>NC_134875.1:101512481-101844981 GCF_049852395.1 Peromyscus maniculatus bairdii
CCAAAATAAACTGTGGTAATATTTTATTTGTGTACCCCAATAAAGCTTATCTGAGGATCAGAGGAAAAAGCCAGCCACTATAATAAACATAAGAGCCAGGTGTGGTAGCACATGCCTTTAATCCCAGTGCTCATTAACCATAGAGGTCTGGAGGTCTATACAGACAGACAGGAAATGATAGAACTGGGCAGAAAGAGGAAGGTGAAGTAGCTGAGCAGAAAAAGGAAGTAAGATGGCAGTGCTTGCAGATGATTGATTAGTAATTAAACACTGATTGGCCAGTAGCCAGGCAGAAAGTATAGGTGGGATTAGCAGAGAGGAGAATTCTGGGAACAAGAAGGCTGGGGCAGAGAAGAGGTTGACAGCTGTCGCCATGAGATGTTAAGATACCTGTAAGCCATGAGCCATGTGGTAAGGTATAGATTAATACAAATGGGTTAATTTAAGATATAAGAACAGTTAGCAAGAAGCCTGCCACGGCCATACAGTTTGTAAGCAAAATAAGTCTTTGTGTTTACTTGGTTGGGTCTGAGCAGCTGTGGGACTGGTGAGTGACAGAGATTTTTCCTGATTGTGGGCCAGGCAGGAAAACTCTAGCTACATGGCAGAGGGCAGAAAGGCATATAAGGTGTGAATATACAGGCAGTAGCTCTCTTTTTGCCTGAGGATTTCCTAGTGCTATGAATGTGGCTGGCTTCTTTCTGCTTCTCTGATCTCTCAGTTTTCACCCCAATATCTGGTTCTGGCTTTTTTTTATTAATAAAATGATTAAGTAATTCATCTTATAATAAACTCTTCCTTCTGTAATGTTCATTGATCATTTTAGCTTGAAAGGTAACTAAAGTATTCTTCAATGTTCACTTCTCTTGTTAATGATTTCTTTTTGTCAACACAAGGAGAATCCTATTGTCAAAGAGTTTAATTGACAGAGTTCATTGAGGTCAGTTTCCTGGGATAAAGACTAGTTACATGTAAACTTGCATGAAAAAGCAAATAATGTCTTAAAATTAGATTGATTCTTTCATGTATACAGACAAGCAATAGTGGAAATATTCCCCCAGGTTGCTTACACAAGAGATTTATGTCTAAACTGATATATTTAAGATAACAACTTACAAACATTACAAGATTTTACAATAATGAAGTATCAAAAATCTGTCTGTTAAATAATTTAAAAAAGACATGAAAACCAAATTAATATTTTTATGTTAAAATATAACCATTATAATTGAAATACTCAAGAAAGTGTAAGCAGTTTTGAATTGCTACAAAGACATTCCCTGCTGTTAGACATTTAACTTGTTTCTAATCTTCAATTCTGTTAATGAAGCATTGATGAGTTTTTTGGTGTCCAACTCATGGATCTTTGATTTGAACGTCTGTACTCTTGTCACACTGTTGTCAAATAATTTCCACCAAAGTTTGCCTATTAAGATTCTTCATTTCATAAAAGAAAAATCAGTGTTTAACCTATTACATGTTTTCTATACTAACTGCCCACACATCATGTACTACATGCATTTAATAATTACTTTTTCAAAATTTTCTTGACCTTTATTAAAATATTAAACTATTTACATGGCATAAGTATTACTTTATCTGCTCCAAATTCCATTATATATTTTCATCTCCTTCATGTACTAAATATTCCTTTTATCAGTAGTTTCTTTTGGCATAAAGAAAAGGTCAAACCTTATTTGTAATATTTTAATGAGTAGCTAAATAATTTCTAATTGTTGCTGCTGAATATTTTACTTTCAGAATTATCTGATTTCTTAAGTTGAAAAGTATAGGTTTATGGTACATTTAAATTAAATACAAAGGATCCTTGTGTTTTGGCTCATGTTATAATCAAGTATTATACAATTTTAAATACTTGAAAGGTTATTTCTTGAGCCATATTTTATAAGGGGCTTAGAGTTCTGGAGAGGTGGCTCCACAATTGAGAGCATTTGTTCCTCTTACAGAATATAAAACAGGCCCTGCTCCCAAGACTGCTCTTGGCCCATCCCCTCAAGGTATGCCAGTGGCCAGGCCCCACCCCTCAGACTACTCAAAGGGTTATAATAGCCTTTTTCAGCTCCTAAATACACAAGCAGCCGACTTTCCACTGCAGAAAAAGAAGCCCAAGTTCAGGCCACAGAATCCCAGCAGTCCCTGAGCTTGCTGCAAGATCAGGTTACACAATTCCACTAATCCCAGGCCATCCTAGAAAGCTCTATCCCACCAGAAACCCTGTATAAAGCCTGTCTCCTCTTCAAGTATTTTTTTTTCTGTTTCTTCCCCAAAGAGAGGCAGCCACCTTCTTTTATTTTTCCCAATAGATCTCTTGTGTATGGTTTGTTGGCAGTGTGATTTTGTGGTATTCCTTGGCTCCCAACTGCCAGAATAACTTTCTCTTCAGAGCTACAACAATTGCATGGGAGAATCGTTTTTCCTCAGAAAGGCAACACTTGCACTGGGGAAACCTTTTCTGTCAAAACTGTAACACATAGACAACCTAAGTTTGGTTCCCTGCACACAAATGGTGGCTCATAACTATCTGAAACTCTAGTGCTAGGGGATCCAATCTCCTACTCCCTCAGGCACACATGTGTACATACACACGGTCAGGCAAACATATAAAAACCAAAATAATTATCTACAAAAAGTTTTACAGAAAAAGTCAGTGGATTCTTACAAACCAAAAAAATTCACTAATTTTAATAAAACTAATGTTTTCTCTATTAAAAAAATAGTTGTTTCTACTGTGTTTTCTGGTTGGACAATTATATAGAAGTCTGAGAGCTACTTTTTGTCCTTATATATTTTTGGTGTATGTCTTGTGTATGTATACATTCTATACCATGAAAGTAGAGGTCATAATATAACATGTGTGAATTGGTTCTTTCCTTCCACAATATAGCATCCAGATATGCATGCATACATAATCTAGACCAATGTGGGTCATTATGTTTGGTAGCAAGTATCCTTATCTATGGGGTAATCTTGTCTGCCCATGTTTCATTATTTTGTTTATTGTTATATTTTGAATTTTAATAATTAACAGTTTTAAAATGTCAGATAAATTCTTCCAAAATATTCAAAACATTCTCATGTATATTAATTTGGTTTCCTTTTTACTTTTTTTTTTTTTTGGTTTTTCAAGACAGGGTTTCTCTGTGTAGCTTTGCGCCTTTCCTGGAGCTTACTTGGTAGCCCAGGCTGGCCTCGAACTCACCAAGATCTGCCTGCCTCTGCCTCCCGAGTGCTGGGATTAAAGGTGTGCACCACCGCCGCCTGGCGGTTTCCTTTTTCTTGAATGTAAATGGTTTCATAATTTATCAAGCAAAATTACATAACAACATAGCCTCCTGTTTCTGTTTCTCTACATTATTTGCATGTGTATTCTCATTTTCTCTATGTATTTTAAAAGGATTACTATACAACTTTATGATAATATTAGAGGTCCTTAAAGAGGAAATAAATGTATCCCTTAAAGAAATTGAGGAAAATACAATCAAAACATTGGTGGAAATCAATAAATCTCTTAAAGAGTGTCAAGAAAATCAAGAAAAAAACAAACAGTTGATTGGAACAAATAAAACCATAAAAGACCTGAAAATAGAAATAGAAGCGATAAAGAAAACACAAACTAAGGGAATTCTGGAAATGCTAAATCTAGATAAGCAAAAAGTAACTACAGATGAAAGCATCACCAATGGTAAAGAGAATCTTAAGCATTGACGACATGATAGAAGAAACAGGTACATCAGTCAAAGAAAATGTTAAATCTAAAAAAAGCCCATGACACAAAACATATAGCCAATCTGGGACACTAGGAGAACACCAAAACTAAGAATATTGGGAACAGAATAAAGAGAAGAGTCCCAGCTCAAAAGGCCCAGGAAATATCTTTAACAAAACCATAGAAAATTTCCGTAACTTAAGTAAGGACATACCTATGTACAAGAAGCTTATAGAACATCAAATACATTGGGCCAGAAAAGAAAGACCCCCCCCACTTGGCACAAGATAATCAAGACACTAAACACAAAGAACCCAAAAGAATATTAAAAGTGGCAATAGTTAAAGTCCAAATAACATATAAAGACTTATTAGAATTATACCTAGCTTCTGAATGGAGACTCTAAATGCCAGAAGGGCCCGGAGAGATGTGCTTCAGACTCTAGGAGACCATAGAGGCCAGCCAAGACTACTATACCCAGCAAAATTTTCAACCACCAGAGATGAATGAAACAATGTATTTATGATACCATCAGATTTAAACACTATCTATCAATAAATCTAGCCCTATAGAAGGTACTAGAAGAAAAAAATCCAATCCAAGGAGGCTAACTACACCCACAAAAACACAAGTAATACACAAATTCATAGCAGCTTAACCCAAAGAAGGAATGAATACACCCAAACACTCACACACCACCACCGTCAACAACTACAACACGATGACAGGAACTAACAATTATTGATGTTGACACAGTCCAGGATAGCTGAAGGTATCCACAGACCCACCTGTTGCCATTTGGCTCAAGTGTGTGAAAGACACCCGCAGGCCAACCGGAGTCCTCACAGTGCCATCAAGATGTGCAAATATATGCTGGTGAAATGGGAAAGAAAGAAAAGCAGAATGGTTCATGTGCTACAGAAAGAGGAAGAACTGAAGAAACTAAGGTGGTGGGGAACAGGTTGATGTGGATGGCCCGCTTGCCACTCAGGCCCAAGATGCTGCAAAGGGTCGTGTCTGGGTCCCTGGGTCCCTAGCCATGTCTGCAGCTGGAGTCTGTATTGACATAGATGATCCATGCTTCCACCAAAGGCCACTAGTATACATGGGGTCTAGGCCCTGTTGGTGTCTGAGGACCATGGTACCGTTGGTACCATACTGATTGAGAGGCCTATGCTGCCACGTGGGGGCATGATGTCATACAGGTATGATCCACTGTAGAGGGGCATGTCTGGGTTAGTGGCCCTTCAGCAGCCAGGGTCCTGATTAAAGTCCATGACTTCAGTAACCACTGAAGTCCATGTAGATGTCTGGGATCTAGTCAGCCACCTGATTCCATGTTGGTTTCTGAGAGCTATGCTGCTGCCAGGGCCACACTGATCTGACTAGCCTATGCTGCCAGCTAGGAGCATAGTGATGTGAGGCTCTACCACAGACAGGGTCATTATTGATATCTGAGGCTCCTGTTACTACTGAAGGCCAAGCAAACACCCATGGTCTGGGACATCACCTGAAACCATGTTAGTGTCCAAGGGCCACACTACCACCTGGGGCCATGGTGATGTCCAGGCCTGAGCTGCTGCTGCTGCTGACCATGTCAGGGTCTGTGGTCTTGCTGCAGCTTGGGACTGTGTTGATGTCCATGGCCCGTGTGGCAATACAGGGCCATAGGAAACATAAGTGTTGAAATCTGAAGGCCTTGACAAGCCCATCCAGCCCTTCATGGGAGAGCTGACCTCACACTCAGGAGAGATGGCCCTACCCCTCACCATGGGAATGGGAGAGCTGGCCCTGGCCCCAATGACATGAGCCTAGGAGGACTGGCACTGTCTCTCCCCTGAAGAGGTGTTCCCATTTGCCCAGACTGACCAGCTCAGCTACCACCTAGACTCATATTCTCTACTTTGGGTTGGGCCACCTTAACATCTAACCCATCTATGACCTGCTGGATTGTGTGAATGGATTGGACCTGAAGAACTATAGCCATAGGATCTCCAGGACTTGGAGCAACAGCAGGATGTCCAAGAGGAGTTTTGGTGAGGCTCTAGTGATGATGGTATGCCAAATGCCAGAGGTTTTGAACCAAACCAATGACCCATTACAATGAACATTTGTGGGTGGAGCTGATTATAAAAAATGGATTGTGTGACAGACCATAGCTCCCCAAAACACTAAGACAAATGAAGAGGTGTTAGAGACAGGAAAAATTGAGGAGCAGAGTCATGTTTTTTATATGTTTTAGTTTGTTTTTAATAAATTTGTGGGTGGAGTTCTTCGGGGGGAATGCTGCAGGGGTGATGAGTGGGTATGGAGGGATGGGGAGGTGAGTGGGATTGGGATGCATGATGTGAAATTCTCAAACAATCAATAAAGTATTTTGTGATGTATATATGCTATATATATAATGATTATACAATATAATTATATACATATAGTCATTATATACATATTTACAATCTTTTGTCATTGATATCTCTCAATATCTATGGACTCAATTTCCCAATAAAAAGACACAGACAAAAGAAAAAGAAGTGAGGACAAGATCTTTTCTTCTGTTGCATATAAGAAACATACCTCAAAACCAAAACCAAAGATAGACATGACATCAGAGAAAAGGGTTGGAAAAACATTTTCCAAGCATATGGCCATAAGAAGAAAGATGATGTCCCTATTCTAATATCTAAGAAGATAGACTTCAAATCAAATTTAATCAAAAGATATGGGGAAGGACACATCTTGTTCATCAAAGGAAACATTCATCAAGATGATGTCTCAATTTTCAACATCTATACCCCAAACACAATGGCACCCACATTTGTTAAGGAAACACTACTAAAGCTTAAATCATACATTGACTCTCACACATTGATAGTGGGAGACTTCAAACTCACTCTCACCAGTGGACATATCATCCAAACAAAAACTAAACAGAGAAATTCTTGAGCTAACAGTCATTGTAAAACAAATGGATCTAACAGACATCTACAGAACATTTCATGCAAACACAAAAGAATCCATTTTCTTCTCAGTACCTCATGGGACATTCTCTAAAACTGACCACAAACTCGGTCACAAAAGAAGTCTCAACAGATATATAAAAATTAAAATAACACCCTGTATCCTATCAGAAGACATAGACTACAGCTACATTTCAACTACAGAAACAACAGAAAGCCTACAAATTCATGGAAACTGAATAACTCTCTACTGATTTACCACTGGGTCAAGGAAGAAATAAGAAAGAAATTAAAGACCTCCTAGAATTCAATGAAAATGAGTGGAAAACATACCCAAACTTATGGGGAAAAATGAAAGCAGTTCTAAGAGGAAAGTTCACAGCATTAAGTACCTTCTTCAAGAAATTGCAATTTTCTGAGAAACTGCCATATTTCCAAAGTGACTGTACAATTTCACACTCCTATCAACAGTGGAGGAGTGTTCCCCTTGCCCCACATCCTCTCCAACATAAGCTGTCATCAGTGTTTTTTATCTTAGCCATTCTGACAGGTGAAAGACAGTGTCTAAGAATTGTTTTTATTTGCATTTCCCTGATGAATAAACATGTCGAGCAATTCCTTAAATATCTTTTTGCCAAATTGGAAATGAGTATGATGGTTTCTCAGAAATGTGTGGATCAATCTAACTTAAGACCCAGCTATACCACTCTTGGGCATAAACCCAAGTAATATTCAATCATACCACAAGGACATTTGCTCAGCTATGTTCATAGCAGCATTATTTGTAATAGTCAGAATCTGGAAACAACCCCTCAACCAAATAATGGATAAAGAGAATGTGGTATATATAAACAATGGAGTAGTACTCAGCAGTTAAAAAAAATGAAATCATGGAATTGGGAGGCAAATGGATGGAACTAGAAAATATCATCCCAAGGTAAGCCAAACTCAGAAGGACAAGCATGGTATGTACTTACTCATAAATAGATACTAGATGTAAGGCAAAGCATGACCAGACTACAACTTACAGCTCCAGAGAAACTAGGTAACTAGAAGGACCCTAAGAGGGATGTATAGATTGCCCTGGGAAGGGAAAATAGATGAGTTCTCTATGAGTAAACTGGGGGTGAGGGAGGCAAAGAGGGTAGGACATGGGGGATGAGAACATAAGGGAATGAGATGGTTGAACTAGAACAGGAACGGAGTGGGAGAGCAATGAAAGAGATAGAGGGAGACATCACGGGGATAGGGAGAAACCAGGTGTCAGGGAAGTTCCCAGGAATACATAAGGATGACTCCAGTTTAGACTACTAGCAATAGTGGAGAGGGTACCTGAACTGGCTTACCTCAGTAATCAAATTGGTGAATACCATAACTGTCATCATAGAGCCTTCATCTGGTAACTGATGGAAACAGATGCAGAGATCCACAGCCAAGCAACAAGCTGAGCTCCAGGAGTCCAGTTGAAGATGGAGAAGAGGGATTATATGAGCAAGGGGCATCAAGATCATGATGGGGAAATCTACAGAGACAACCAAACTCATGAACTTTAGACCAATACCTGTGGAGCCTCCATGTGACTGGACTAAGCCCTCTGCATAAGTGAGAAAGTTGTGTAGCTTGATCTGCTTAAGCCGCACCCCACCCCGGCCCCGCAGTAGGATTAGGATACATCAGTAGTGCATGAGCTGGCTTTTTGGAGCCCCACTGCCTATGGTGGGACACCTTGCACAGCCTTGATGCAGAGGGAGGGGCTTAGAGCTGCCTTAACTGACAGCTCTAGAACAACAAGAAGCAAACACCTGAGAGGCTTTGACTGTCAGGAAATAATCATACTGAAAGTTGAAGTCAATAAAATAGAAACAAAGAGAACAATACAAATAATCAATGAAAAAAAGAATTGGTTCTTTGAGAAAATCAACAAGATAGACAAGCCTTTATCCAAACTAACTCAAAGGCTGAGAAAGAATATCTAAATTAACAAAATTAGAAATGAAAAGGGAGACATTAAAACAGACACTAAGGTAATCCAGTGAATCAGTATGTCATACTTCAAAAATTTGTACTTCACACAATTGGAGAATCTAAAACAAATTGACAAATTTCTGTATAGATACTACTTACCAAAATTAAATCAAGATCAGAAAAAAATGAATAGACTTATTAACCATAAGTAAATAGGAGTCAAAAAACAAACAGACAAAAAAAAAAACCTGAAGGCCAGACAGTTTTAACTTAGAATTCGAACAGAATTTCAAACAATTGCTAATACCAATTATCTTCAAACTAATCCATAAAATATAAACTGAAGGAACTTTGCCAAATTCTTTTTATTAGGTCACAGTCACCCTGATGCCCAAAGCACATAAAGACTCAACAAAGAAAAGGAATTACAGACCACTTTTCCTCATGAATACTATTGCCATAATAGTCAATAAAATACTCACAAACCAAATCCAAGAACACATCAAAAAGATCGTCCAGCATGATCAAGAAGGCTTCAACCCAGAGATGCAGGGATAGTTCAACATAGGAAAATCTGTCAGTGTAATCACCATATTAAAAAAAAACAGGAAGAAAAAAACCCCCACAGGATCATCTCATTAGACGCTAAAAAATACTTTTACAAAATCCAAAACCTCTTCATGATAAAAGTCTTGGAGAAATCATGATTCATGGGACATAATTAAAAATAATAGAACCAATATATAGCAAGCCAATAGCCAATGTCAAATAAAATGGAGAGAAACTTAAAGCAATTCAACTAAAGTCAGGAACAAGACAAGGCTGTCTACTCTCTCTATACCTATTCAGTATAGTATTTAAAGTTCAAGATTCAGCAGTAAGACAACTAAAGCAGAGCAACAGAATATAAATTGGAAAGGTAGATGTCAAATATTATTTTCAGATGATATGATAAAACACATAAGTAACCAAAAATCCTACCAGAGACCTCTCATTTACAGATTATAAACAATTTCAGTGAAGTAGCTGTTTACAAAATTAGTTCAAAAAAATCTGTAACTCTCCTATATACAAATGATAATTGGACAGAGAAACAAGTCAGGGAAACAATACTGTAAAGAGAAGTTTCGCTGTATCCCACCCGGCCACATGGTCAAGACGAATGTCTCCCACCCACGGTCCCACAGCTGCTTATAAAATAATTTCTCAGAGGCTTATATTAATTATAAACTGTATGGCCTATGGCTTCAGCTTATTTATAGATAGCTCTTTCATCTTTAATTAACCCATTCCTATTAATCTATATGTTGCCACATGGCCGTAGCATTCACAGTCTGCTTTACTTGTTGCTCCTATCTCCTCGACACTGCCCTTCTTCTCTTGCTATCTCTTTTAGATTTTCCCATCTGGCTCCATCCTGCCCTACCATAGGCCAGTGAAACTTTATTTATTAACCAATGGGAGCCATATATATTCATAGCATACAGAAAGATATCTCACAACATAATACCCTTCACAATAGCCACAAATAATATAAAATATCTTGCTGTAATCTAACAAACAGATGAAATACTTGTATGACAAGAACTTCAAGTCTTTGAAGAAGGAAATTGGAGAAGATATCAGAAGATTGAAAGATACCCCATGCTTATGATAGGATCAGTAGAATTAACACAGTAAAAAAAAATGATCATCTCACTAAAATTAATTTACAGATTCAACAAAATCTCCATTAAAGTCTGACAACAGAAGTTGAAGGAATAATACTTAACTTTATATAGAAGAATGATAAACGAAGAGTAGCTTAAACAATTCTGTACAATAAATTAAGTTCTGGAGGTATCACCATCCTTGATTTCAAGCTGTAATACAGAGATATAGAAATAAAATCCATATAGTATTGGCATAAAAACAGACATGTGAATTAATGGAATTTTGAAATGAAGGCACAGCCATAAATCCATGCACCTATGGATACCTGATTTTTGACAAATAAGACAAAATTATACACTGGAAAAAAGAAAGCATCTTCAACAAATGGTGCTGGTATAACTCGATTTCAGGATGTTGAAGAATATAAATAGATCCATATCTATTACACTGCACAAAAGTCAAATCCAAGTAGATCAAGACTTCAACATAAATCCAGATATACTGAACTTGAAAGAGAAAGTGGCAAATAGCCTTCAATACACTGGTACAGGAGACAACTTCCTGAAGACAAAATCAATAGTGCAGGCACTAAGATCAACAGTTAATAAATGGAACTCCATGAAACTGAAAATCTTCTGAAAGGCAAATGACACCATCAATAGGAGAAAACAGAAGCCTACAGAATAGGAAAAGAGCTTCACAAACCCCACATCTGACAGAGGACTGATTTCCAAAATATATTAACAACTCAAGAAACTCAAAAAACAAACAAGTAGGCCAATTAAAAAATGTGGTACAGGTCTAAAAAGAAAATTCTCAACAGAGAAACACTTAAAGAAATGTTGTACATCCTTTGCCATAAGGGAAATGCAAGTCAAAATGACTCTGAGATTCTGTCATACACCTGTCAAAATGGCTAAGATAAAAAGCACAAGTGACAACTCATGCTAGAGAGGATGTGGAGCAAGGAGAACACCTCCATTGCTGGAGGGAGTGTAAACTTGTACAGCCAGTTTGGAAATCAGCATGGTTGTTTCTCAGAAAATTGGGAATGTACCTACGCCAAGATCCAGCTATACCACTCTTGGGCATATACTCAAATGATGCTCTAGGACACTTACACAACTGTGTTCATAGGAGTTTTATTCATAATAGCCAGAAGTTGAAAACAAGCTAGATGTAACTCAACTAAAAAATGGATAAAGGAAATGTAGTACATTTACACAATGGATTATTATTTAGCTCTTAAAAACAATGACATGAAATTGGATGGAACTAGAAAAAAATCAACCTGAGTGAGGTAACCCAGACCCAGAAAGAAAAACATGGCATGTTCTCATGTATAAGTGGATGTTAGTCGTAAAATATAAGATAATCATGTTACAATCAACAGACCCATAAAGGCTATGAAACAAGGTGGGATCATAGCTAGGGGTACTCAGATCTTTCTGGAAAGTGAAAATATAAGAGGTTTCTTGGGTGGACTGAGGTTTGATGTGGATGGGAACTTGAGGGATCACAGTGAGGTATAAACTGTGAGTACTGAAATATGTGACTGGTGTGGTAGTATTCTAATTGTAATGAAATGTGATTTTGATTGTATGTTAATAAATAAAGTTGCCCGGGGGTCAGAGCTATTAGAGCCATAGAAAGAGCATGGAGGTGGTGGCACACGCCGCCTTTAATCCCATAGATCTCTGTGTGTTCAGGGATACAGCCAGCATTGAAGACATACGCCTTTAAGACCTAGAGGGCTGTACATACAGACAGTGACAAGGCAGTCACGTGTTTGGGTTTACAACCAATGAGAAGGCAGAATGACTTTGAACCAACTGACACACAAGGAAATTGCTCTCTTTCGGGAAGCTGGGACACAGCAGGAGGAAGGATGAGATTTTAGCTCTGAGCTCTGACCTCTTAGCTTTCTCTTTTACATTGTTTCTGTGTTTCTTTTTTAATAAGACAGCTGGTTACATCTACATCTGGCACCCGACTTGACAAGAATCCATTAAAAACCTCTTGGCTAGGAGGTAGGTCCGCTTTCCCACAAGGGCGGCAGGTCGGGCGGTCGGCTTCCTAGTCCGAGCGGTTGGCTTCCTAGCTGGGCCTAGGTCTGCTTGGCCTCAGGCCGGACTAACTGTGACCTGCTTGCTTAAAGCCGGTGCTACAAACAACTCAGACCTGCCCTGCCGAACAGGACCCTGCCTGTAAAGCCAACGCATGTGGTCGGAGCTTAAGGAAGCCAGACCCAAGCCTTGACTCGGCACAAGAGGGAACACGTGGCTGGATTTAAGCTTTAGCCGGCTACTCTTTCTTGTGCGTTCTCTCTCTCTCTCTCTCTCTCTCTCTCTCTCTCTCTCTCTCTCTCTCTCTGGATTTACACCTGGGACACTAGGTGGCTGTTTTGAAAATCCCCTCGGATTTCTACTGTTCTACGCAGATTTGGTAAGTCATAATATATCAGATATTTTAAAGGAAACTATCTAAAAGAGAATTTTTTTCCACATTAAAAAGAAAATGGGTTTTATGTGTACATTGGAAGAAAATTGGGTTTTGTTTGAAATTTTAGGCAGTCTGACAATGGAACAACTATATGAGAAGATTAATGTTGATCGAATTATGCAGTTTATTACCATGCTTATACTCATTTTACTATAAAAAGATAGTCAATTTAAGTGCCAGGATGACAGCTTTAGAACAACTTGTTAAACCTGTAAAAATTCAGACAGAAGAAATTAACAGTGAAGTTGTTTCAAGTTTGGATCATAAGGTTATAGAAGGAAAGCCTGTTTTCACATAGTCACCCTTAATTTATCCTGTAACTATAGAGCAGATGCCTGATCAAATGGCTACACAAAATATTTGGGCTCCAATTGAAATGTTGGATTTAAAAAGGTTTAAGGAGGCAATAGTATCTTCTGGCATGCATTCCCCATATGTAAAGCAAATGTTAAACTCTTGGTCAACATATAATAGAATTGTACCACAGGACTGGCGGGACCTTGCACAAGGTGTTCTGGAACCCAGCCAGAGACTTCAATTTCTGACCTGGTTTAAGGATGAGGCTAAAAACATAGAAAGACAATGGAGGGATAAAGGAATACAAGTTTGCCAGGATCAGCTTATTGGAGAAGGCCAATATGCTTCAGTACAAACACAATGTTTATATGATGTCCAAACCCTAATTTTATGTTGAGCGGCAGCCTTGAATGCATGGGACAGAGTTGAGGAGCCAGGAAAAATCTGAGTCATTTACAAAGGTGATGCAAGGCCCAAAAGAGTCTTTTACAGATTTTTTACAAAGACTGGCTTCAGCAGTAAGGAGAATGGTCTCGGATTCAGAAGCTAGTAAGGCAATAATTGAATCTTTGGCCTTTGAGAATTCGAATGCAGCATGCAAAATAATAATCAGGCCATTAAGGGCAAGATCTGCACCTTTGGAAGATTGGATTAGAGACACAGTTAATGTTGAAGCTGATGAGCATGATGATATGTAGGTAGGAGAAGCAATTTCAAAAGGTTTGAGAAATGTTAGGTGTTTTGGATGTGGAAAGCAAGGACATTTGAAAAGGGACTGTAGACAGGTCATTCCTAGAAACAATGTTTCTTCAAGGAACAATGGCAACAGAATGCCCCTTCCTTCTGGAGTATGCAGAAGGTGTGGTAAGGGAAAACACTGGACCAACGAATGTAGATCAACAAAGGACAGACAGGGTAATCCTTTGCCTCAGTCTTCGGGAAACTCCCAGAGGGGCCTCACGCAGGCCCCCGTTGCAAATCCAGTTCAAACCTTTCCTGCAGCCATAGAGGAAATCCCTTCTCTGAGAGATTAAATAACCAAATGCCTATTGGAATAAATCATGCTGCTCAGGATGATGAAACAGAGAGAATAGAAAATTCAGGAGAAAACATAAAGAAAATTTTTTGGCAAACTTCTATTAATGAACAAAGACCAAAATTAACGATAAAAATGAATGGTGTTTTGTTGTCTGGTCTGGTAGACACAGTTGCGGATGTTACCATAATTGCACCAGAATTTTGGCATCCAACTTGGCCTCTTCAGGAGGTAAACGTTCAACTGTTAGGAATTGGGACATTATCTCAGGTGAAACAGAGTGCAAGATGGCTCGAATGTATAGGTCCAGAAGGACAGAGAGGAAAATTAAAACCATATGTGGCTAACATAACTATGAACCTGTGGGGTCGAGACTTGTTGCAACAATGGAATACTCAGATAAACATCCCTCCAATCTCAGAAACAAATCATAAACTAGCACATGTTACTGAGAGAAATATTAGAAGATATTGTTCTAATGAGTGGTCACGAGCCATCCCATATTATACAAGAACAGGGCATAATAACTGATGATCTTCCAAAGACCAACAGCTCTACCTTTAAAATGGTTAACAGACAAGCCTGTATGGGTCCAGCAATGTCCTTTAACAACAGAGAAACTCCAGGCTTTAGAAGCGCTGGTAGAAAAACAGTTAAAAGCTCAGCATATTGAAGAATCAACCAGCCCTTGGAATTCTCCTGTATTTGTTATTAAAAAGAAATATGGTAAATGGAGAATGGTAACAGACCTTAGAGCAATTAACAAACTAATTCAGCCAATGGGCTCTCTACAATCTGGGATGCCTTTGCCTACTCTATTACCAAAAGGATGGCCTCTCATAGTTATTGATTTAAAAGACTGTTTCTTTTCAATACCCTTACAAGAAAAAGACAGAGAAAGATTTGCTTTTACATTGCCTACTTATAATAATTCTCAACCGGTTAAAAGATTTCAATGGAGGGTCCTCCCACAGGGACTGTTGAATAGCCCAACTCTGTGCCAATATTTTGTATAACAGCCATTGGAAATGATACATAAAAAATTTCCTAAATCTATAATTTATCATTATGTGGACGATATTTTACTAGCTGACTCAAATGCAGATACTTTAGAAAGAATGTTTGAAGAAGTAAAGAAAATTTTGCCTTGCTGGGGATTACAAATTGCTCCTGAAAAAATACAAAGAGGAGATTCTATTAATTATTTAGGATATAAAATAGAGCTACAAAAAATTAGACCCCAAAAGGTGCAAATTAAAAGAGATAGACTACAGACTCTTAATGACTTTCAAAGTTTATTTGGAGATATTTCTCATCTACGAACTATTGTTGGGGTAAAAAATGATGAACTGACTAATTTGTTCAAAACCTTAGAAGGTGACAAGGACTTAAATAGTCCAAGAGAATTACCACCTGAAGCTGAGAAAAAATTAGCCTTGGTAGAAAAGAAAGTGCATGAAGGACACGTGGATCGTATTGATCCAAAGCTGGATTGCATTTTGGTTATTTTACCTTCTAGGCGTTCTCTTACTGGAATATTAATGCAGAGGGAAGATATTATATTGGAATGGATATTTTTACCAAATAAACCAAATAAAAAATTAAAAACTTATGTGGAAAAAATCTCTGACTTGATTTGCAAAGGAAAATTGAGACTTTGTCAATTAGCAGGAATAGACCAAGCAGAAATTGTCGTACCTTTAACTAAGGAGGACATTGAAAAATTATGGATAGAAAGTGAACCTTGGCAAGTGAGCTTGCAGTAATTTTTTGGGAGAAATTAGCAGCAAATATCCCAAAAGTGATAGAATTGATCTTATAAAGAGAGCTGACTGGATCTTGCTTCAAATTGTACAGCAAAAACCCATATCTGGAGTTCGTACATTTTATACAGGTGCCAACAAAGAAGTAAAGGCAGGTTACAAATCAGAAAATTTAAGTAAAGTGGTTCAAAGTCCGTATAATTCAGTTCAAAAATCAGAATTGTATGCTATTCTATTGGTATTAATGGATTTTTCAGAACCTCTCAACATAGTAACTGACTCTCTGTATGCTGAAAGAGTGGTGTTACATATTGAGACTGCAGAATGTACCCCTGATGCTTCAGAATTAACTTCATTATTTATTCAATTAAAAGATACAATCAGGAAAAGGAATCATCCTTTATATATAACTCACATTCGATCCCATACTGGTCTGCCAGGCCCTCTAGCACAAGGCAATGATGAGATTGATAAATTATTGATAGGAAATGTGCTGGAGGCCTCAGAATTTCATAAAAAACATCATGTCAATAATAACGTTTTAAAAAAGGATTTTTCCATAACCTGGCAACAAGCCAAAGAAATAGTAAAGAAATGTCCTGCTTGTTCTTTCTACAACCAAACACCATTACCAGCAGGATGTAACCCAAAGGGTACTCAGAGAAATGAAATCTGGCAGATGGACGTGTTTCACTTTGCAGAATTTGGAAAATTGAAATATGTACACCACACCATTGATACTTATTCAGAATTTCAATGGGCAACTGCTTTGAGTTCTGAAAAAGCTGATTCTATAATCACTCATTTGCTAGAAGTTATGGCCATCATTGGTATATACCTGCACAAATCAAAACTGACAATGCTCCATCCTATATCTCTGTTAAAATGAAACAGTTGTTTGCTTATTACAACATAAAGCATATTACAGGCATACCACATAATCCTACAGGTCAAGCAGTTATAGAAAGATCAAACAGAACTCTAAAGGACATGCTAAATAAACAGAAATGGGTAACAAAACCCCCCAGAAATAGACTGCATAATGCTCTTCTAACTTTGAATTTTCTGAATGCCAATGAGAAAGGAACAACAGCTGCAGAGAGACACTGGATAATAGAAAAAACTACAGAATTAAATCAGCCTATATACTTTAAGGATGTCCTGACCTCAGAATGGAAACCAGGGTATGTATTACATTGGGAATGAGGTTTTGCTTTTGTTTCTACAGGAGAAGATAAGCTGTGGGTACCATCAAAATTGATAAAGGTTCGATTTGAACAAGAGAGACCTCTTAATTAGAGGAGATGATAGTTCATCAACCAGCATGAACATCCAATTTAAACTAACTTGTATCAATAACACATGCCTTTTCATTTAATCAGATAATAACTTGCCAAAAAGAAACATCCCCAAAATTAGTCTTGGGGAAAGGTTTTTGTTTTTGTCTTTTAGGAGAATGAAGGTTAAGGAATCTGAAGAACACTGGACAAATGAGACAACTGAAGAAAAGGGACAAATCATCTATCCCAAGAAACAGAGTGAAACGGTGTTTGGGTATATATTATCTAAAAAATTTCTATGATTTCCTAAATGTTTGTTTCTGCTTTTCTCTAAAGATTTAACACTATTGGTCTTCTAATAGTCCCAGTTCAACTAAAATTTAAAGCTGACTTTGGAGTTGGAGAATGGCTCTCTCCTTCTTTAAAATCAAGCATGTTGTTAAAAGGAAAATGCAAACTCCCTGTATCATGCCAGAATAAAAGAGCCATCTTCTGCTATGGTACAGGACAAAGGCAAAATTAATTAAGGGACTATTCTATTACTAATCTCAACTCTTTGATTCTATTCTGATTCTTTAAACTTTTCTTCAAGTATAAATTTTATATCAAAATTTACAAGATTAATATATATAGATATTTATACAACTTTGTTAAGATATGAATGGTCATATAGAGTACTAACTAATTCTAGAAAAAAAAAGGCTTCAATTAGCTGCATATATATGTCTTTGTGTTCGAGTCTCTTATCAGTTTTCTGCAGGAAATCACGGCCAGGCCTAATATCAACTGAAGTCTCCAGAAAGAAGATGGGGCCCCACAACAACAACAATTCCACGTGGACAATAATAATATCATTAAGCTGGTAAACATCATCCATAGATCAGCTTTGAACTACAAGGTGCTCAGAGCAATTTTGAGATGACTAGCTGAGATGATCCAGTCTCAAAGACTACTTGAATAAGGACGTGAGATAAACCCTGAACTTTGGCATTATACACAGACTGGATAATGAAGGATATAGTTACCTCTCCTAGAATTTGACAAGTAACCTAAAATTTTTCTTTCAGGATAAAGAAAACTTCACCCTTACCCAGCAGGAAGCAATTTTAAGAATACGACACCCACATTCCCAAAGAGGTGGTGTGGGGCGGGTGGTTTTTTGGTCTTTTTAATGGGTTTTGGGTCTGGGATAATTTTCAGTGTTTAGGGGGGTTGGTTACAAGTTATTGTCGAGGGTTAGGAAAAAGGCTAAGCAAAGGAGATTACATTTAAGGTTCTTATTTAAAAAAAGAAAGAAGGAAAGAAAGAAAGAAAGAAAGAAAGAAAGAAAGAAAGAAAGAAAGAAAGAAAGAAAGAAAGAAAGAAAGAAAGAGATAGAGAGAGAGAGAGGGAGGGAGGGAGGGAGGGAGGGAGGGAGGGAGGGAGGAAGGAAGGAAGGAAGAAAGAAAGAAAGAAAGAAAGAAAAGAAAAAGACAATTACTACTTTTAAATACTTTACATTGGATTGGATTGTTTTATATTGTAAACAAATTTGAAATTGATATTATTAGAAAATGCTACATGTATATTTCTAATTGTATTTATACCATTCATTTAACAATGTAATGCAATTTTCTTATCCTTGAATGTTATTATTACCAACTATTGGGATATAAAGAAATAAAGTTACACATTACAATAGAACTTGTAGTCATATTAGATATGTTTTAAAAATTGAGCAGAGATGTTTTAGACAGGTCATCTTCAAACCCTTCAGAGATCTACAGAATATGGCATTTAAAATGTTTTAATAACTTAGAAAATTTTTCTTTTTTGAAACATGTCGGCTCCTGGCAGTACCAATCTACTTCAGAGAAAATATGGGCATTGAAGATACTGCATATGGAGTCAACTTTCATTGTGGCAAAAGTTTGCCACTGGACAACAAAGTATCCTCGAATCAACAGGACAAAATGGACAGACAGAACACGAAACAAAGGACTACTGATTCTTGCCAAACAAGTGTGGTTGTGGTTATGGCTTTATTAAAAGGCATCTTCTGAGGCCAGGACAATATGTCACCGTCCCTGAAGTGGCCTTTGCAATCCGGAAAAGGTACAGTGCCCTTTTCCTCGAAGGCAGCTTAACAGGCAGAGGGCTGATGGCTTCTGTTGTGTAATGGAACAGCAGCTGAAAGCTAACACCTCTCGATAGTAGACTGACATTTAATAGAGGGATGTGGAGAAGAAGGGGATGTTGAGATGAAGCCATATATATACAGCCAAGAAGAATGGACAGCTGAATTAAAAAACTGTCAACAATTTCCAGAATTTAAAATCCTGAATCATGACAGGACACTAGTGGAATTCAGATGTTTCTGGTACATGGACTGCTCTCACCCAATATGAGGTTGAACTGTTGACCTTGTGTACATTCTACTTCACAAATGAGTCTGTCAGATACACTAAGCCTATAGGCTGAAGATGATGCCCCAACACTGCGGAGAAACCTCAGGTGACTGCCCAGGCAGCTGGCTGTTTCTGTCAACTCACAATTTTTTTGGAAATTTCTTGCATGCACTTCCTGTTTTTATTTTTGTTAGCTAATATTTTTTCCTTCTTGGGTCTCTGAGAGAGTTGAAGATTAGTTAGTTATAGCTGAAAATTAATTAGGATAGAAAGTGCATTAGCTACATCTTGGATTTACCAAAATAGGATAGATAATGGAATTATTTTCTCTGATTTGTCAAATACCTATTTAGGTATTCATTACTTGTATATATTGTATATAGTTATTGTGCTTTTGTATATAGTTTTTCTTTTGTTAGTTATAACCTTTTGCTTTTTTTTCTTTTTATTAAAATAGAAAAGGGGAAATGTGGTAGTATTCTAATTGTACTGAAATGTGATTTTGATTGTATGTTAATAAATAAAGTTGCCCGGGGGTCAGAGCTATTAGAGCCATAGAAAGAGCATGGTGGTGGTGGCACACACTTTTAATCCCATAGATCTCTGTGTGTTCAGGGATACAGCCAGCATTGGAGACATACGCCTTTAAGACCTAGAGGGCTGTACATACAGACAGTGATGAGGCAGTCACGTGTTTGGGTTTACAACCAATGAGAAGGCAGAATGACTTTGAACCAACTGACACACAAGGAAATAGCTCTCTTTCGGGAAGCTGGGACACAGCAGGAGGAAGGATGAGATTTTAGCTCTGAGCTCTGACCTCTTGGCTTTCTCTTTTACATTGTTTCTGTGTTTCTTATTTAATAAGATGGTTGGTTACATCTACAGACTGGAAATGGAGGCATTTCAGGGTGAGGTAGAAACCTGGTGCAAGAGAAACTCTCAGGGATTTACAAGTATGACCCCAGGTAAGACTCTTAGCACTAGGGGATAGAAGCCTGAACTGGCCATCTCTTGTAACTAGGCAAGACTTCTAGTGGAGGAATTGGGACACCAATATTGCTAAATAAACTTTGACATGCAATTTGTCCTGTCTATAGGGTATGTTAGAATAAGGGTGACACAGAGATTATGGCAGTGGTAAACTAATGACTGGCCTAGCCTCAGACCCATGCCCAGCCTTGACACTGCCTGGAGTGCCAGAACCCAGAAGCTGAATGGACTGGAGATTCAAGAGAGAACCAAACGTGACTGGAGGAAAAGAATGTCAATGTAATGATTCCTCAATGCTCATAGATTGTTGCCTAGCCCAATTTAAACAGAGACCTTTTATCCAGTAAATGATAGACACTGATGCAGAGACTCACAGGCAAACATTAGGCAGAGCTCAGGAAATCCTTTGAAAGAAGAATGAAGGATTGTAGGGGCCAGAGTAGTCAAAGATATCACAAAAAATCCACAGAATCATCTAACCTGGACTCATAGGAGCTCATAGCAACTGAACCACCAACCAGTGAGCCTGCATAGGACTGACCAGGGCCCTCTTCATATATGTGGCAGTTGTATAGCTTGGTCTTCTTGTGGGACTCCTAACAGTGGGAATAGGGGCTGTCTTTGACTGTTTTCCTGGCTTATGGGACCCCATTGCTCATATTGGTATACATTGCCCAACATTAATACAAGGGGAGGTGCTTAGCCTTACTGCACCTTGATATGCCATGTATTGTTGATATCCAATGAATGCTTGTCCTTTTCTGAATAGAAATGGAGAAGGAGTAGATGTAGAAGGGCAGAGGTGAGGAACTGGAAGAAAAGAAAGGGGCAAAACTGGGGTCTGTATGTAAAATAAATAAACTTAAAAGGTGACATCATGAAATTTGCAAAGGAAAGGAATTAAAAGAAGCATCCTGAATGAGAAAACTCATGCCTGAAAGATAAATATGGTGTGTATTCACATATAAGTGGATTTTAGCCATTAAATAAATGATAAAAAAAAAAAAGAGAGACTTGAATTTGGTTGAAAACAAAGGCAGGTATGTGGGAAGGTGTGGAGGAAGGAAAAGGAAGGGAGAAATGATATAATTAGAATCTCACAATATAAAAGATTAAATATACAGTAATAAAATGTCCAATAAGTTCTTTCTACCTATATATTATGCATGCATCTCTCATTACTCATCAAATAAAATTCATTTTTGTAGTAGATAATGATTAATATAGAAATTCACAATTGCTCAATATTCAGAGAGTAAGAAACTGTGTATGGAAAATTCTAAATGGGACATCAAAAATGCAATATTTATATGTGAGTCTCAAGGTTCACAGTATGAGTAGTATAAAGCCTATAGGAGATAAAGATAGTGGGTGGAGCCGGGCAGTGGTGGCATATGCCTTTAATCCCAGCACTCGGGAGGCAGAGGCAGGCAGATCTCTGTGTTTGAGACAGGCCTGGTCTACAGAACGAGATCTAGGACAGGCACCAAAACTACACAGAGAAACCCTGTCTCGAAAAAAAAAGAAAGAAAGAAAGAAAAAGAAGCAGAAAGAAAAAAATAAGAAAAAGAGAAAGAAAAGAAAGGAAGTAAGGAAGGGAGGGAGGGAGGGAGGAAGGAAAAAAGAAAAAGAAAGAAGGAAGGAAGGAAGGAAAGAAAGAAAGAAAGAAAGAAAGAAAGAAAGAAAGAAAGAAAGAAAGAAAGAAAGGAAGGAAGAAAGAAAGGAAGAAAGGCAGAAAGAAAGAAAAGGCAGAGGATGGTGTGGTGAAAGAGTACTGACATGACAGCTTGTCAATACAAACATGAAGTTATAAAGGCTGTGACTACATGCAGAAAATCTGCAGAAGATCAAATCATCCAAAATCCCAGAATAAATCTGAAAGGAACTCATCAAGCCCAATTTCTAATTATCTATTGGTAATTTATGATGTCTAGTGGAGGGATAATTAATTTTCTTCAGGAATGCATACCCTTAGAGGCTACACTTGTTTCAGTATAAAATCATTCACCCATTCATGTAAACGCAGTTAGTTTACTTAAAGTTCAATGGAGTCAAATTATCCCTAGCATATTTTCTAAAACAATGTATATGTATAGTGTAGAATATAACTTAATGCTTAGTGAATAAATCATACCATAATGGATTTACTTTGTGCCCTCAAAAATAATTAAGGAATTTAGATTAATAAAATGCTTTCAAAAATGATATTGGATCTATGTTGCCTCAACATGTTTCCATTATAAAGATATTCATGCATTTCTTTAACACAAGTGATATCCATATCATATTTTTTGAAATGCAATGAATAAAATAAATAAAATAAAAGCTAAACTTTTTAGCTAAAAGTCAAAGGAATGGAGTGACATGTAGATATATTTCTAAAATAGTGGGGATCATGTTATTCAATATAAAGAAATGATATAAGGTATTTATTATGTTTATGCTACTAATCTTGAAGTTCAAAGATTTTTTTCATTAAAATATTTAAGAAGACAATGTAAAATTAAATTATACAAGTGATTCTCAAAATTTTAAAGGAGTAAAATCTTTTTCAAAAATTTTGGATGCTATTTTCGAGAGCTGTTGTCATGAGAAACATCTCTTCCACATAGTTCTCCTATGATAAATATCTAATTCCAATCCAAAGCTGAAACATAGTAAACATTTTTAAATGGAAAATGTTGGGGTATAATTTATGTTTGTTATAATAAATTTTCAAAGCAAACTTGATTTTAATATCAAGAAAAAGTTCATTTTCCATGCTCTGTTTTTTATATCTGCCGAAATACATGACACACAATCTGTTAATTAATTCTAGAAGTCCTTTACATTCCATGATTCCCATCTTGATGATTCCTTTGGAGAATAAAACCTTCTCTAATGACAAGGCTTACTGGTTTTGTATGAAGTACATGGCAGCATTGCTTCTGAGGATTCCATCAAATAGGGCCATCTCTATTTTAGGCATGTTTGTACTTACAGTGCTAAACAACAAATAATTCCTCTTAAGATTTTTTTCTACATTCTTTGCAGAAGTTACACATGAAATCTGATCCTTAGATTGAAGATAAAGGTCTCTTTATAGAGACATTGCACCACATGAGAAAGTCAGGGAGAAATCAGAACTATATAACCACCAAGGTCAAAACTCAGTTTTAGATGTTTAGAAATAGAATAGAAAATGAAATGCCAAAAATAAAGGACATGTTCAAATAGGAAGCTCAGGGTGAAATACTTATTTTTTGGACATTTTAATGGGTGTTTTCATTTTACCTCCTTCAACTAATGTCTTTTAAAATCAAAAGAATGAGAACATAGTTCCCAACACTTTGATATGATTTCCACGAAGATGTTGACTGTCAACTGGGAATTCATGTACTCAAAAATGTACAGAAAAAGTTTATGTCTTCATGACACAGTCTAGAGGTTACTATTTCATTTCTATTCCACTCTTTCCTACCTTCAATTCCTGCTGTTTCTCCCCTACTACCTTTCAAATTCATGTCTAATCTCAAGTAGTACATGTAAACAAAAATCACTAAATGGACCTAGCAATCTGTATTTGTACACACACTCACACACTCACACACACACACACACACACACACACACACACACACACACACACATTTAAGAAGTAAAGGTTTCTTGAAGAGTAAATTACTATAGGGGTATATACAAAATATATAATGTAACAGATTCGTGTGTGTGTGTGTGTGTGTGTGTGTGTGTGTGTGTGTGTGTGTGAAAACTGTCGAAGTTCTTCATTGTAATGAACCACTTTCAAGCACTGTTTTAATCTTTAGTGATATCTAATAGGTAAGAACAATATGAAATGAGCATCTAAATTATATTTATCTAACATTAATATTTATTAATAGAATTGAAAAAGATTGAATTGGGGTTTTATTGGATCTCTTTTGTCTTCTTCCCCAGTGTGACCTCATTGAACAAATCTTATTTTTCTGCTTTTTACTACATATTTGTCTGTTTAAATTATTTATTGAGTACATTTGTCCAAACCTGGCTTGTTGAGACAAAGGCTGTTACCCATTTCTGACAGAAGGATAACAGACAGCCATCACCTCGTGTCATGATCCAAAAGATGGACTGAGAAAGTCACTGGATCTCTTTGCCCCCCTTTCTATGTGACCCTATTGAATAAACTTCCTTTTTCTACTTAGTACTATTAAAATTCCACCATTAATCGATAGTCTTATTGTATTATTTTAATTTACTAATTTACTCATATATGTATAGTGTGTATGTATGTGTGTGTGCGTGTGTGTGTGTGTGTATGTGTGTGTGTGTGTGTGTGAGAGAGAGAGAGAGAGAGAGAGAGAGAGAGAGAGAGAGAGAGAGAGAGAGAGAGAGAGAGAGAGAGAGAGAGAGAGAGATTTACAAGTCAAAAGAATAAGACTTTTTGGTGTTGGGATTCAAACATATGGCCCTCCATACTCTAGGTTGGTGAAATGCCAGGAAGGTACATATTTAGCTCTCACATTTTGGGGGAAATTCAACTAACTTTAATGGATTGTTCAAAAATTGGTTACCAAATAAGCAGAATTTCATAAGTTTATTTAACATTTTCAAATTGCATAACCTTTAAATAAAAATTAAGTAATAGACTCAGGTATCATTTTTACAGAAGTCCTGAATTCGTTTTAAGTTTGATTTCTTAATTCTCATTCATTTTTACTTAATGAACATAAATGGCATGCCATTTG
The DNA here is from genome assembly GCF_049852395.1 of Peromyscus maniculatus bairdii. Lineage (NCBI taxonomy): Eukaryota > Metazoa > Chordata > Mammalia > Rodentia > Cricetidae > Peromyscus > Peromyscus maniculatus. The sequence goes on from NC_134875.1 coordinate 101,537,769, forward strand.
TTCTTTTAATATATCTACATTTGAAGTAATGCCATTCTACAGCTAAATGACCAGCTTCTAGACAGCATGTCAGATTTCTAACTCATTGTGATGTATTTCAATCATCTGGTAGCTCTACCAATAGCTATGATATTTGTTTCCTCCCTATATCTACAACCTTTGTTATATAATTTTCATACCCTTCCATTCCAAAATGTTGCATTCAACTATGAAATTTTCTTTGTGCATACTAATTGTGCAATAATCATCTATTAATTATTACTAGTATTTATCGTCTTTGAAATCCCCTCACTTGACATACATGTAGCAGATGTATGAGACTTCAAAATTACTTTACCATGCCATATAATTTAATATGCATTTATAGGTACAATGAATGTGTTAACTCTTTTTCCCCATACCCATATATGATATTCTTGACAAATTCAGTTGTCTCAAATTTATAAAAAAAAGAATCTAAACAATTATTTCCAGCTTATAAAGAAACTATGTTACCAACCCAAGTGAAGACTATATTTTCCGAGTTCTGTTTTATTGGACATTCTTTGTTAGAAATTTACAAACATCAGTTGTAAATGCATAGAACTTCATGATATTACATGCTTCAGCTGGTAAGGCTTTTCATTTTAGATTTTCATCTTATTAACCAGAAAAAAAATTGGAAGACCAAATTCTCTAAACTTTCCTTAATGTGAAAAATGAAATGTGCTCGGCCTGTCCAATTCCCCCAACAAGCACAACTGGCTGTACCTGAAGGCCCGGCCCTTCCCTGATGGAGTAGCTGAGGACACCGACAAGGGTGAAGTATCTGCTTGCCAGGAGCTCAAGGCTCGTGCATGCTATCTGGCTGAAAAGTATGAGTGGGATGTCACTGAAGCCTGAAAGATCTGGTGTTTCTGGCCTGCTGGCACTGGCCCCAACATTCTCACTGACACCACCAAGGGTGTGCAGTACCTGAATGAGATCAAGGACATTGTGGTGGCTGGCTTCCAGTGGACCACTAAGGAGGGTGCGTTCTGCGAGGAGAACATGCATGGTGTGTGTTTTTACGTTCACAATGTGACCCTGTATGCTAATGCCATCCACCGAGGTGGTTGCCAGATCATCCCTACCGCCCGTTGCTGCCTCTATGCCAGTGTGTTGACTGCACAGCCCTGCCTTATGGAGCCCATCTACCTGGTGGAGATCCAGTGTCCTGAGCAAGTTATGGGTGGCATCTATGGTGTCCTGAACAGGAAACATGGTCATGTGTTTGAGGAGTCCCAGGTAGCTGCCCCCCACCCCATGTTTGTGGTCAAGGCCTACCTGCCTGTCAACGAGTCCTTTGGTTTCACAGCTGAGCTGTGCTTCACCACCACTGGCCAGGCCTTCCGGCAACATGTGTTTGACTACTGGCAGATCCTGCCTGGGGACCCTTTTGAAAACAGCAGCTGTCCCAGCCAACTGGTGGCTGAGACCCACAAGCGTGAAGGCCTCAAAGAGGGCATCCCATCGCTAGACAACTTCCTGGACAAACTGTAGGCGGCCTGGTACTGCCAACACTGCACGGTGCCTGCCCATCAGAAGACACCTTGAGACTGTCCCCATAGTGCTTCCCGGAGGTTGCTGGGGCTACCCTGCCATCACTCAGCACTAACACTTGATGCTGATTCTATTTATTTCATAATTCCAAGGCAGTGGAGTCTCCTATGCAGGCTGGACTGGTGGGCCATGGGGTGGGCGGGACACAGCTCTATCATTTTCAGAGGGAAATGCTGAGATGTCAAATGTCTAAATAAATGCATTCAGAGGTTTACTGGGTCCATCCATGGCCCAAGTGGAGTTTCCCCAGAGGGAAGGCAGGCAGCCTGCCGGCAACCCTGGCTGTGCAACCCTTAGAGTAATGAATTGCATGGTTGACCTCAAAAAAAAACAAACAAAAAACCAAAAGAAAACAAAAAAGATATTTAGGCATTGATCCTGACAACATATATAAAACACTTGACAATTTGCTGATATATGGAAAGAACTTATTATACTATAGGATCTTAGTATTCTTATATGATCTCCATGAAGAAATACTAACTTCTATGAAAGGATATTAATAGATTTTTTTTCTGAGAAAAGAGAGTCACTTAGTTCTGAAAGTAAGCTACAATCACACATCCTATAATAAGGTTTCAGTTTTTTATAGAGAAATATATAATGTTGATGCCTTTAAATTATAATGGGGTGGGAAAATTTTTATCACCAACTAATGTTTCAGCCATCCTATTGTCACAGTCCCATGTGTTACTCTAAGATACTATGGTAAGAAAATATGCTGTGCTGCACTCAAAGGAACAGTGCATGCAATTAAGTACCTTATTCTTAATAATGATAGTAACCAACTATATTAATAATTACTTATCTAGAATATTATACTTTTGTCATAATTTTAAGGTGAAATCATACTTAGAAACAAAATTGACTATCTAACATTATGCTGTGTATGCTCCCAAGAGGAGCCTCAATCATGTCATATTTCCATTGTTCCCTGTTTTGTATGAATATATTCTGGTGTTCACCTGAGAATGACATCACCTAGCAATGTATTTCTGAAAATGTATCAGTGTTGGGAAGTGTCTGAACTGTATTGTTCCTGTATTAGCATTTAGTGCACCAATGTATTTCATAGCATTATTGTTTTACTCTCCAGTGGCCAGCTGAATTCCCAGATTTTCAAATGATATATTATTATTTCTTTCATTGCTATTATTATATATGGCAAAATATAGATAGATTGTGTCCAGAAATAGCACCATGAAACTTCAGAGGGCAATTGCTACAGTACATGGAATCTAAGGCTCCCATTTTATATTTAAGAAAACTGCAGGAAGAGACACTGGTTCACTAGTTAAAGTTGCTATTAGTAAGCACTTTGCCACCTTCTTTTTATAAATTTTCTTACCCTGATATGATGAATGCATAGTTGTGAAATTCTTTGTATCACAGTATTTTAACATATTTTTTCTCAAAATAGCAAAGACATGCTGAACTGGGCTTAAACTTCTTTTGGGAACTGCCAATAAAAGAAGTTTAAAACTTACAGCAGAATAGCAGATTAACATGATGATATAAGAAAGCTACACAGTGAGCACCTTAAAATGTCATGTTCACCACTTTGGTGCAAAGACAGAAGAAAGTTGGAGTGCAGCAAGAGGTAAGAGTATAAAAATTATTGAGACTTCTCTAGCAAACAGTGTCACTGTAAATTGTGGTGGCTTTGAATGCATTAGAAGGGTTTTCTTTTCTCTTTTTCTCACTTTCATTTGCAATGTCAAAGTTTTAAATTTAATTGACAACAAATGCATATATTCATGAATTATACTATGATATTTGATAGCCATATACCTTATGGAATGACTAAATTTAACAAAGATATCTGTCCTCTCAAATATTTGTCATTTCTTTCTGGTCCCATTTTCAATACAAAGAACATTTATCATCCTCTCTTTAGCAATCTTGAAATATTCATGCTGTGTAATAGTACATCAGTGTTTCTTCTTCAATAAAGTTTCATACTTCTTGACAAATATTTCTATTGCTCCTGTGTAAATCCAATGGGAAATTTTAATTCTTCCTTTTTTATAAGGTTGTATTGGGTTGAGTTTACATATAAGTAAAATCACATATCATTTCACTTAGTATAATGATCTCTATGTCCATTACGTTGTTTCAGATTATACAATTTCTGTTATTAAGGCTAAAAAATATATGTATATACTCTAATTTTAATTTATTTATCAATTTATTTGGATTTAGGATAATTTTATATTTTCACTCTTATAAACACTGTGACCATGAATCTGAGAGAACATACATTTCTTTAAAATGCTTATTTCAACTTATTCAAGTGTGTTCTCAGAAGTAGAAATGTTAGATCATTCAATAATTCCATTTAAAGATTTACAGGGAAAACTTGATATTGTTTTTGAAAAGATTATACTAATTAAAAATAGATCCATCATTTTCTGGATTATGCTAAAATAAATAAATAAATCCTTACCATCACTAGTAGTAATTTTTCATACTAGCTCATCTAAAATGTATGTGGTGATAGTGTATGGTTTCATTGCTTTAATTTGTATGTCTCTGATGATTTAGGGATGTTCAGCATGTTTCTTATACTGTTGGCTATTTATACATCTTCTTTGGAGACATGTCTGTTCATGATTATTTACCAATTCTTAATAGGGTTATTTGTTTGCTGATATTGAATAATGTGTTTCCCATGCATATTTGGAAGGCTAGTCCTTTGTTCAATGTATGAAAGAAGATTTCCATAATACCCAAAGACATCTAGATTCAATTAAATCTCTTTCAAATTTCAAGTGCATCCCTCTACTTGAAACTAGAAGAAACATTTTATTTTTTGAACATGCTATGAAAGAGATTATGGACATATTCTCATTTACAATAGCCTCAAATAAAATAAATTTTTTTTGCAATAGACCTAACAAAGGAGGCAAAAGACTACTATAATGGAATTAGAAGAAGGAAAAGCAGTTGAGGGAAATGATATACTAATATTTTAATATGGAATACAAGTTTAAATCTCTGAAGAAAGAGATTCAAGGAGACACTAGAAAATGAAAATACTTGACATACACATGGATTGGCAATCCAATATTCTGTGGATTATTGTTCTACCTAATAAAGTTTAAAGACCAAATGCAATCTCAATCAATATACCAACTGTATTTTTTACAGAAATAGAAAAAGTTATCTAAAATTTATATGAAACTGCAACACCTCAGATAGCCAAAACAATATTAAACAAAGAGAAGACTATATTTATTATCCAATACAAAAAGTAATTCCAAATGAATGAAAGACATCATCTGAAACTTGAAACACCACAACTGCTGGAAGAAAACGTAGACAGGACTTTATCATTGATAGAGGTCATAAAAGACATTCTGAATAGTTACAATTCCTTTCCAGTTACATTTATGACAAAGGATTAATAGCCAGGAAGTATGAAGAACTAAATAAACAATTAGTTAAGGAAAACAATTTAATTAAAAATGGGTTATGGAGCCAGGCGGTGGTGGCGCACGCCTTTAATCCCAGCACTTGGGAGGCAGAGGCAGGCGGATCTCTGTGAGTTCGAGGCCAGCCTGGGCTACCAAGTGAGTTCCAGGAAAGGCGCAAAGCTACATAGAGAAACCCTGTCTTAAAAAACCAAAAAAAAAAAAAAAATGGGTTATGGGACTTAAGTCTGATTAGACAGCTGTTGGTAGTCACCAATACGTGAAGGTCTCTTATTGCAAGTGTAAACCTATCTTGCCATGCTGGTAAGAGGTATTGTTCATAGGTGAAACATTTATATAATTATATAAATATCATTGAAAACTCAGGAGTCGATAATGGGGTAAAAACAGGATTGGTCAGAGAAGTGGCAAAGAAGCGATCAGTGACCTCCTCACTCTCTCCTTTCTCAATGCAAGATGATGGAACATCTCTCTAAACTCCTCCCTACTACTCCCTGTGTCTTTCTACAGGTCCTGAGTACTCCAAAACCTCTATGATCAGTTTTGGTTGGCTAGTAGCTAGCTCTGTGGTCAGATTCAAGGTAAACTTTATTGTCAGCCTTGGAGATATCAAAGTGTAATCAAAATATCTTACAACACATAGGTGCTGCAACTAGTATGACTGTTTGATTGCTTCCCTCCTTTAATAGCAGCTTGCATAGTATTTTTGGAACCATGGAAGGTAAACCTCAGAAAAAAGGGTTTCAAGTCAGAACCAGCTTGAATAATGTGAGTCCTGTGTCTTAAATGTGTGATGTCTTCAGCAATAAGTGTGCATCCTCAATCACAGAGCAATAACCAAGTGCTACCATGATAATCTTTATTGTTTTAGGAACCATTTGGACTACTCTGACCAACCATTTGAAAGAAAGTTTCTCATGCCTAATTCTGGGGTTTTTGTTGGTCTGTAGTCTTGTGGGAAACATTGTTAGTCTGACTTAACTTCCTTGAAATATATACACATGTATTCATTATATATCAAATATAATAAATACTTAATATTTTATAATATAATAAACATAATATAATATATGTATTGTGATGGATTGAATGAAAATGGCCTCTGTACACCCATAGTGAGTACCACTCTTAGGATGTGCCCTTGCTGGAGTAGGTATGACCTTGTTGGAGGAAGAATTTCATTGGGGTGTTCTTTGAGATTTCAAATGCTTAAGCTAGGCCTAATGTCATTGTCTTTTCCTTCTGTCTTTGAATTCAAATACAGAACTCTCATCCATCTCTTCCATCACCACATATGCCTGTGTGCCACCATGCTTCCAATCATGAAGACAATGGATTAGACCTCTGAACTGCAAGCCAGCCTCAATTAAATGCATTCATTTATAACAGTTGTCATGGTCATGGTGTTCCTTCCCTGCAATAGAAATCTTAACAAAACATAAGTATGTGGTAGTTTGAATAAAAGTGGCCCCTATAGGCCCACAGGGAATGGCATTATCAGGAGGTGTGGATTTGTTGGAATAGGTGTGACTTTGTTAGAGCAAGTGTGTCCCTAGGGGGTGGGCTTTTAGGTCTCAGATGCTCAAGCCAGGCTAATGGCTCACAGTCTCTTCCTGCTGCCTGCTGATTTGGACATAGAACTTTCAGCTCCTCCAGCACCATGTTTTCCTGCATGCCACCATGCCATCCCCCAATTAAATGTTTTCCTTTATAAGAGTTGTCATGGTCATAGTGTCTCTTCATAGCAATAGAACTCTTAACCAAGACATATAATATATAATCATAACATACACATATATATTTATGCACATATATACACATCTATACAAACACACACACATATATGTGGCATGTACATATATTTATATGTATTGTGTATAATTTTAAGTAGATATTAAATAATGTGATTCCTTGAAGCTTTATCAAGCTACCTTGGTGATTCTCCTTGTTATTCCTTCCCCTTCTGTATTAACGTTAAAGCCAGCCCCAGGAGGGAATTCATACCTCATACTGGAAATCTAGCTATCTTCCTTGAGCTAGTGAAGTTATAGATCTTAGAAAATAATCAATTATCAGCACTGTACTAGACCAGCATAATTCCTTACTACATTTTAAATCTTATCCTTATACTCACAAATAAGTGTAACTATTACCCCTCATCAAAGCCTCTCTTTATAGCAAATGCAGACCACCACAGAAAACTACAAATGGATACAATGGAGACATCAACAAATTGTGGGGAGCTAAATTCCATTGGAACCACCTCCAGCACTGTTTCTGTATCTATGGTTCAGGAAACGTGTGAAAAGATTTTAAGAGCCAGAATACCAGGAAGTCTTCTGTAAAACAGTCTCCCTTAGAAGTGGATTCATAAACAAGACAAGAACAAAATAGTGTCTGTGGATATATGAAAGGGGGAAACTTTCATTGATTCCCACCCCTAGACAAAGAACTACAGGCATTGAATGACTGCTGGGAGAAGGAGAATTATCTTTTCTCTGGGATGATGACCATTACTGGTTGCCCAATGAAGGGTGATCAGCTTTGAAAGCAGATATACATAAACAATAAAAATAGACTAGTAAGGTTCATATATATATGCAAATCCAAACGTACATATATACAGATATATGTACACAGTAAGCATAATCTACGAATATGAGGCTATTGTCTTGCGAGCCAGGTATAAGACATAGGAAGGAGTTGAAGAAAGGCCAATGGGGTCTGGAGAGAGAAAATGGGGGAGTTGATGCAATTCTGTTTCAATTTAAAATACATTTTTAAAAAGTAACAAAAATTGTCTACAGATGTGAACAGGGAATTGTCAAAAGAAGAAGAAAAATAGCTAAGAAGTATATTCAAAAGTGCTTGCTGACTTCAGTAATTAGGGAGATGTAAATTAAAACAACTTGGAGGTGTCAAAAAGGTAATGAAAAACAAAACAACCAACAATAAATGCTAGACAGAGTGTGGGGAAAAGCTAACCCTCATTCAGTGTTGGTGAGGCTGCACACTGGTGCAGCCATTCTGGAAATTAGTGTGCATAATCCTCAAAAAGCTAAAAAGAAATCAATAATATAATCTAGCTATAGAACTCCTTGGCATATGACCAAGAGGCTCAGTATCCTACTCCATAGGTCAGCAGTGGTCATGGTCACCATATTCATCCTGGCGAGGAATGGAAAAAAAACTTCTATGTCCCCAACTGGTGAGTGGATAGTGGCAATGAGTTATATATACACATGATGTAGTATTCAGCTATAAAGAAAAAAATCAAGGAATTCGTTAATAAATGGATGAAGCTAGACAATATTATATTGTGTAGTTTAATAAGACAGACCCAGGAAGAAAAATGCAGCATGTCTTCTCTCATCTCTAATTTCTATTTCCAATTCTTCATATGTGTATGAAGAACCAGGGAATTTAAAAGTGAAAATGAGCAAAGGGGAATAATAGAATACTGGTGACATGAATGGGGTTGGGAAAATTGGGAAGGAGTTTTAAATTGGGCAGTGGGAAGGGAGGGGAATCCAGAAGTAGAGGGAGAGATAGAGGAGTCATAAAAACACTAGGGATGCTGAAAAGAGACATAGAATCATTGCTTTATATTTACCCAAATTTATATATAATACATATGTTTACACACACACACACACACACACACACACACACACACACACACACAATGAAATTACACCAGTTGGGATGACAATACTCCCTCAAGAGCCATAGAATGTCATACAAAAAAAAAAACCCCAAAAACTAGTACCAGGCATGATAGACCACCCTTTGAATTGTTGAGGAAATGAAGAAACCTCCAAAATAATACTGATTATTGATATGCCCTTGTTTCCTGGCAGAGATTGAATGTAAGACCTTATTGCTGAAGACACCATGTATTTTGGACATAGGACTCAGAAGAATTGATACAGAAATGATCTGATAACCTCTTCCCTGAGGACTAGTTTTTATACTATGGAAAGATGATAGGCAATAAGAAAGCTTTAAATATTCCTACCCAGTGATAGCACCTATAAATCACAGCAATGATCATCATGACAAAATATCCCAAAGGGTGCAAAAGTGGCAATTAATCTTGGAGATAACCAGAAGGTAGTCATCCTGGTACTGTAAACCTAGTCAAGTACATGTGCCCAGTAGGGCCATGGATCTTAGAACAGGACCTAGTTCTGATACTTCCCTAAGAGATTATTCTTAAGGTTAATATGCATCCCATAACATTTTAAGTAACCAAAGCCATCTGGAGAATAAAGAACCAAACTAGAGGAATCAAGCTAGTGAATTTCAAAATATATCACATAGCTATAATATTTAAAATAGCATTAAATTCACATAAAAACAAGCATTCAGATTAGTAGAATAAGACATATGGCCTAGTTATTTTTTTAAAGATAATAAAAATAATTTTATTGTTGGGCTGTGGTGGTGCACGCCTTTAATCCCAGCACTAGGAAGGCAGAGGCAAGCAGATCTGGGAGTTGAACTACAGAGCAAGTTCCAGGACAGGCAGGGCTACACAGAGAAACCCTGTCTCAAAAAAAACAATATTTGCTTTACAATTTGGTTTCTAAAAAGTGGAAAAAGATCTAACTCTCTTTTTAAATCTATAGTCTGTCATCAATGAACACACAAAAGAACAAGACACCAACCAGTACAGTAAGTCAGACCCCAGCCAAGAATCACTGTGACAAGTTAAAACCTGTCCTGACTGCACCAGACAAGGACAATACCTGCAGAAACTCCTGTTCTTCCTGCAAGGACAGTACACCAGGCTACACTGTCAGAACATGGGTCTGAGTATGCAGTCTGCCAGCTGTATGTTTGCTGGGCCATGGTACAGCTGATCCCAAGACTGTCACACTTAGTGACCTCAAGACTGTGACCCTTCTACACAAGAATAGACGGTAAAATTCATTTCCCATACCCAGGAGATGTTTTTCTCCCCCAAGGCTTAGGTCACCTATGGGAGGCATTCAAGAAAGCAGTTCCACTTCATTCTTGAGTAAACAACCCCCCCCCTCCGGGAGTGGCATCTAGTCTATCCAGAAGGGTATCTGAGTAGACCAAAAATTCCTTCTGTTCCTACAAAGCACAAGTCAGGGGCACCCTGAGCAGCATTAGATGCTAGCTGCCAAAAGCACCTGGTGGCTAACACTGGGGAAAACAAGCGAACTGAAAAATGCCCATCCTGTCCTTAAAAAGCAGAACACTGAACCCCAGTGTTCAGAACACAACACAGGAGGAGGGGGTCTGAAGGGTCAGCTTCATGACAATGTTCAACACAGCAGACATCAAGGATCCCCATAACACACAGCATTGTGGTGAATGCTAGACAGTCCATTTAACTTCTGTGTTGCAGCAGGCAGCCTACAGAAGGCCATGTGAGCAGTCTATCAACAGCCAGTGACGATCTACTTATTGTACTAAAGATGCCAACTAGCGAGCACTCGCCACAAGCCTCCTTCAGATTTGTGCCATTCTTTAGATTTAATATATGCCACACCACAGTTGCATGCCTGTAATTCAACAATTAGGAGACTGAGGCAGGAGAACTGAGTCCAAGGCCAGCCTGGGCTCCGTAGCAAGACCCTAACTGGAGGTGGCGGGGGACGGGGGGGGATGGATTGGGCAAGGAGGAGGGGAAAGAAGAGCAGCTATGGCAGCAGCAGTGCCACATTAGAGACAAAGCTTAAAATGAGATGGGCCACATGAGACAAGGTTGATCTAGCCACGAGTACTCATGTAGCATTTACAATGAAACCATTTAAACAGGACTGTGTCTTCTAACAACTGCCATTCCTGTGGCCCTCGGGCATCAAATATGTTCAAAGATACTGCAAAGCAGACATAATAAAGGTTTCTGCCCCCCAGATTGGGGAAGGAAAAGGTGATACCCCTCGTGAGCTTGGCTCTTGGCATTAAATGTGAAATTCCACCAGTGAGCTGCCGTGTCCCAAGTGTCCTAGCACACAGGCTTGCGCTGGCCACAGACTGAGCCCCAAGGCTTTGCTGCTTGTCTTCTCCTACAATGTCTGACCCACCAGCTTAAAGGCAATTTTAATTAGAGCTGCTATCTCCTCACCCACTCATGAGGGAGGAGGGAATCTGCCCATCACCCCTTCGGCAGCTCGGGGCAGGCAAAGTAAGATCACACTGAGGACAAAGTCTTGTTCTTCCTCAACAAAGTCATTCTGGGAGGCTGTGGTCTCTTGGAACAATGTGTAAAAGTCTTCGAAAGCCTAGGACCAGAGGACAGGGGAACTGGCTGCAGATGTCACCGTGCCCTTCCAGTCCCCAATGCTCTGCTTGTAAACAACCAAGGAATGTCTCACAGAATCAAGAAGTGTCCTCTCTTGACCCGCTTAACACAGACAGCATCAAGAGGTCTCACTTATCTCAGAAGGCCTGATGTTGGTTCCATAGTAAACAAGGCGGCATCCGTGTTTCAATGCTGTGTGTAGAGGACACAACCCAGGCGGCCAGCTCCTGTCTCTACCTGGACAGGACAGTATTTGCAGTAAGGTAGCAAAATGCAAAAGGTGTTATCTTTCTTTGGGAAAGCAACTCTCAGGCCCACTGGACCCTCTGTGAGGCCATGGCTCCTTCTGGCTTTTTCCTCAGACAGACAGAGATTACTTGGCCTGAGCCTCCTGCAGCAGTGGGGCTTTCAAGGCAGAGGGGCTGTCCGACCATGCAGGGAGCTCATGCTGCAGGGGAGTCCTCCTAGGGCAGAACATGTGGTGGATGTCATAGTTCATGAGGCTGCTCAGAAAGGCCATGTAGATGTGAGCGAACCTTGACAGGTGCCTCAGGAAGAAGGTCGGGTTCTGGTCTGTGCAGAACAAGCTCTCGAACTGGGCGTTGAAGAAACTTTTGGTCATTTCTCTCATCTCCTTCCTCTCCTTTTTCCACTCCTGCAAAATCAGCTGTGACTCAGCATCCCTGTGGACCTGCATCTGCTCTAGGAGCCCAGTCAAGGTCTGCAGCCAGTTCATGGTCTGAAAGTACTGCTCCATGTTCATGATTCTGAAGTCGAACCGCAGCTCAGGGATGATCACTCCATGCTTTAGCGTCAGATCTGCCAGGTCACTGTGTATGTGGTCACCAAAATAAAGCACTTTGGAGCTTCTCCATCCATTGAGCTTCAAAAATTCATACAAATTACCCTGCTTGTAGATCTGGCTTTTCTGAAGCTTGTGGATTTTATCGCAGAGTAAGACACCTTTCTCATTCGCCTTCTGAAAAGGTCTCCGCTTATCGTTGAAGAAGTTCGGTTTCTCAGCCTGACCTATGACCGCATTGAACAGGTCCCACCAGTCCTTCCCCATGATATACCTCATCCCTTTGTCTACAAAGCTGCTGGGGCTTTTGGTGATGAGGAACATCTTCTTGTCATGGGCAGCCAGCTTAGCCAGCACTGCATGGATCTGCTCGGCATAACAGATATACTTACTTCTCAATATCCGCTTCAATTGTACATTATTCCTTTGATGTGGATATCCCTTGTGGAGTCCTTGACATCTTTGTACAGGTGCACTGGCTCATAATCAATGTTGTTCTTTAGGAAGTGCTCATTCACACAGGAGAGCAGGGTCATCTCAGGCAGGGAAAAGATATCCATGTACAGCTTCATGGTGTTCCCGTGAGAATTCTTTCCATAAAAGCCACTCATCTGCTCCAAGGGCATGTGGGATCCTTAGTATATGTTGATGACTTCTTCATCAGGGACCACACTGAGGGCTCTGTAGACAGTTTCCATCTGGATGTAATGAAAAACATCGATCTTCATCAATATTGCCTGCTGGACTCTTAATGGAGTCCACAGGTGGTGAAATTTGGGTCATAATCATACTTCCTGATTTCCGCAGGATACTAGTTTTTCTACCTCTGGCTCTTCCTCATCTTCCCTCTCTTTCTTCTAGTTCTCATCCTCCAATCTAGTTCCCTAGTTATGTTTTGTTGCTTTCTCTTAGAGGCCTGTCCTTTTCTAATGAGAGACAGAAAGGGAAGGGATCTGGATGAGAGAGGAGGGGGCAAGGACCTGGTAGTAGAAGAGGAAAGTGTAAATAGGATATATTGTATGAGAGAAGAATCTATTTTCAATTAAAGGGTACAAATCAGCTCCTAATGAAATTGTTATGTCCATAGACTAACTCATTGCTTAATCCTCATCACTTAAGATGAGGGTTAACTGTAGCTGAAGTTTTCTCCAGTCCTGCCTGGCCCACAGTCAGGACAAATCTCTCTCACCTACCAGTCTCACAGCCAAGTAAACACACAGAGACTTATATTACTTACAAACTATATGGCCGTGGGAGGCTTCTTGTTATCTAGTTCTTCTATCTTAAATTAACCCATTTCTGTTAATCTATGTCACCAGGTGTTCTGTGGCTTTACCTGCTGCCTTTACATGCTGCTCCCTGGAAGGCAGGATGGCATTTCCTCTCTCTGCCTTCCTGTTCCCCCAATTCTCCTCTCTGCTAGTCCTGTCTATACTTCCTCTCTGGCTACTGGCAAATCAGCATTTTATTTATCAATCAATCACAGCAACATATATTCACAGCATACAGGCCATCCTACAGCACTTCCCCATTTCTGATTTTTTAAAAACAAAGATTTTAACTTTAACATAGTAAAATTACACATAACAAAACAATTATCAAGCAAGAATTACAGTTACAATGTTAAAGAAGATATCTATCCTATATTTGTGAGTCTAAGGTTTCATATCTAACTTATCATTTATTGTAACTGAGGAAATTATAACTATCTAGTCTTCAACTACATAAAAGACCTCAGAAGGATATAATATTACATGAGAAATGAGAGAAGGATGCAAGCAAATTTTAGGAGTCTTGCAAGAGTAGACAGAGACAGCTGGCAGCCTGGACAATCATCCAAAGTTTCTGTGTAAAGTTGGGGCATCTGTCTTCATCCCACAGGTCTAGAGTCTCTCAGTCATTTTTCTCTGTGTCCTGTAGAACGTCTGGCAGTTTTCTCTGTGAAGCAGGAACCTAAAGGACCATTTTGTCAAGCAAAGTTCAGTGGTCACCTTCCTATGGGTCCTGCATGTCCAGTTGATCAAGCAATCCAGGCAAGAACAGTTTCTTGCCCAAATGGCTATTTTTGCCAAGGTGAAGATAAACTCTATATAGAATGTCTTTGATGCCCATCCTCCTCTCTGAAGTAAAGCCAGTGCTGCTGGGAGCAGACGTGCTCACTGTCCAGAAAGCCTAAATTTTTAAAATATTTTAATGCCATATTCTGTAGGCCTTTGAATTATTTGAAGATTACCTGTCTATCTGGAATATATCTATGTATACCTAGAAGAGTTAACTAACATGGATACAAGTGTAATTATCATAGATGACTAATTATTAATCTATTTCTTAATTATCCATTACCAATCTACTTCAGAGAAAATATGGACATTGAAGAAACTGCATATGGAGTTAACTTTCATTGTGGCAAAAGTTAGTCACTGGACAACAAAGTATCCTCCAATCCACTGCTGACTAACAGGACAAAATGGCTGGGCGGTGGTGGTACATGCCTTTAATCCCAGCACTTGGGAGGCTGAGGCAGGTGGATCTCTGTGTGTTCAAGGCCAGCCTGGTCTCCAAAGCAAGTTCCAGGAAAAGTGCAAAGCTACACAGAGAAACCCTGTCTTGAAAATCAAAAAACAATAAAACAGGACAAAATGGACAGATAGGACATGAAACAAAGGACTACCAATTCTTGCCAAGACAAGTGTGGTTGTAGTTTTAACAAAAGGCATCTTCTGAAGCCAGGACAATGTGGCACCATCCCTGAAGTGGCCTTTACAATCCGGAAAAGGTATTGTGCCTCTTTCTTTGAAGGCAGCTGAATTGGCAGTGGACCAATGGCTTCTGATGTGCAGTGGAACAGCAGCTGAAACAGTTATTCTTGAAAGAGTAACTAAGTTGACAGAGTCTAACCTCTCAATGGTAGACTGGCATTTAATAGAGGGATGCAGAGGAGAACGGGATGCTGAGATGAAGCCACACACACAAGCCAAGAAGAATGGATAGCTGAATTAAAAAAAAAATGAACAATTTCCAGGATTTAAAATCCTGAATCATGACAAGACACTAGTGGAATTCAGGTGTTTCTGGTACATGGATTACTCTCACCCAATGTGAGGTTGAACTGTTGACCTTGTGTACGTCCTACTTCACAAATGAGTCTGTCAGATACACTAAGCATCTGCATTCATTGGGAAGATGATGCCCCAACACTGTGGAGAAACCTCAGGTGACTGTACGCGCAGCTAGCTGTTTCTGTCAACTCACAATCTTTTGGAAGCTACTTGCATGTACTTCATGTTTTTAATTTTTTAGGTAATATTATTTCTTTCTTGGGTCTCTAAGGGAGTTGAAGATTAGATAGTTACAGTTATAGTTAAAGATTAGATAGTTATAGTTTTCCTTGTTAAGAATTTCAGAAAAGAAACTCACTAAAGAGATATAAGTGTTTAAATTTGAAAGACATTATAAGATAGTTCTGTTAGTAATATAAGTTAGGATAGAAAGTGAATCAGGTTCATTTTGGACTTACCAAAATAGGATAGATAATGGAATTATTTTCTCTGAGTTTGTAAAATACAAGTGCACTAGACATTATTTAGGTATTTATTGCTTGTATATATTGTATATAGTTATTGTACTTATTGTATATAGTTTTTCTTATATTAGTTACAACTTTTTTCTTTTTATTAGAAGAGAAAGGGTAAATATGGTGATATTTGTGCTAAAATGTGATTTTATTTGTATGTTAATAAATAAAGTTTCCTGGGGGTCAGAGCTAATAGCAAGCCATTTAGCAGAAGTCTGGCAATGGTAGCACACACTCATAATCCCAATCACATGACAGGCAGAATCTCTGTGTGTTCAAGGACACAGCCAGCATGGAGACACACACCTACAATCTCAATACCAACCATAGAGACCTGGAGGTCTGTATATAGACAGGCAGTGATGAGGAGGTTATGTGGTTGGGTTTATAACCAATGAGAAGGCAAAACAGAAAGTCAACAAAAATACAGACACACAGGAATTAGCTCTCTTTCTCAGGGGAAGGATGGCAGTGGCTGATAAGCTAAAGGCTATTCATTAGTGCTCTGACCTCTTGGACTTTTAACTCTGCATTTGGCTCTGTGTTTCTTATTTAATAAGACAGTTCACAATTACATCTACAGTTAACTTAAACAGATACATTTCTTTTTGCATTTGGCATCCATTAACATAGAGGCCCACAACTGATCAAGGTGCCAAAAATAAGATACTGTAGTTTGCTCAACACTAAATGGGGTATGCATATTCTATCCTTTCCTCCTACATTTCAAATATCATTGCAGAAGATGGGGTGGAAAGAACACAAGAGCAAGATGTTGTAGCAGGTCTGTCTTTGGATGGCTAGCTCCTGAATAATAACATAGAGATGTCTTATAAAGTATAAAAGCTTGGCTTTAGCTTAGGCTTGTTCCCACCTACCTCTTAAAACTTAAATTAATACATTTATATTAATATACATTCTGCCACATGGCTTGCTACCTCTCCTCAATAATATGTGTCCTACTTCCTCTGCTTCTTTGCTCGTGAATCTCCCACCACTCAGATTCTTTCCCAGAGTTCCCATCTCTGTCCAGAAGTACTGGCTATCCTCTCCTTCCTAGCTATTGTCCATTCAGCATTTATTAAACCAGTCAGAAGATGCTTTAGGCAGGTGAAGAAAAACAGAGACACATCTTCACAGTGTACAAAAAAAATTATCCCAACAAGATGTGGTGGATCACTACCAGGAAATAATGTTTTCTCGGCACAAGAGGGCAATTGGGAACATGAACTCAAAGCAGCTGTGACAGCATATACCAGAATGCAAAAGTTAATGCCAGATAAAATCCCAATATGGGCAGGTGTGTCAGCCATGAAGTCCTGAGGCACTATTGGCAATTGATGCTTGCTGTAGGTGGAAGAGTCAGTTTTCTTTAACAGTGAAGACCTGTCTATTAACCATGCTCCAGTGAAGACCATATATCCAAGAGTATATGGTACCACAAACTGGATTCCCTGGCGTATAAATAAAATGAAGACACAAAGGTGGGTAGGGAATGGAGGTGGAACTTGAAAGATTTGGGGCAAGGGTAAATATGATCAAAATGCATTGTGTGAAATTCACAAAGAACAAAATATTAAAAACCAGCTATGCATGGAGGTGTATGCCTTTAATCCCAGCACTTGGGAGGCAGAGGCCAGTGGCTCTCTGTGAGCTCAAGGACAGCCTGATTTACAATGTAAGGTCCAGAACAGCCAGGCCTGTTACTCAGAGAAACCATGGTTGAAAATCATATATATATATATACATATCCATTGACTAAATCTTAAACGCTAGCTAGTATTAGTATTCTTTTTTTTATTTAAGTTTTTTTTTTTCATTTTACATACCAACCATTGTTCCCCCTCCCTCCCCTTCTCCCACTCCCCCTTCCTCCCCCCCCTCCTCATAGGGGGTAAGGCCTCCCTTGGGTAGTCAATACAAGCTGGCATACCAAGTTGGGTCAGGACCAAGCCCGTCCCTCCTGCATCAAGGAATAGGCTCTAGAAAGCCAGTTCATGAACCCAGGATAAGTTCTGGTCCAATTGTCAGGGTCCCTACAAACAGATCAAACCACACAACTGTTACCCACATTCACAGGGCCTAGTTTAGTTCCATGAAGGCTCCCTAGCTTTCAGTCCAGAGTCTGTGAGCTCCCATTAGCTCAGATCAGCTGTCTCTGTGGTTTTCCCCATCATGATCTTATCCCCTCTTGCTCCTATAATGCCTCCTCCCTCTGTTCAACTGAACTCCAGGAGCTTGGCCAAGTGCTTTGCTGTGGGTCTCCGTGTCTGCTTCTATCAGACACAGGGTGTAGGTTCTATGATGACAATTAGGGTAGTCATCAATCTGACTACAGGGGAAGGCTAGTTCAGGTACCCTCTCCACCATTGCTAGCAGTCCTTAGCTGTAGAAATCCTTGTAGGTTTCTGGGGATTTCCATAGCACCAGGTTTCTCCCCAACCTCATAATGGCTCACTCTGTCAAGATATCTCTTTCATTCCTCTCCCTTTCTGTCTTTCCCCCAACTTAGCCATCTTGAATCATCCTGTTCCCACTGCCATATGACTCCCCTCTATTTCCCCCTCCCAGTTTACCCAGGGGATCTTAACCACTTCCCCTACCTGGGCCAATCCATGCATGTCTCTCTCAGGATCCTCTTTTTACCTAACTTCTCTGGTGTTGTGGTTTGTACCCTGGTTATCCTTTGCTTTGCATCTAATATTCACTTATGAGTGAGTACATAGAATGTTTGTCTTTCTGGATCTGGGTTACCTCACTCAGGATGATTTTTTTCTAGTTCCATCCATTTGCCTACAAATTTCATTATGTGATTATTACCACTGAGTAATCTTCCATTGAGTAAATGTACTATATTTTCTTTATCCATTATTTGGTTGAGGGGTATCTAGGCTGCTTCCAGATTCTGGCTATTACAAAAAAGGCTGCTATTAGCATATAGCAAATGTCCTTATGGTGTGGTTGAGCATCTTTTGGGTATATGCCCAAGAGTGGCATTGCTGGGTCTAGAAGTAGGTTGATTCCCAATTTTCTGAGAAACCACCATATTGATTTCCAAAGTGGCTATATAAGATTGCATTCCCACCAGCAGTGTAGCAGTATTCCTCTTACTCTACATCCTCTCTAACATAAGCTATTATCAGTGTTTTTGATAGTAGCCATTCTGACACGTGTAATATGGTATCTCAGAGTCATTTTGATTTGCATTTTCCTGATGGCTAAGGATGCTGAGCACTTCCTTAAATGTCTTTCAGTCATTTTAAATTCTTCTGTTGAGGATTCTCTTGTTAGGTATCTGCTTCATTTTTTTTTTAAATTGGATTATTTGGTTTCTTGATGTCTAGTTTTTTGAATTCTTGATATATTTTAGAGATCAGCTGTCTGTTCAATGTGGGGTTGGTAAAGATTTTTTCCCATTCTGTAGGCTTCTATTTTGTCTTATTTACAGGGTACTTGCCTTACAGAAACTTCACAGTTTCAGGAGGTCCAATTTTTAATTGTTGCTCTCAGTGTCTATGCTACTGGTATTATATTTAGAAAGTGGTCTCCTGTGCCAATGCATTCAAAGTTACCTCCCACTTTCTTTATGTTGAGGTTTTTGATCCACTAGGACTTAAGTTTTGTGCATGGTGACAGATGTGGATCTATTTGCAGTCTTCTACATGTTGACATCCAGTTATGCCAGCACCATTTGTTGAAGAAGCTTTCTTTTTTCCATTGTACAGTTTTGGCTTCTTTGTCAAAAATCAGGTGTTCATGGGTGTGTGGGTTAATGTCAGGGTCTTCAATTCAATACCATTGATTCTGTTTTTATGCCAATACCAAGCTATTTTTATCACTATAACTATATTAGAGCTTGAAGTCAGGGATGGTGATGCCTTCAGAAGTTTTTTATTGTATAGTATTGTGTTGGCTATCTTGGGATTTTTAATTTTTCCATATGAAGTTGCGTATTGTTCTTTCAAGGTCTGTGAAGAATTGTGTTGGCATTTTAATGGGGATTGCAATGAATCCATAGATTGCTTTTGGTAAGGTTGCCATTTTACTGTGTTAATCCTACCTGTCCATGAGCAGGGGAGATCTTTCCATTTTCTGATATCATCTTCAATTTATTTCTTCTAAGACTTAAAGTTCTTGTCATACATGTCTTTCACTTGTTTGGTTAGAGTTACCCCAGGATATTTTATGTCATTTGTGGCTATTGTAAAAGGTGATGTTTCTCTGATTTCTTTCTCAGCCTGTTTACTCCTTTGTATATAGGAGGGCTACTGATTTTTTAAAGTTAATTTTATATCCTGCCAGATTACTGAGGGTGTCTATCAGCTATAGGAGTTGCCTGGCACAATTTTTGGGGTCACTTATGTATACTATCATGTCATCTGCAAATAGTGAAATTTTGATTTCTTCCTTTCCAATTTGTATCCCCTTGATCCCCTTTGTTTTCTTATTGCTCTATCTAGAACTTCAAGTACTATATTGAATAGATATGGGGAGAGTGGACAGCCTTGTCTTGTTCCTGATTTTAGTGGACTTGCTTTGAGTTTCTCTCTTTAATTTGATGTTGTTTGTTGGCTTGCTGTATATTGCTTCTATTACATTTTTATATGTTCCTTGTATCCCTGTTGTCTCCAAGACTTTTATCATGACAGGGTGTTGGATTTTGCCAAAAGCTTTTTCAGCATCTAATGAGATGATCATGTGTTTTTTATTTCTTTAAGTTTGTTTATATAGTGGATTATATTGACAGAATTTTGTATGTTGAACTATCACTGCATCTCTGCGATGAAGCCTACTTGATCATGGTGGATGATTTTTTTTATGTGTTTTTGGATTCGATTTGCCAGTATTTTATTGACTATTTGTATCAATGTTCATGAAGGAGATTGGTCTGTAATTCTCTTTCTTAGTTGCATCTTTGTGTGGTAGAAAATTTCTTCCTTAATGAATAAATACAAATTTGGTTATTCTATAAAATAAAAAGTGTTTTGCTTACTGAGCTCAGCAATGGCCATATATGAGACCAGACTTCCTTGGACTCCATTTCTTGTTTAACTGACAGTGAGAGGGGATATAATTATTCTTTTTCCATTCCAGTCATGTCCAGACGTCTCTAGTCACAGATATGGGAGTGACATTTATATTGTATTGCATCCATTAATAATGTTTGTTTGATAATTTCTTAGCTAAGACAAACATTTACTATGCATGTTTCGTAGATTACTGTGTCAGTAAGATGGATGGGTAGATAATTCCTATTGTAAAAACAAGTTTTAAACATACTGGGTATATAAAACCAGTTTACTATGACTCCTCCCAGAAATACTGCTCAGAAACTTTAAAGTGCATAGTAAATTTCCATTAGCAGGAAAAGAATATGCAGTATTGCTAAAAATGTAAGTAGCCAAAGACTTTATTTTTTCATGGACATTTAATGGATCTAGTGTTATAAGAGACACTTTTGTGGGAGACTCCTCAACAAAGTTCAATATAATTTCAGAATACAATAAGTGGCATAGCTGGCTTTCACATTTCTGTCTCTTCATTAAATCAATTATCTTTCTATAGGCCTTGTTGCTTAGCTACAAAGTAACCAGAGGAGTTTAATGAATCATCTGAAAATCAAATTATCAATAAAATACGTTATCACTTTCTATTATTGGGATAGCCATTTGGCTTTTTTTATATTATGAAGATGAGTCATATTTAAAACCTACAAGGTAACAAAACCTACTTGATAATTTGTTTAAATAGGCATTAGAGCACATCTTGGAATTGCTTTATTGTAAGTAACATAATTGACAACCACGTTACAGGAACCACATTAACCATTCCTGTAAAAGTACCTCTCTAGAGTATCTCAGATAGAAATCCAGATTACAAATAACATGTATTTTTTTCAAAGGGGGAGAAAGTTTTCACGAGCTCATATCATGGAAGCATATTATGATTTTTTTATGCTAAATTTTCTTATAAACAAAAAAAAAACAAAAAACCACAACTCAAGCCTGTCAGCAATTCACCCTTTTAAGAATATCTTTTTTAAAATTGAAAATAGATTTTTTTCTCTCATAAAATACATCCTGACAATAGTTTCCTTTCTGTCTACTTCTCTCAGCCTCTCCCTCCATTTCACCTTCTCTCCAAATACACTACCTTTCTGTTTCCTCTTCAGGAAAGAGCAGGCCTCCAAGAAAGATACACACACACATGGCAAAATAAGATACAATAAGATAAGGCAGAAGCCTTCCTAACAAGCCTGGAACAGACAACCCAATAAGAGGTAAAGAGTTCCAAGAGCATTCAATGACTCAGAGATACACCCACTCTCACTGTTAAGAGTCCCACAAAATCAGCAAGCTAACAGCCATAACATATATGAAGAGGACCTGTTCCCATATGGACCCCTTGTGTGCTGCTTCAGTCTCTGTGAACCCATATGAGTCCTGATTAATTCACTCATTGGGCCATGTTGTCCTGGTATCCTACATTTCTTCTGACTCTTACAATCTTGCCTCCTTCCCTTCTATGAGGTTCCTCATCTCTGAGGAGAAGGATCCAATGGAGACCTCCAATTTAGACTTTCTCTCTCTCTGCATAATGTCTGGCTGTGGGTCTCTGCACCCACTCCCAACTGCTGCTGGAGGAAGCCTCTCTGATGACCAATGAACAAGGTACCAAAATATGAGAATAGTATAATATCATTAGGAATATTTCTTTTTCGTTCCAGTCCTGTTTGATCCTACCCTAGGTCTATGGACTATCCAGTCACAAGTTTCTGGCCATTCAAGTAGTTTAAGTCATGGACTTCCTCTCATGGTGTGGGTCTCAACTTAAACAAAACATTGGTTGTCCACTCCCATAAGTTCTATGCCACCATTGTCCCAGCACAATTTGCAGGCAAGACCGATCACATTTTGGGGTTTCTGAGGCTGCATTGGTGGCCAGGTTTCTTTTTCCATAGCCTGAAGAGTACCTTCTTGCCCTAAAGAGACTAGGATGCAGGGGGGGAAGTCTCCATACAGGCACCAGAACAACCTTTCTGACTTAAATTAAATGTGTGGATGTCATCTGAAGTGGGTCAGTTTCAGAGAGGGACCCTCCATCCTAGCATCAGCCTTGGATGTTTACAGATCTCAGCAGGATCATCTTGGGCAACAATGCAACATAATACAACATTGACCTACCATTGGAAGCCTTGTCAGGCTAAAAAAAGATGGCCAGTTAAAACTCAGTGTTGTCTATTACTAGGAATCCTCACTAACATCACCCTCATAGCATCCAGGCGTTTCTACTACACTATATTTGCACACTGTATCCCAAATGCCTCCCAGTTCTAGCTGTCTCTCTATACACTATCTCCCTCCATCCCTTCTTCCTCCACCTGATCTCTCCAGCTTCAGTCTTCACCTGGCCCCAGTCCACCCATAAAATCTATTCTACTTCCCTTTCCCAGGGAGATGTACCAATTTGCCCCACAACCCAGCCTATCTTTCTTTAAATACTGGGTACTTACTCTTTGTTAAGTATCAGCCTATTAAGTTATGGTGAGATAAAAGGTAGGTGGAGATTATCAAACCAATAATCAACAAAATGATAGTCTGAGTTATCTGACATCTATAACATGGTACATTTATACAATGGAGTATTTCTCAGCTGTTAAATAAAATGACATCATGAAATTTGCAGACAAATGGATGCAACTAGAAAAAAATAATCTGGAATGAGATAATCCGAACATTCTTGGGATCTTTCTACTCTTATTGGGTTGTCTTTTCCAGCTTCAGCCTTGTTTTATTGCATCATATTTTCCCTATTTGTCTGTCTTTCTTGGAGGCCAGCTCTTTTCCAAAAAGGAAACAGAAAGGGAGTGTATTGGGGAAGAGGTGAAATGAGGCGGGGGAAGGGGCATTGAGAGGAGTAGGATGGAAAGGAAACTGTTGTAGGGATGTATTTTATGAGAGAAAAATCTATTTTCAATTAAAAAAATATATTCTTACAGGGATGAATTGCGGACAGGCTTGTTTTTTTTTTTTTAAGAAAATTAAGTAGAAAAAATCATTTCTTTAATAGTATACATTTGAACAGGAACATGAAAAAAACTCAAAAAAGCAAACTGAAGAAATATCATATAATAAGACTATTTAGCAATAAAAATAATTAGATATTAATGGTAATTGTTACAATGTGAATAAAACTTGGAAATGTCAAGTGAAACAAAATAACGTAGAAATAAATAGCCACATATTTTTACTCCATCTACAATGACATATTTAAATCTCTCCAATGTGTTTCAATATGCAACTCATTAGTAGTAGAGTGCATTGCCTGGCATGCAGGGAGTCCTGAGTTAGATCTCCAGTAGCATATAAACTCCACTCCTCTCAGCACCCACCCCCCCATTTCACCTCCTCCTCAGATACACTCCCTTTCTGTTTCCTTTTTGGGAAGAGCAGGCCTCCATGGAAGACAGACAAATATGGCAAAATAAGATAAAATAAGACAAGGCTGAAGCCTTATCATGGCTGGAAAGACAATCCAATGTGTGTGGTAGTGTATACCTTTAGTCCTATCATAAGGGAGGTTGAGGCAAGTGATTTAGAAGTTTAGGGTCTTTGTGTACTATATAAAAGTTTGAGATCAGTCTGTCCTTCATTAGTCTCTTTATCAAAATATCTGGAAGATAAAAAGCAAAATACAAAAATATATAGAATATATATTGAATTTTGACTAGTGGTTTCCTAGGTCTGGAGGTAGAAATACACTCTATCTTTAAATGAATATAATGAATCTTGATGTAGTGTTGGAAGTACTAGAAAATTTTATTTGAGCTATGGTTACATAACTTAATAAATTTACTAAAAGTGTTAAATTATACATACGAAGCTATTAAATTTTATGACATGTGAATTGCACTTCAGAAAAAAGTTTAAAAGTATACTGAGTTCTATTATACATTAAAGTAAACATTCAGAACTCTATCACCAACTTATGAATTAAAAGATCTTTGTTTCTTGGCAAGTGCTTTCTACCTAATCCTTTTGGACAATGAATTTTTTTTTCAAGACAGTTTTTTTTCTGTGTAGTTTTGGTGCCTGTCCTGGATCTTACCCTGTAGACCAGACTGGCCTCGAACTCACAGAGATCCACCTGGCTCTGCCTCCAGTGTGCTGGGATTAAAGGCATGTGCCACTACTGTTCAGCCAACAATGAATGTTTTAAAATAATTATTATTATTATTCTAGTAATTGTCTGAGATTCATTATACTAATGTGTAAGAATTCATTGAGTGAATTTCCTTTTAACAACAAGGAATGCATATTTTCACTGTGGCTTATTATATTGCTCTACCTAGACCAATCCCTTTAACTCTTTCATTTCTTTATTTGAAATAAAATATGATGCTTCCTCTTTGTAAATTATTTAAAATAAAGATCAACATGGGATGCCTTCCAAATTTTAAATATCTCAAACTAATTAATTTAAATAATGTATTGAGATGATTCCTGCTTTAGAAAAGCTTAGAGTTGTGGAATAATCTTGTACCCTGTAAAGATGTGTCTTTGCCAAGGTGCCTTCTGATTGGTTTAATTAAAAGCTAAATAGCCATTAGCTAGACAGCAGGTATAGGTGGTACAGCCAGGCACAGAGAACGCTGGGAAGAAGAAAGGTAGGGTCACCAGGAGAAGCTGAAGGTACAAGACATGCTGGAGGACAGGTAAAGCCACAAGCCACGTGGCAATACATAGATTACTAGAAATGGGTTAATTTAAGTTGTAAGAGCTAAGTTTAAGTAACAAGCCTAAGGTATGGTTGATCATTTACAATTAATAATAAGTCTCTGTGTCATTATTGTGGAGCTGGCAGTCCTGACAAAAAGGTATGATGACACTGAGTAAAGGTTAGTTCCATTTGACTTTTTTTTTCAAATGGATATGCTATTGAAAATTATATTATGTCATTTGATATATATGTCAAATTTTACCTTTTTAGAAGAAAAAAATATCAAAATATATGAAAAATGTAAAAACATACAATTAATCCACAATGAGATATTTTTTAAGATGCAAATTTCATTTTTAGAGAGTTGAATAACAAATTTTCTTTTAAAGTCATATAAAAGTAAAAATATTTATTATGACAAAAATGTTGCAAGTGTATTAAAATAGTTAATCCAAAGGCTATAATATGTAATTCAGATATTTGAATAATAAAGTAAAACATTTCAAATTAATACAATTGGAAGAGTTTTACATATATTTTCTATTTTTAGACACAGAAAGTAAATTTCATACATTGTTCAACATTTCTAAGATTTACTTTTTGTCAGAAACAATTTAATTCATTTGTCTTTTAGTATGCTATGTTCATAAAAATGCATGTCTCATTTATTTTCAAAGTATATTTTCAAATTTATTTTATACAAGTTTACATAACCACAGGAAATTTAAAATTGCCACTATTTATAGGTTCTTCTAATAGTCTCTGAATAGTCTCACATAATTAGAAAATTTCCCAGTCCATTCAAGCATGAAAGAATAAATACTCAGGTTCCTTTATCTTTAAAATGCCAGGCTCTGTGCTAAAGAGAATGCTCAGTGGTTAAAAGTACCTGCTGGTCTTGCACATGACCAACATTTCCTTCCCAGCACTCTAATAGCAGTCAGGCGATTACAGTCATATGTAATCCTAATCCCAGGGACCCAATGCTCTCTTCTGGCTTCTATAGTCACTCAGATGCATTTGCATGCACATGTGCACACACATATATTATATTTATATGCATGTAATTAGGATGTTTATAAAGCAGAGGTTTCCATGTGGCTTTTTAAACATCCTTAGTGTTAGTTATCTCCTTGTTCCCTTCATCTGCCCTATCTTCCATCTTAAGCCCCCATTCCTTTTATTCCTCCTTTTCCCTTCATATCAACAGTGTTTTACTACTTGCCTTCCATTAATATCTTTCTTCTCCTTGCCTGTTAATGGGCTTTTTCTTAGAATTGTACTACAAGAATATTGATGAGGATATTGCTCCTACCAAAACCCATAGTTTATCAAAAAGGGCCAGTGCCAGGTGTGGTATAGCTCTTTTCCAGTTATTGGTAAGTGTGACTCCTAAAAAATGTAGGCTATTATCATTGTTCAGTATCTAAACAAAACTTGATGTTAAGATCTTATTGCTGAAGACACCACATGCTTTGGACAGAATACATGGAGAATTCAAGTTGGTGCTGACTAGAATGGCTCCTCCCAGCTGGATAGCTTTTATAGTACCAGAAGGTGTAATGCATTTTTTTTGAAAATGACATTCTTATCCAGTTGTGAACCTTGTAAACTACAATAATGACTAGTATGGCAAGACATGTCCATGATGGTCAACGAGCTACTTTCTGATTGGATTTTAGACCCACTCTACAAGACATACATTCCTGGCTGTGCACATCTTGCAAAGAACCCATGGATGAGTAGTTAGTAGGTCCCAGGGCTAAACCTAGTGCTATATTTTGCTAAATGCATATAGTATCAAACTGCACTAAGAATTTCTGTCTCTATACCCATATATTACTACAGCTCTTATATCCTATTAGAGGTGTTTCTTTTTGTAGTGCATGCCACTTAATCCTGAAATATACAACTGGTCAAAGGGCAAAGAACATATGTCTGTGGAATTTTAAGTCACATATGTATTACGATCAACCCATGTGAGTCTATTAAATAGGTAACAGAATTTATTAAGATATAAGTTGAGGAAATACACTCACAATTACAGAACAGAGTAGACAACAGAAGTTGTCTTCTGATTTGACCAGTAGCAAATCCACCTACAAGCAGGAGCAGGGAGAAGAGCATTTGACCCTTCTCCAACCCCTTAAAAGAGGTCATGTACAAAGGGAGGAAGCACTGCCTCATTTGGGCTATATAGCCCAAGGTCATGGGTGGAGCAAATACAAATACATTTCCCCTTTTTGTCTAAATAAGAAGGTTCTGATCTTAATGTAAACTATATACAGTAAGAATGATTATCAAGTGTCATCCAGGAAAAACAAAGGGTAATAACATAAACCAAAATGGAACTACAGGCAACAAGAATAACATCAAACAAGAAAGACAAGCTAAATATCCAGAAATGTCCAGAACATGGGTAAATGGCAAATTACTGAGGTTACAATAGCTGTCCTATCTTGAAGATTCTGACTCTAGTACTAATATGTTCTGGCTAAGAAATGAGAAGATTGTAACTGTACCGATTAGTCTTCAATCCCATCAAAGACCCTAGAAGAATATAATAATACCTGAGAAATGGGAGAAGGATGCAAGCAACTTTCAGGAGACCTGTGAGAGTAGATAGACACAGCTGGCATCCTAAACAGTTACCTAAGGTTTCTCAGCATCATTGGTTCATTCAAATTGGCTACAGGCCTCTAGTATCTGACAGACGATTTTCAGAAGCAGGCATTTTGAAAGACAATCTTACCCTGTCTTGGCAGAGTTCAGAAATCACTTTTCCTAGTGTCCCACTCATGAAGAAAGGATAGCATTCATACTGTCAGCAGTCAAGGTACAGGCAGTTCTTTGCCCAGCAGGCCATTATGTGCCAGGAAGAAGACAAACTTTCAAATAGAAATGTCTTAGAAGCCTAACATTCTCTAGAGATCAGATTGTTGCTGCTAGGAGCAATCGTGTCTCATGTCAATAAAATTCTAAGTTATCCAAGCATTTAAATGCCATATTCTCTAGTTCTATGAAGTGTTTGAATATTACCTGTCTATCTGACCTATATATCTGTAAATCTGGACAACTTAACTAACATAATTATAGAGATGACAAGCATAGGTGACTATAAATCTATAAGTCTTATTTACCTAAATAACCTAAGGACTAAGGCTTCATGTGTACAATTTAAACAGTCTGTAAGCAAAAGTACAGGAGAAGGACAATGACCTCAATATTGTGACAATACACAAAGTAGCTAAAGCAGAGTTAGGAATGTACAGTGCAATATGCGATATGACAGTAATCCAAAATATATACCTATATACAAAATATCCTAAAAAGAGGTAGAACTTACATACAGTATGACAAATATAATTTTACATTTGTATCAATATATAAACATTTCAAATAAGGGTAGAAACATATGTACATTACAACAAATATAGTTCTGTATTTGTATCAATATACAAATTATCTTAACAAAGAATATAAAAGTAGTTTATATTTGTATAATAACAAGAATCCATAATAGTGCAATTTATCTAAGGCTAATATTTATTAAATTAATTTACTAGTATATACAATAATCTATCTTAATATCCTATACCTATGCATTCCCCTTTTTCTTTTCTTTTTATTTATTTATTTATTTAATTTATTTATTTATTTATTTATTATGTATACAGAAGAGGGTGCAAGATCTCATTACAGATGTTTGTGAGCCACCATGTGGTTGCTGGGAATTGAACTCAGGACCTCTGGAAGAGCAGTCAGTGCTCTTAACCTCTGAGCCATCTCTCCAGCCCCCCCCCTTTTTCTTTTCTTAAGGAGAATACCAAGTCCAATATTTTCTTCCACTCCCAACCCTATAACCATTATCCCTAACCCCGAGAAACATGACACCTTTGGGAAAAGGGGCATTGTTTTCTCAGAGTTGGTTCCTGCTGTTCATGAAGTGATGGTATCTCTGTGGGGTTCTGTAAGAAAGCTCAGATAGTTAGGTTTCAGTTGGACTATTGTAGATTCTGCAGTCAGTCTTAGAGTAATGGAAAAGGTTGTCTGAGATTCTGGCTAGAAGTGTAGTGTGATTGACCATCTTATGTTGGGACTACTTTGGAGAGTTTTCAGTCCAAGTTTGATCACTGAGTAATGTTTATGAATACCATGGCATCATTCTGGACTGGGTAGAATTATTATTGTGGGGCCCCATCTTCCTTTTGGAGATAGTTGTTGGAAAAGACTTATATTTTGCTGTGGAAAAACTTGAACACTTTCAATATCAAGATGGAAAGATTTTGATTTATACTGGATAGGGAAAGAAGTCTTCAAAGGCAAGGAAAAGCACAGAAAAAAAATAGAGTCTGGATGACCATGGTCCTTAAATCATTGGTTTTCTTCTGTCCCACACCAGGCGGCTCTTCAGAAATGAGACAGAATCTCTTAACCTTTTTTTTTCTTTTAGCAACATGCTTGGGTTTAGAGAAGGAGAGAGTAACATTGCAACTCCAAAGCCAGCTGGATTAATAATTGAATTGGGACCACAACTATTCTAGAGTTAAAGAGATATTGATGTTAGGCAGTGATATATTACACTGTAGAGTATATTGGTACCTGATATAAACATAGACTGCTGGCAATGGTCGAGAAAAAGCTGGAACTGACCTACTCTGGTGATGAGATGGCCAAACATCCTAATAGTCGTGCCAGAAACCCCATCCAAGGACTGAGGAATCTGGATGCAGAGATCCACGGCTAGGCCCCAGGTGGAGCTCCGGGAGTCTAATTATAAATAATTAAATGATAAAATAAATAGGTTTTTTTTCCTTCTGTTGTATAAATCTGGGTATCCAAGGCCTTATGATTTCTGGAAGATGGGCATTTCTATTCTGTAAAGACAGAAACCAGAACCCTGCACTAACCCTTGTTTGTCAAATTTTTCTTACAAATTGTAGGGTGGATTAATTGTAAAAAGTGGCACCCAACGTAGGTCACAAACCCAGGACCCTGAGATTAAGAGTCTCATGCTCTACCAACTGAGCTAGTCAGGTGCAAATCCACATCACAAGCAGGAGCAGGGAGAAGGGCATGTGACCCTTCTCCAATCCCCTATAAAAGGTCACATACAATGGCAGAAAGCACTACCTCCTTTGGGCTGTATAGCCCAAGGTCATGGGCAGAGCAAATACCACTACACATATGGAACATCTGTATCACTAAACTTCCTCCCAAAGTTCAAGTGATCATTATGGAAGCAGAAAAATAAAGGCAATAAGAGGCAGAATATGAATTCATTTTTAAATTTCAATTTCCTCTTTGAAAATGAATATATGAATTTAAAATATGTGAAACATTAAATTGCAGAAGAAATCAGTTTACAAGAGTATCTGTGAATATCAAGTTGGTGTTACCCTAAACAAGTATCATTTTATAGACCATGGGTATTATGCACTTCTCAGCTATATTATATTGGATAAGTCACTGCTATCTTTGATAACTAAGCCATTTGTGAAACAGATTAATAAAGTTTCAATAAAGATTAGATGAGGTAATGTATAGTAAATAATTTGTATATTGTCTGGTACAAAGTAACCATTTAATAAATGGGTATGGGTCTTAATAATTATTGATTTCACAGTAAACCTCAATCCATTATAACCTATGATGATAATTTAGATATAAGGTGTAGTGTAGTTGTCACAGTTGTTTACTTCATTTTAGACATTAAAGAATTGCATAGAACTTCATACTCAAACAATTTATTTCAAAAATCAGTGCTATAGGATCACAATAAGAAAATAACTGAAGCTAAACATTTTCATTTCTCCATGAGCTGCTCTTAGATTACACAATTTAATTACTCCATCTCCTGCCTCTTTCATATTCAAAGTCCCTAGTACAACCAATTCAATACCTATGTATCAGTAACTTGAAGTAGACATTAAATGCTGATATGTTGTCCACAATTTAGTTCCCAATTCTTGGCTATGTAAAGCATATTATTAGAAATATTCAGCAATATTTGAGACTCCAAATTCTACAGCTTCCCTATAATTTCCCTATGAATTCAGCAGAAAACAAAAATTTTGAAAGAATCTCAACATACTGCAAGGGACTAAATGTCATAAAGAAACACTATGGATGCCTTTTTCTGTCACTCACTTTATTGTATGATTAAAAGTTTACTGGAATGATATGTTTGCTGTACCGGGCTTTTTCTTTTGGGCCACCAATCAGCTCCCAAATCATGACACAGAGACTTAATACTAGTTATGAATGCTAAGTCTTATCTTAGCTCTTATTTTAATCTGTTTCTCTTTATCTACATTTTGTCTTGGGGCTTTTGACCTTTTCATTCTGTCTATCTTACTTTCACTGCTTCTCATATCTGCTGGCTGGTAGCTGCCTGGCTCCAACCTACTCTGGTCCATGAAAGACAACCTCTACACTCTGTGGGCCTGGCCAAGAACTACATTTTTTAAACCAGGAACTGCATTCAGTCATCCCGGCTCTGGAATTTATGTGCATTTTTACATATCTTTTCGTTTCTACTTAACATGCTGGCTATTTATGTGCTCTGCTGTGTGGCAGATCTTCGTAAAGGAGCAATATTTTTTTCAGCTTTCTTGGGCCCTATACAGAAATATAGGCCCCATGTTTGGCTCCAAATGTAGTTGGCTTTTTCTCTTTTGGGGGTTCTCCACCCAGCTCCCAAATAAAGACACAAAGACTTAGTTAAAATGCCCAGCCTTAGTTTAATTTATTTCTAGCAAACTTTTCTAACTTAATTTAAATTATCTTGGTTCCGTTCTTCTATTTTTTGCCTCTGAGCTTTTTACCTTCTTTATTCTAAATGTCTTTCTTTCCTTCTCACTCTGTGGCTTGCTGGGTGGCTGGGTATCTCAATTCTGTTATCTACTTCTCTCTCCCTCTTTCCTTGTTTCCTCCCCTTCAGAGCCTAGATTTCTCCTCCTATTTATTCTGTCTTCTTGCCAGCCCAGTGTATCATTTCTCCTGCCTAGCTCTTGGCAATTTAGCTTTTTATTAGACCAATCAGGTACTTTAGGCAGGTAAAATGAAACAGATGAAACACATATTTACATAATTAAATGCAAATCCTTACATAGACAGGGTTGTTACAGAGAAACCTTGTCTTGGAAAGCAACACAAAACAAGGAAGATGGCTATTCAAATGAGAGGACATTTATGATAAATCTATTTGCTCATAGTGACATAATGATGGAAAGAAAAGATTATCTGCTGCTTTATGGACCACATGAGGATCATTAATGTGCTTTACTAATAATTTGTTTTTGAGTTTGGAGAAAAGTTTTTTTTTTTTTAATATTGAAAGATGGATTTTACTATTTTTTCCTTTTATTTTATTTTACAATACCATTCAGTTCTACATATCAGCCAGGGATTCCCTTGTTCTCCCCCCTCCTGCCCGCCTCCCCTTCCCCCCAGCCAAATCCCCGTTCCCACCTCCTCCAGGGCAAAGCCTCCCCAGAGGACTGAGATTGACCTGGTAGAGTCAGTCAAGGCAGGTCCAGTCCCCTCCTCCCAGACTGAGCCAAGTGTCCCCGCATAAGCCCCAGGTTTCAAACAGCCAACTCATGCAATGAGCACAGGACCTGGTACCACTGCCTAGATGCCTCCCAAACAGATCAAGCCAATCAACTGTCTCACCTATTCAGAGGGCCTGATCCAGTTTGGGGCCCCTCAGCCTTTGGTTCATAGTTCATGTGTTTCTATTCATTTGGCTCTTTGTCCCTGTGCTTTATCCAACCTTGGTTTCAACAATTCTCGCTTATATAAACCCTCCTCTTTCTCGCTAATTAGACTCCCGGAACTCCACCTGGGGCCTAGCTGTGGATCTCTGCATCCAGATTCCTCAGTCCTTGGATGGGGTTTCTGGCATGACTATTAGGGTGTTTGGCCATCTCATCACCAGAGCAGGTCATTTCCAGCTTTCTCTCGACCATTGCCAGCAGTCTATGTTTATATCAGCATTGTTTGTAATAGCCAAAACCTGGAAGCAACCTAGATGCCCTTCAAATGAAGAATGGATAAATAAATTGTGGCACATATACACAATGGAATACTACTCAGCAGAAAAAAACAATGACATCATGAGCTTTACAGGCAAATGGGTGGATCTAGAAAAAATCATCCTGAGTGAGCTAACCCAGACTCAGAAAGACAAATATGGTATGTACTCACTCATAGGAGGATACTAGAGGTGGAACAAGGATGTCTAGACTGCTACTCACATCACCAGGGAGGCTACCTGGAAAACAGGACCCCAAGAAAGACACAAGGATCGCCCAATGATGGAGAAATGGATGAGATCTACATGAACAACCTGGACATGAGTGGGAGTAATGAACGGTGAGGGTCGAGGGAAAGAGATCCCAGCTGCATCAAGAACAGGGAGGGAGAACAAGGAATAGGAGACCATGGTAAATGAAGACCGCATGAGAAAAGGAAGAAACAAAGTGCTAGAGAGGCCCACAGAAATCCTTATATACTATTTCCTTTGTCCTTATAGGCAAGTTAATTCCTATGCAGAATTCCTCTAATTTTATCCAGTAATTGTCAGTATTTCATATTCTGATATAGCAATACTCTAATTACTGAGCAATATCTTCATCCAGGTCTGGTTATTTTTTTTAAATAAGATTATCTATCTTTCAGTATAATAAAGTGTAAATATCCACTACAAAACATGTACCCTAAATATTTTGAAAATGTTACACAGCAAATGATTTTAATATTGCTCTAAGTGTTTTATATACATGTAATTAGGGCTAGCTTATAGTTTCAGAAGTTTAGGTCATTAATGTCATGACAGGAAGCATGGCATCATGCAGGCAGACATGGTACTGATAAAGGAGCTGATAATTCTACATTTTGATTCTCAGGCAGCAGGATGTGAAAGTCACACTAGACCTGGCTTATCATTTGAGAATTCAAAGCTTGACCCCTAGAAATGTATTTCTTCCAGCAAAACCACACTTACTCCAATGAGGCCACACCTCCTTATAGTGCCATACTATATGAGCCTATTACTGCCATTTTTATTCAAAGCACTCACATTCTACTCCTTTGGCCCATATAGGCTTGAAGTCATATGATGCAAAATGAATTTTTTCCAACTTCAACATCCCTATAGTTGATAACAGGCTCTAACTTGTTTAAAGGTCCAAAGTCTCTTCTGATATTCATGGTTATCTCTTAATGGTAACCCCTATAAAATCAAAATAAAAAAGCAGATGATATACTTCCAATGTATAATGGCACAGGATATATATTAGCATTCCAAAAGTGAGAAAATGAGCATAGTGAGGAAATACTGAACCAACAAGAACAAACACCACTGGGCAAACTCCAAATTCTTCATATCCATGTCTGATGTCAAAATGATCCTCAGATCTTCAGCTCCTTTTGTGTTTGTTGACTGCAGCATATTTCTTTCTTTTGGGCTGGTTTCATTCCATGTTAGCAGCTTTCTTTGGCAGGTATCCCACAGCACTGGTATCTTCAACATCTTGGGGTCTTCAAGGCAATCCAGTCTTCAACTTTACTGCTTCAGTTTCCTTCATTACTTAAGTTTCCCTGTCTTGTAACTTGCTCTGTAGACGAGGCTGGAATCAAACTTGAGATCTTCCTGCTTCTGCCTCCAGAGTGCTGAGATTAAAGTTGTGTACCACCATACCCAGCCCTTAGCTTTTCTTTAATTCCTTTCAACAAGTTGGAAGTTTAGCTGGGTGGGATCTTGCACTGAGGTCACTACTCCCTTCATTCAATTTAACATCAGGATTTTCTTTAATATGTTTATTTCCTTGAATACAGGACTTAGTTCCATTCAACTTCCTGGTGCCACTTTCTCCTCAGATTGTACATTTTGCATTTTTCCTCACTGAGCTTGTTCCTTTTCATTATAAATTTGTATAAGCATGAACACCAATAACCACATGACAAAGTCAATTCTATGTTATTTTGAGATTTCCTTTGCCAATGCAATTAATCTAAAACTCCTCAATTTAACCTCAGGCTGACTTTATGGACAAGGGAAAAAGCAGCCACATTCTCTGCCAAGATAGAAAAAAAACCAAACAAACAAACAAGCAAAAAAAAACCAGTCTGGAGGCCATATACCAATATTCTTCTCCTCTGAAACATTTTGATTCAGCCCCCTCACTTCCCCAGTTCAAATCACCTTCAACATTACTGTCTTCCATCTTCCTACTAGGATGACCTATTAAGCCTCACTTACAACATTCAACTAGTTTTCCAACACAAACTTGCAAATTCAACATTCCTCCAAATAAAAGTATAGTCAGACCAATCACAGCAATAACACAGTCACTGGTACCAGCTTCTGTCTTAGGGTTTCATTGCTGTTAAGAGACACCTTGATCATGGCAAATCTTATAAAGGAAAACATTTAATTGTGGTTGGTTTTCAGTTTCAGAGGTTTTGTCCATTATAGTCATTGCAGGAAGCATGGCAGCATGCAGGAAAACATGGTGCTGGAGAAGCAGCTGAGAGTTCAATATCTTATTCCTCCAGAAGCAGGAATTAAATGTCACAACTAGACCTAGCTTGAGAACTTGAGACCTCTAGTACATCACCTAGTGATGTATTTCCAATGATGCCTCATCTCTTAATAGTTCTAATCCTGTGAGCATATTGGGGACATTTTTATTCAAATCACAACAATCATTACTATCAAAAGGATAATTCTCTACAAATTTATCATATGCTCTGTATTTTTCTAATCAGAATCCCAGAAAACTTTTTTTTACTGATTTATATTTTGCCCAAATTGATTGGCTCCTTCTAAATTTTTTTTCTTTTTTTTAATTTTACAATACTATTCAGTTCTACATAACAGCCACAGATTCCCTTGTTCTCCCCCTTCCTGTCCCCCTCCCCTTTCCCCCAAGCTAGCCCCCCATTCCCACCACCTCCAGATCAAGGCCACCCCCGAGGACTGAGATCGACCTGATAGACTCAGTCCAGGCGGGTCTAGTCCCCTCCTCCCAGACTGAGCCAAGCGTCCCTGTATAAGTCCCAGGTTTCACACAGCCAACTCATGCAATGAGCACAGGACCTGGTACCACTGCCTAGATGCCTCCCAAACAGATCAAGCCAATCAACTGTCTCACCTATTCAGAGGGCCTGATCCAGTTGGGGGCCCCTCAGCCTTTGGTTCATAGTTCATGTGTTTCTATTCATTTGGTTATCTGTCCCTGTGCTTTATCCAACCTTGGTTTCAACAATTCTCGCTCATATAAATCCTCCTCTTTCTCGCTAATTAGACTCCCAGCATTCTACCCTGGAAACAACCTAGATGCCCTTCAAATGAAGAATGGATAAATAAATTGTGACACATATACACAATGGAATACTACTCAGCAGAGAAAAACAATGACATCATGAGCTTTACAGGCAAATGGGTGGATCTAGAAAAAATCATCTTGAATGAGGTAACCCAGACTCAGAAAGACAAATATGGTATGTACTCACTCATAGGAGGATACTAGATGTGGAACAAGGATGACTGTACTGCTACTCACACCATCAGGGAGGCTACCTGGCAAACAGGACACCAAGGAAGACACGAGGATCGCCCAATGAAGGAGAAATGGCTGAGATGAGATCTACATGAACAACTTGGACATGAGTGGGAGCAATGAAGGGCGAGGGTCGAGGGAAAGAGAGCCTGTGGAAGCGGGAGATCCCAGCTGGATCAAGAACAGAGAGGGAGAACAAGGAATAGGAGACCATGGTAAATGAAGACTACATGAGAAAAGGAAGAAACAAAGTGTTAGAGAGGACCACAGAAATCCACAAAGATACCCCCACAAAAGACTGCTGGCAATGGCCTAGAGACAGCCGGGACTGACCTACTCTGGTGATGGGATGGCCAAACACCCTGATAGTTGTGCCAGAAACCCCATCCAAGGACTGAGGAATCTGGATGCAGACATCCGCAGCTATGTCCTTCTAAAATTTATATAGGAAGACAAGAGATCTACATTAGCCAAAATAATTCTGAGAAGACAAATTTGGAGGTCATCTATCTTTAAGATTTAAATCAAAATAACTTTGATCAAGGCAGTACAGCACTGAAATTAAAGAGATATGACAGTTCAACATAATTGTGGTTAATAGATTATCCTCACACAGCTCATTGTACACATAATTTTGAACAAATGTATCAATCGATAAAGAAAAGCCTTTGAAAGACATTGTACTGTAATATCTGGATCCAATAGAAAACATATAGAGATGCTTTCATTAGATAAGCAAAATTCCAAAGAATACTATGCTGTCAATTTCTAGGCAAAACATAATATCATGAAATTCAATATTAATGTATCTCTAATCATAAATTCTTTTTATTCTAGTATGATCTAGAAGACATTATTTAAAATTATAATTATAAATCTGCATTGCTAGAGACAGTGTACAAAAGTAACCATAAGAAGAAATAGTGCTATTATAAATAGAATGTTGTGCTATTTAAATGTAGTCACTATAATGAAATAATTTACACGTAAACAAATATGTACACATATTATGATAACTATGAGGTATGAAGCAGCTCTCACTCTACTCAGTGGAAATCTACTTTATATTTACCTTGTGGGTTTTTTTTAGCACTTTCTGAATTTTATGCTTCACAAAAAAGGTAATCTTTGAAGTCCTGTCAAATTTATGTATAAAGATACAGATCTCATTTACTTTCTTGTAAGTTTTATGAAATTACCTCTCCAGAAGTGGGAAAGTACCAACTTCTTGGAAAGCATTTTATTCACTTAAATTAGCTTTTGAAACTTACTGCCTCCACTTTAGCTGACTTTCCTATGTTAACATTTGCATGCCTTTGCAAACACTTCAATGATGATGGTTTGGATAAGATGTGTTGACTTTCACTTTTAAAGTTCCACAGCTTGGAATTCTGGATCTGCCTGGTTTCCATGGTTACTGGAGATTGGCTCCAGCAGCCCGTGTCACTTGAGTAAATTCACCGGAATAAATGGAGATAACCATATTATCAATTCAATAAAATTTAACAATATTAAATGGAGAGAAGGTTAATTCTACAAGATTTTAACATCAAGACAATAAGCCAGATATTAAGTTTTTATACAGCAACTCAGATGGTAATAAATGTAAGAAACATTGGGTTTAAGAGATAATTAAAAACTGTTTTCAGTGTTAGTATAAGAGGTGAAAATAATTAAACTCAAATATCTAGTACCTGAACTCTAGTCACATAAAATTTAGAAATCTACTCCTAATTTCAGAAATAGAATGCAATCAATGTAAGCCCACTAATTTCTAGCATTTTTGTGAAGATTATGCTTCGAAAAGAATTTCTAATAGAACACTTCACAATTTAAACTGTTCAAATACACTATGTAAGTCCATGTATTTATGTAGAAATACATTTTTGTAGTATAAATTAATGTTGATAGTTCTCTATTTGTAATACTTTAAAAAGATGAAATACAATTGATTTTCAATCCTTGTTCATTTGCTTGGTGTAGAGTTTAGATATTTAGAAAAATGGAACAATGTTTTTCAGTTCTCAAAGATACTCATTTATATATCTTCTGTGATCTATAATAAAACACTAAGCCAATTGACAAGTAAGTTATTATGGCCTATCATATTATATATTGGCAAATATGTGTCTCTATATTAATTTATGTAAAATAATCTTGGCACAGTTTTAGAATTTATCAGTATTTTATATCAGTTATATGTATATTTAAAAAAAATTTCATACAATATACTCCAATCATACATTTCCCTTTCCTAAGCTTCTCCAGGTCCTCCACAATTCCCTACACACCCAATCTCATACCCTTTCTTTCTATCTCTCTTTAACAAACAAAGAATTAAACAACAACAATATAAGAAACTCACAAGCACACAAAAATAACCATCAAAACCACAAAATTTGACATAAAAATAAATAAGTCAAAGACAAAAAGACCTCAACAGAAGCTAAAAAAACAAAATAACAAAATAAGACAAAAAGTCTACACAAATATCACTGAGCTGGGTTTTTGTTTGTCATTACTTCTTGGCATGAGGCCTATCCTGAAGTGTGGTTAATACGCAGTGAGACTCCTTTGGAGAAAAGTGATTTTTCCATTGCAAGTGGGTACTAATTACAGATTGCTTCTTTGTTAGGGAAGCGAGCCTGTTTCTACTTCCCCCTGGCAGCCTCGAGACACTATCTGGCTTGAACTTTTACAGGCCCTGTGCCTGTGTATGCTGCTGTTGTCTCTGTGAGTTCATATATGAATCAGTCCAGTGGTATCTCAAAGATACTGTTTCCTTGGAGTCATTTCTCAACTTTGACTCTTAAAATCATTCTACCTCCTCTTCCAATTAGATCCCTGAGCCCTGACAGGTTTGATGAAGACATCTCATTTAGGAGTACTCCAAAATCGTTCACTCCCTGCACATTGTTCAGTTGTAGGTCTCTATGTTGTTTCCCATCTACTACAAGAAGAAACTTATTTGATGATGGTTGAGTGAGGCACTGATTTATCTGTATAGCATACTGTTGTTAGGAGTCATTTTATGAATATGTTCCTTCAGCAGAACAATACTATTTGGCTTTATTTTCAGTCTATGACCTATATAGTCCCAGGTTCTTGGACACCCAAGCAATGTTGAGGATGGTTTCAATCTCATAGAGTGGGCCTTAAATATCATCAGAGGGTAGTTGTTTATTCCCATAATGTGCCGCTATTGCACCAACATATCATAGAAGAAATTCACTGTGGTATATCACAGGTTTTTTTTTTTTTTTGGTTTTTCAAGACAGGGTTTCTCTGTGTAGCTTTGTGCCTTTCCTGGGACTCACTTGGTAGTCCAGGCTGGCCTCGACCTCACAGAGATCCGCCTGCCTCTGCCTCCCGAGTGCTGGGATTAAAGGCGTGCACCACCACCGCCCAGCTATCACAGGTTTTATGGGTGTGTTTGTGGTTAATTTTTTCCTTTGGTAGTGTGAAGAGTATCTTTCAGTACCATTAACCTAGTAAAGGCAAGAGTTAGGCATCAGCTTGACTTCTCCTCGTTCAGTGAGTGAGTGATGTCATCTTTAACAACAGAGCTTTACCATCAATTAGTGTGCAGAAAATAGTATCCTTGTCAACAGTCTGAGAAATTTGGGGGTTTTTAGGGATTCCCTTTTGGGACAGACAGTTTAATTAATATAACCTTCTGAGTGATATTTTACAAGCAGTGACACGGTCCGTGGGGCTGGGCAGGCCTGGAGAAAACTTCAGCTACATAACATAGAATGTCAATCCATAAACGGGACATACACTTGCACACCTTCTCCAAAAGCTTAGAGACCATGACGAGAGAAGTGGCAGAAAGAATGTGAGAGTCAGAATCAGCTGGTGACCTCAATGACCAGGCACATTTCAAGCATAGCAGGGGGAGATGAATACAAAATTTTACCCCTAGCTGAGGAACTATTGAAAATTATTAGTTATTGTGAAAGAAAAGGTA
The DNA here is from genome assembly GCF_049852395.1 of Peromyscus maniculatus bairdii. NCBI lineage: Eukaryota > Metazoa > Chordata > Mammalia > Rodentia > Cricetidae > Peromyscus > Peromyscus maniculatus. Next base: position 101,578,700 of record NC_134875.1, read on the forward strand.
AGTTTTCTCTGAAAGTTTAACTTCTGAAAGATCTACCATGCTCCAGACAATTTAGACAGTGCAAATTGTTCTTGATGGAAGAAATAAACACAAAGTCGGGTAGGAAGGAAAGGGACAGAAAATGGATCTGCAAAGAGTTGTGGGAGGGAGGATGAATATGATCAAAACAAATTGTACATAATTTTGAAAGAACTAGTTAAAAAGTAATAAAGAACTTGACTTAAAATGAATTTTAAAACCTAAAAATCATAGAGACTTATTAATATAAAACTTATTCAATTGTCCATACATTAGACCCTTTTTGATTTCAAATAGCAATTATTTGTGGTGTAACCATCTGTATTTTTTATTGAAAATATATTCTTCTCTCATATAGTACATCTAGGTCACAGCTTTCTCTCCCTCTGTTCCTCTCCTCTTGTACACCTCTCCTCTCCCTAAGCTCACCCCCTCCATTTTTCTTCAGAAAAAAAAAACAGGCTTCCAAGAGACAACAATGAAACATGACAAAAGACAATACAATAAGACAAAGCAGAAGCCTTGTATCAGGTTCTCTGCATATATGTTATAGCTGTTAGCTTGGATGTTTGGAGGGATTCCAGAGTGTGAGTAGGTGTGTCTCTGACTCTTTTGTCTGCTTTTGGGACATGGTTCCTCCTCTTGGTTTGCCTTCCCTGGTAACCATCTGTATTTTAAAGAAGATAGAAATAGAAGGCCAATGAAACAAGTTCTAGTCAAATTCTGCATAGATTTTTATGATAGCATATGGTTTAGAGGAGAATACTATATTTTTGTCTATGATATTACCATTCAAAAAATGGCTCTGAAGAGCAGTAGACAAGAAGAAGCAGTTATGGTTTTCTCATGAAGACCATATACAGCTTGAGAGGATGGAACTTCAGTTCAAATTATGCTAAAGAAATACTGAGCAATACTGAACAAGTCCCTTGTTAATTTTCCTATATCCACAGGATAATTTTTAAAAGGTTCATACCAAGAAAAAATTTTGAAACTATCTGCTTTATCCAAGGGTTCTGAATTCCACTGGTTATCCTTGACTGTGAACACAATATTTGTTAATGTTGAATTACTACTACTACTACTACTACTACTACTACTACTACTACTACTACTATAATTTTCTTATCTAAACTAGAACTACTTCTGTGGGGTAATACTTCTCTGAGTAAAAAGGTTATCTTCTGGCACTTTATCTACACAGTCAAAGAAATTTCTCTAGTGATGAAAGTAAGGGAAGCTCACATTATCTTCCAAAAGCAATATATATATATATATATATATGCAAATATATTGGATATATATATATATATATATATATTTACTTGCTATACATTACACCCAGTTTTGACATCAACAAATGTGGGGAAAAATGTTACCACTGCTGTTAACTCTGGACTTAAACATAACTGAAATAAGTCATACCTTTGTGTAATGTTTATCTCTGAAGAATTTTTGTCTGTAATTCTCTCTTAAGAGACTGGAGAAACAGAGTACCTCTTGTTAGCCTTGGGAGGTAAGCTGCTATGCTATTAAATGCCATTTAGCAAGGAACTGTGAGTGCTACTGAGAGCTAAGCATAAGCCTTCTAATAGACTATAAAAAAGCAGAGATCTCAGTCATATAATTATAAACAAAATGAGAATAAGTTTCTCCCAATAATTGCATCAATTTGGAAGGGCACATCTAGCTCCAGAACAGAACACAGGAATCTGACACCTTGATCAAAACTTGGTAATATTAACACTAGTAAACTAAAGCTGTGCTATACTGTGGTTATTTGATCCAGAAATGAAATAAAAATATTACTGTGAATTGGACTGCTTCTATACAATGCAAATCTCCATCAGTCCATCTCAGCTACCATCATCATCTGTTTACTTCTTGATTATCTTCTTACCAATTTTGAAGACCATACATATAGCCTTCTTCTTTTTGTAACCATTATTGAAATTTAACTTTTGTCATAATCATATTTTAAGCAAAATTAAACAGACCTCACATATTTATGAATATAATTTTATTTCTCTAACAATTTATTTTAGTTGATGTGATAAGTATACACCAGAGACAAAACTGAAGGGAATTTTTGTCTATTCTTCCATAGTAATTATGATAAAGACTTCACTAATAAACACAATTTGTTTCCTTTGTGTCTGTATCATTGTGCTTGTATGTGCCCATTCAATTCTTTTATTCAGCTTCCATTAATCACTTGCTTGATTATATCATCATAATCAAATCTAGGAAAATGTCTGATCTAAATGACCTTAAATACACAAATCTAAATAATGTACCTTTGAAATTATTCATCATACCAATCTTGTTTCTTTTACTTGAATTAAATTTGGAAAGTAATGAAATTAGAAAGCTTCTTCCTCTAAGTATATACCTTATAGCTCATAAACCATTTTCCTCAAGTTAACTTTCTCCCCTTCAATTCATTGATTCTCAAATTTTACTGAATTTTAGCATTGCCTGGGGGAACTTATTAAAAATCTTGGTGCCCATACCACATTCAGAATAATTACATCATTCAATTTCATTGTGGGAGACAAAGGTATGTGAAATTATCTATAATTCAAAATCAAATAAGGCCATTTTCATGTAGAAACTACTCAATATCCTCTCTAGCCAGAAAATAAATTCTAATTCTGTGGCTTGTATTATAACCAAAATAAACATTTATAGATCACATGTATTTTCTTTCATGCTTCTCTTAAACAGGTAGTTCTATTTTCTCATAATGTCATCCATGCTCTTATAATGTTCCAATGTTAGGGTCAACTGTATTATACTACTGTAGTAATTAGTATACATGTGCATATAGATCCTTTTTTCTAGGCTGCCATTTCATTTTTATTACATTTGTTTTAAAAATAATATTAAAGCCAAATCATTTTATAAAACACATGTCTAGTGTTGTAAATACTAATATTTGCTCCACTTGTTCTTGATAAGCCAGTAAATAGCAGTTATAATATATAGACAACTAGAGTAGTTTATTTAGAAAATAACCAATCTCTTCTTTTCTGTGGGAAAAATATCCTGCTTTGTCCTCTCAATATTCTGATTAGCAATGTGGATTTCTTAGTCTGATCAAAGGTCATCCTAGATTTCAAATGTCTTGCACCATACGGTTATGTCTTTTAATGTTCTCTCGCCCCTTCTTAGGAAGAACTTTATCCGACTATACCATGTTTTTGAAAGATGATGCATGTGTAATAGAGATAAATCCACACACAGTTTGAAGACAAGGTCAACAAAGTTAAACTGAAACATAACCTATACCCCTATCAAAGTTTAAGAAAGCTGTACTTATTGTTGTACGCACTTAAGATTATTCCTTTGTTCTCTTACATTATTGGAAGATCGTGAAACTAATCTACTAGGGATGTTAACATTTACAATGATTACTTAATAATATGGCTGAAGAAAATGACAAAGCTTGTGTGAAGCCAAGACATTTTTAGTATTATACATAAATGAACAAATTCTAATACATATGGTTTTTGTCCTGTATGAAAAAGTAAAAGTACCACTCTCTATTCCCTGAGACGCAATCAGCCAGTATCATCCTTAGCATTGCTACAGAACATCAGCTGCAAAAAACTTCTGGCAGAAAACATCCAGGAAGTCTGGGGTACTTTGAAAAGATCAAGCTGAAGAATAATAGCTATAGATGATGGAGAAGAAACCCAGATCAATGACCCAGAAAATCCTTTTTTTTAAATCATAGAATTAAAATTTCCCTAACCTAAAGAAGGAGGTGCCTATAAATGAACAAGAAGTATATAGGACAAGGAGTAAATTGGACCAGAAAAGAAAGTCTGCTAACCACATAATAATAAAAAACTAAATATATAGAACAAAGAAATATTATTAAAAGTTGAAAGGGAAAAAGACCAAGTAACATATAAAGGCAGACCTATTATAATTACAACTGACTTCTCAATGGAGACTCTAAAAGCCAGAAGGCACTGGACCGATTTGCCAAAACATGCCATCTCAGACTACTATATTCACCAAACCATTCAATCAAAATATATGGAGAAAATAAGATATTACATAATAAGTCATATTTAAACAATATCTATCTACAAATATATCTCTACAGAATGTGCTAAATGGAAAACTCTACCTTGTGGTGGTGTTGTGTTCCCCCAAATATTGTGCACTCTAATAAACTTATCTGGGGTCAGAGAAAAGAATAGCCACAATAATAAACATAGAGGTTAGGCAGTGGTAGCACATGCCTTTAATCCTAGCATTCCAGAGGCAGAGATCTGCTTGGATCTCTGTGAGTTCAAGACCACACTGGAAACAGCCAAGCATGGTGACTCATGCCTTTAATCCCAGAAAGTAATGGCAGGAGGCAGAAAGGTATATAAGGTGTGAGGACCAGGAACTAGAGCCTGATTAAGCTTTCAGGCTTTTGAGCAGAAGTTCAGCTGAGATCCTTTCAGATGAGGACACAGAGGCTTCCAGTTTGAGGAAACAGGATCAGCTGAGGAACTGGAGGTGAGGAAGCTGTGGTTTCTTCTGCTTCTCTGATCTTCTAGCATTCACCGCAATACCTGGCTTCCGGTTTGATTTTATTAATTAAGACCTTCTAAGATTTGTGCTACAAACCTAAGCATGTTAACTACATCTACAAAAACACATGAAACAAATAATTTCACCCCAGTAAAATCAAAAGAAGGAAACATTCACACACACCACCACCACAATCACCACCACCACCTTCAACAAATAACATGAGTCAACAATCATTGATCATTGGTATCTGGCAATGTAAATGGCCTCAATTCCCCAATAAAAAGACACAGAGTAACATAATGGATGTGAAAACAGCTTCCATTCTTCTGCTACACCCAAGAAACACACCTAAACATCAAGGATAGACATTACCTGAGGGTTTTGGTGGTGTCAAAGAAAATGTCCTTCAAAAGGAATGACACTAATAGGAGCTGTGGCCTTGTTGGAATAGGTGTAGTCTTGTTGGAAGAAATATGTCACTCTGAAGGAGAACTTTGAGTTCTCAAGGCACACCCAGTGAGACAGACCACTTACTTTTTGCTAGAATTCCTAGCCACTCCCCCAGGTACATGATCTCACATGCCCTGTCCAGTACTCAAGCAAGATGCTTAGTCATCCCAGCATGATCACATAATAATGTACATAATATCTGCATACATAATCTATGTGCATGCATGGCGTAGCTATATAAGACTGTTATGTGCGTATGCAAGGGAAATCTATAAAAGTGGGTTCCACTTACCCCTCCCCTCTCTTCCTGCATGATATTTCCATAGGCCTAAGTACCCCTTCTGTTTCCTCCTCTCAATAAACTCTTATAGTGGGCTTTGTTGTACCTTGTAGCTTTTCTCACACAGTAAACAGAACTGCTTAATGAATAACTTTGCACCACTTAACAAATAACATTTTCACCTTTGAGTTAATAAATAAGACTTTCAGCTAATTCTCCAGCACCATGTCTGCCTGTTACACCATGATGATAATGGACTAAACTTCTGAAAATGAAAGCCATTGCAATTAAAAGTCTTTATAAGTGTTGCAGTGGCAATGGTGTCGCTTCATAACCATAGAAACCCTAAGACAGAAGTTGAAACTGGGGACTCCAGTATTATTATAATAGGCCTGATCATGCTGTTGCTTGAAGGAATATAGACCTTGGGAATATGGAATAGAAAAGCAGTTGAATATCTTAAGTACTGCTTAATGGGCTACCCTACTACTGAAATGGAAGACAGTGGTTCTGAGGGTGATTTGAATTGTGGGTGATTTGACCAAAAGGTTTCAGAGAACAATGTTAGTATGTGGTGTAGAGACCAGTCTTACAATATTTTGGTGAAGAATGGAATTGCTTTTCTGTCTGAGCCTAAAGTGACAAGTTTTGGATTTATTCAGACGACAGAGGAAATCTTAAAACAGCCTAGTATAGACTAGTGTGGTTATTACTTGTCATTCTTATAGAGATTTATAATTATAAGGATCAAAAAAATGTGAAATTTCAGGATAAAGGGGGCACCAGGAAATGAAATGGAGCTAATTCCTGTGTTCAATGTAATAGATTAAGAAATGGAATTATGGGGCTGGAGAGAGGCTCAAGGGTTAAGAGCACTGACTACTCTTCCAGATATCCTGAGTTCAATTCCCAGCAACTACCTGGTGGCTCATGACCATCTATAATAGGGTATGATTATCTCCTCTGGCATGTAAGTATACATGCAGAGCACTCATACATAAAGTACAAATCAATAAAAAGAAATGAAATTAAGGGAATGGTGACCTCAGGGCAAGATCTCACCCAGTTAAGTTTCCAGTTTGTGAAAAGGAATTAAAGAACACTTTAGCCAGGGTGGTGGTGGCACACACCTATAATCTCAGCACTATCAAGGCAAAAGCAGGCAGATTTCTCCAAGGTATGTTTCCAATTTGTGATAAAGAATTAAAGGACAGCTTAGAGCTGGGCGTGGTGGTGCACACCTTTAATCCCAATACCCAGGCTGGTGGATCTCTAGAAGTTTGAGGCCAGCCTGGTATACAGATCAAGGTTCAGGACAGCCAAGCTTATGCAGTGAAGGGAACCATCATAGATAGAAAGTTGGTTAGGATACAATTGAATGAGGGGGTCTTGTTCTAGTCTCAGAGAGAAGAGAATTCCACAGCTTTGGACACATGGTTGTAGCTTTAGAGTCAAGTACAGATGAAAGGCACTATGGAATTTGCCTCCAGGACCAAGTACAACCACTGAAACCTCCCTGCATGGAGGCCTAGACAGGCCATTGGTTGAAGTTGTGAAGTTGAAGCTTATACTGGAGCTGTGGGATATCTGCCAAGGAAAGCTGCTAACAGCAAGTGAAAACAGCCCATGAGAAAAAAGTATGTTACAGTCAACAAAGCTGGAAGTAGTTAGGGACCTGAAGAGCATTTTGGCATTAGATATGGAGATGCAGAATTGGGAATTTGCCCAGCTGTTTTGGGGTCTTGCTTTGGTCCAATATTTCCTCAATTATGCACCCTTTCCTAGGCTTTGAAAAGTTAATGTATATCGTGTGCCATTATATGTTGAAAGTATGTGAACTGCTTTTTTTTGTCTTGATGTTATAGGGGTTACTGTTAAGAGATAGGATGAAATTCAAACAAGACTTTGAACTTTGGACTTTTAATCATTATTTTGACTGTGATAAACTATGGAGACTTTTGAAGTTGGACTGAATGCTTTTTTTTTCATTATTGTATGGTTAAAAGCTGTTGGGGACAAGGTAGTGAATGTGGTAGTTTGAAAGAAAATGACCCCCAAAGGGAGTGACACTATTAGGATGTGTGGCTTTTTTTGGAGTAGGTGTGGTCTTATTGGAGGAAGTATGTCACTATGGAAGTGGACCTTGAGGTCTTATATAAGCTCAAGCCACTCCTCAAAACAGATTACTTCGTGTCACCTGTGAGTCAAGATGTAGAACTCTCAGCTACATCTCCAGCACTATTTTTGCTTGCATGCCACCATGTTGTACCATGATGATAATAGACTAAACCTCTGAAAATGTAAGTGATCCACCCCAATTAAATGTTTTTCCTGTATAAGAGTTTCCATCATCATGGTATCTCGTCACAGCAAAAGAAATCCTAACTAAGACAGGGTGAATAGTTAGAAAAAGATGTTCCAAGCAAATGGACCTAAGAAGTATAGCGATTTAATATCTAGCAAAATAGACTTCAAACCAAAACTAATAAAAAGAGATAGATTAACATCTATGCCCCAAACACAAGGATACCTGTTTGTAAATAATGATGATGATGATGATGATGATGATGATGATGATGATAATGCTACAGCTTAAATCACATTATGATCCTCACACACTGTTGGTGTTAAGGCTTCAATACACAACTCTCACAAATTAAAAGATACAAGAAAATTGAAATAACACCCTGCATCCTATCAGATCACCACTGATTAAAGTTGGATATCAGAAGCAATAGAAAGCTCATAAACTCATGTAAAATGGACAGCTCTCTACTGAATGAAAATTGGGTCAAGAAAGACATTAAAGAATTTCTAGAATTCCATGAATGACTATAAAGCATACCGCAACTTATGGGACATGGTGAAAGTGGAGCTGAGGAAAGTTCACAGCACTAAGTATAAATAAAAAATCGTGCCAAGCAGTGGTGGCACACGCCTTTAATCCAAGCACTTGGGAGGCAGAGCCAGGTGGATCTCTGTGAGTTTGTGGCCAGCTTGGGCTACAGAGTGAGTTCCAGGAAAGGCAAGAAGCAAACAGAGAAACCCTGTCTTGAAAAGCTAAAAGAAAAAAAAATAAATTGGAAATATCTCATACTGACAACTTAACTACACACTTGAAAGCTCCAGAATAAAAAGAATTAATTGTAATCAAGAGGAGTAGATGGGAAGAAATTATCAAACTCAATGCTGATATCAGTAAAATAGAAACAAAGAGAACAATACAAGTAATCAGTGAAATAAAGAATTGGTTTCTCATGAAAATCATCAAGATTAAAAAACTACATATAATCTAACCAAAAGGCAGAGAAAATATCCAAATTAACAAAATTATAAATAAAAAGGAGGATATCCCATTAGACACTAAGGAACCCCCCCCCCAAATCATGAGGACATACTTTAAAAACCTATACTCTATCAAATTGGAAAATCTAAAAGAAATGGATAGTTTTCTTGAAGGTATCACTTACTAAAGGTAAATCAAGACTTAATAAGCAATTTAAATAGACCTATAATCCCTAGTGAAGTAGGAGCAGTCACTAAAATTCTCTCAGGCAAAGAAATCCTAGGGCCACATGCTTTTAGTACAGAATTCTACCTGACTTTGAAAGAAGAGTTAACACCAATCAACATACTCCAATTTATTCTAGAAAATAGGAGCAGAAGGAACATTACCTAATTCATTTTATGATATCACAGTTACTCTGATTCATAATCACATAAAAACTCAACAAAGAAAGAGAATTAGAGTCCAAATTCCCTTATAAATATAAATGCAAAAATACTGGATAAAATACTGGCAAACCAAATCCAAGAACACAGAAAGAAGATCATCCACCATGATCAAGTAGGCCTCATCCCAGAGATTCACTGATGGTTCAATATACAATAATCAACAAATATAATCTACCATATAAGCATACTGAAAGAAAAAATCCACATGATCATATCATTAGAAGCAGAAAGTGTCTGACAAAGTCCAACACTTATTCATGATAAAAATCTTGAAGAAATTAGCAATACAATGAATACACTAAAATATAATAAAGGCAGTTTACAACAAGCCTATAGCCAACATCAAATTAACTAGAACAAAATGACACTAAAATCAGGATCAAGATAAGACTGTGTACTTTCTCCATATATATTCAATATGGTACTGGAAATTTATCTGGAGCAATTAGACAACAGAAGGAGATCAAGGAGGTACAAACTGGAAAGGAAAGTGTCAAAGAACTATTATTTGAAGACGATATGATAGTATACATAAGTAAATTTGAAAACCCCCACCAGGGAATTCCTAAAACTTTTAAACACCATCAGCAAAGTGGCTGGATGCAAGATTAACTTGAATATATCAGTAGTTATCCTACATACAAATAACAAACTTACTGAGAAAGATATCAGGAAACAACCCCTTTCACCACAGCCTGAAATTGTATAAAATACCTTGGAGTAACTCTATTCAAACAAAAGAAAGACTTGTATTATAAAAACTTCAAGTCTTTGCAGAAAGAAATTGAAAAAGATATTAGAAGATGGAAAGACATCCAATTCTTATGGATCTGTAGAAGTAACATAATAAAAATGGCCATCTTACAAGAAACAATCTACAAATTCAATGCGATCTCCATCAAAATTCCAACACAATTATTTACAATTTTCTGCTTCATTTGGAAAAACAAAAAAAAAATCATGATAGCTAAAACTGCCCTGAACAAGAAAAGAACAGCTGGAGTTCTTACCAACTCAGATTTCAATTTATACTGCAGAGGTATAGTAATAAACCCTGCATGGTATTGGCATAAAAACAGACATGTTGATCAATGATCAAACTGAAGACCCAGACATAAATCAACACATACATGCATACCTGATTTTTGCTTAAAAAAAAAAGCCAGAAATACACAGTGGAATAGAAGACAGCATCTTGAACGAATGGTGCTGGTCTAACTGGTTGGTTGCATTTATAAAAACACAAATAGGTGCATATTAATCATCCTGCATGACACTCAAGTACAAGTTGATCAAAGACATCAATATAAAACTAAATTAACTTGTTGGGGAATATTATTTTAAAGTGTATTGCTTTTGTTTATGTTGCATTTGTTTAACTCTGTGAAGCTGTATTACTGTGCCTGTCTAAAACACCTGATGGTCTAATAAAGAGCTGAACAGCCAATGGTGAGGCAAGAGAAAGGATAGGTGGGGCTGGCAGGCAGAAAAAAAATAATAGAAGGAGAAATATGGGAGAGGAGAGATCTAGGAGTGAGAGAAGGAGGAACAAATTAGGGGCCAGCCACCCAGCTACACAACCAGCAACAGAGTAAGAAAGAAAGGTATACAGAAATAGAGAAAGGGAAAATCCCAGAGCCAAAAGACAGATTGGTTAATTTAAAATTAAGAAAAGCTGGCAAGCAACAAGTGAAGCTATTCCGGGCATTGATAAGAATAAGTCTGCATGTGTGTTTTAATTGGGAGATGGGTGGCAGCCCCCCCAAAGAACTGAAACAATCAACAACATACACTGAACCTGATAGAAGGGAAAGTGGGAATAATATTGAATGTATTTCCTACCGGAGATGTCTTTCTGAACAGAACACCAAGAGTCTAGGCACAGTGTCCATCAATTAATAGATGTAAAATCATAATTCTGATATACTTCTGTATGACAAATGATGACGTCAATCAGCCATAGTGGTAACCTAATAATGGGAAAATATTTTTACCAACTTCATATACAATATATAGAGGACTAATATACAAAATACATAAAAAACTCAAGAAACTAAATTCCAAAAACAAAACAAAACACAACATATGGTCCATTTTAATTTTTTTTTTTTTTTTTTTTTTTTTTTTTTTGGTTTTTGAGACAGGGTTTCTCTGTGTAGCTTTGCGCCTTTCCTGGAACTCGCTTTGGAGACCAGGCTGGCCTCGAACTCTCAGAGATCCACCTGGCTCTGCCTCCCGAGTGCTGGGATTAAAGGCGTGCGCCACCACCGCCCGGTATATGGTCCATTTTAAAATGGGGAACAGATCAAAACAGAAATCTCCACAGAGAAAACTCAAATGGCTGAGAAACACTTAAAGAACTGTTCAACATCCTTAGCCTTCAGGGACATGCAAATCAAAACTACTTTGGGATTACAACTTACACCTGTCAGAATGGCTAAGATCAATAACACAAGTGACAGATCATGCCAGTGTGGATTTGGAGCAAGGGGACAATCATCCATTGCTGATGGGAGTGTAGAGTTGTATAGCTACTGTGGAAATCGATATGGCAGCTACACAGACAGCTGGGAATTGATCTGCCTCAAGAACCAGCTATATCGCTCTTGGGCATATACCCAAAGGATGCTTCATACTGCCATAAGAACACTTGCTCAACCATTTTCATTGTGGCTTTATAGATAATAGTCAGAAACTGGAGAAAACTTAGATGCTCCTCAACTGAAGAATGCAGAAAGAAAATGGGTAAATTTACACAATGGAGTATAACTAAGATTTTTAAACTATGACAGTATTAGATTTGTAAGCAAATGGGTGGAACTAGCAAATCATCATCCAGAGTGCAGAAACCAAAACTCAGAAAGATAATATTGGATGCATTCACTTAAAGGTGAGCATTAGCCATTAAGTAAATGATACTTAAGATACAATTTGTCGACCTAGGAAGGTTAGTTAAAGAGGAGGAGTATAGAAGGACACATGCATCTTCCTGAAAGGGGGAAATAGAATGGATTTTATGGGTGGACTGGAAGCATGGAGAACAGGATTGGGAGGATCTGGTTGGAGATGGCGTCAAAAGAGAGAGTGTGGAGAGAGTCAGCTGTATTTGGCGAGACTTTGGTAGTGCTTTGGAAAATTGCTGGACTGTGTGAAGGTGATCCTAATAAGGATTCCTAGTTATGGGGAATATAGAGTCTCAAATGGCAATTTGTAGTCAGGCAAGGTTTCCAGTGACTGGATTGCACTGCAGTCAATTGAGTTGTTGACTAAGGGGGTCCTGTGAAATCTCTGCACACCCCAGGTTGTTGTTAAGAAAAGTGGTTACTCTTTGCAAACTGACAATGGGTCCCATTGTGGAGGACAACACTCACACAACTAATTGAACATGGAGAAATTGAGCTGGTTGCCTTCCACCTTAAGTTCAGTCTCTTTAGTAAGGGAAAATATTCTACAGATAAATGAAAAAAATAAATGTGAACACCAACCCAGCCACCACACTTTTGACCTATATTTTTTCCTGTCTGTAAAATATGTTAGGGTAGTGGTGGCACAGAAATTGTGGGAGTGGACAATCAATGTCTGATTTGACTTAAGGCCCACTTCACAAGAAGGAACCCACACCCAACAGTGCTTTGGTAACCAAGAATCAGACTAGATTGCCCAGACATGTACAGTAAAGCCAAAGCTTCTCATCTAAATAACAAAAAGTATCAATAAAATGATTCATAATTATATTATTGTATAGTCATAGATCAGTGTCTTTTCCAGTCATAATCAGAGAGGCGTCTTCTAGCAGAAGATGGGAATAAATGTGAGAACCACAGTCTAACATTACTCAGAGAGAGTTTAATTGAAAAGTCTCCATCAAATCCCTCCTGAACTCCGGGAATACCCCAAAAGAGGAGGCAAGAAAGAGTAAGAGATGGAGGGGATGGAGGACACCAAAAGAACAAGGGCCTCTGAATCAAATAAGTAAGGCACATATGGGCTCACAGAGACTGAAGTAGCAAGCACAGGACCTACATGGGTCTACACCAGGTCCTCCATGTCTGTATTATAGCTATTAGGTTAAGTATGTTTATGGAACTGCTGAATGTGAGAACAAGTGAGTCTCTGACTCTTGTGTCTGCTACTGGGACTCTTTTCTTCCTGTTGGGTTTATGTGTCCAACTTCATTATAATTGTTTTTCCTTCATCTTAGTTTATTTTATTTTGTCACATTTGATTGTTATCTCTTTGAAACCTGTTCTTATTTAGTAATGAACAGAAATGGAATAGATTTGGAGGGGAAGGGAGTTGAGGAAGAACTGGTAGGAGTAGAGGGAAGAAAAACAATAATCAGGATATATTGTTTGAGAAAAAGTTCTATTGTTAATAAAAGAAAAATGTTTTAAAATCTAAAAAAAAAAAGTGGTAAATGCCAAAGCATTTTTTATCAGCTAAAACAATTCTGAAATTATCTTTTATGTAGGTGAAATATTTAACTTTGTATAACTAAACTAATAAACTTAAATTAAGAACACAGCCTAAAACTAAATCCTACAAGTATAACAGCTAGGAAAACATCAAGAGGCAGTTGGCAGCTGAAACCATGCCAACCTGCATTTATCATCCTCAGTTTGGGCATTATTCATGAAAATATTAGCTCCCAATATACTGATTCACCATCTTCTGTTCAATTCTTCCAACTTCTTGACCTTTAATAAATTGGCAAACCACTCTCACATTTGAATCACTTATAGTTGTGATTTTTGATGATCTTTGGAAAATGTGATATTAAAGCCTCAAACTAATGCCAGAAATAGTACAGTTGGAGATGTAATGTAGCTCAGCAATATAGAACTCCTTAACTGACAGGAGTCCCTGGGTGCAATATTAATCCCTACAAAATAAATAAGTCCCACAGCCAATATAACATAATTCATGACATCCCATTGTCAGATAAATGTTTACTTACAGTATGTTTATTAGAGGGCTTGCAGAAATGGCTCAGTGTTGATAAGAACTTGTTACTCTTCCAGAAGATCCGGATTTGATTACCACCACCCACCTAATGGATTATAACCATCTGTAACTCTAGTTCCAGGGAATCCCTTGGCCTCTGCTAACCTATTTGGGCACTAGGTATATATGTAGCAAAATACATATATAAATTCAAGCCAAACACTGAAACATACGAATAAAACTTTTAAATGATATTAATACTTAGGTATTTACATAATGATATTAAATAACAGATATTTTTGTTAAATATACTTTTTCTTCTTTGGAGTTAAGAAACTTTATTTCATTTGGTTTTTTAAGCAAATGCAAATAGATAATATACATATTACTATAAATTAGTGGCAAAAATCTATCATTCAAGTTCATTAAATTGTCACATATTTTAACTTATCATGATGAAGAGAAATATTTTAGCAGCTTTAGGAGAGAGGCTTCTCAGCTATTTCTATAAAGATATTATCATTAAACACAACATTATGGGTTTTCCACTTAATAAGACTATTTATAGTGTGATCTGTGGTTTGTCAGCAGTGGCTGGGGTACTGTCCTTTTAAGAGCTGATTCTCACACTTCTACAGAGACGTTTGCTTACTTGTTTCATAGGTGACAAGCCATCCTCCATGAAGGATGTGAGATCATTTATTTGTTATGTAGCAAAAGTAAGCCAGTGTTGAGTTTGTAATGTATAGGCATATCTCATGAATGTCAAAGAACAGCAACAGAGGGGGGAAGTCTTCTTCCCATTGATAATCTCTGGAGACTTCTTTTCATTGATGATAGCAATGAAGAGAGCTCAGTGACAACTGGGCCCCAAAAGTGAATGCTCAGGAGATAGTCACAGAGACAGCTTCTTGTAGTGGCATCTGCTCCTGAGTTTAATCTTTATTTTATTAAAAAATATTTATAAGGGCTGCAAAGATTGCTCATTGGTAAACAACACTAGCTTCTCTACCACAGGACTTGGGTTTGATTCCTGGCACCTACATGATGGCTCACAACCATCTGTAACTCTGATCCAGCGGGTCTGATTTCTATTCCTCTCCTTTGTTGGTACTGAATGCATGTGGTTCACAGATATAGATGTAGGCAGAATATTCATACACATAAAAGTAAGGATAAAAAAATATGTATTTTATGTAAGTGTACCTGAGCGTCCATATTTTTACCATGTACACATAGGGGCTCACAGGGGTAAAAAAAAAAGGCTTGAATCACCTGAAACTAGAATCGCAGATTGTTGTGAGACATGATGTGGATACAGGCAATCAAACATAGATCTTCTAGAAGAGGAGTCCAGTGCTCTTAACCATGGACATGTCTTTCCAGACACCCCCCCCTTTTTTTTTTTACTTATTTTTAGTTTTTTCATTTTATTGAAAATAGATTTTTTTTTCTTAAACACTATACTCTAATTAGCAGTTTCTTTTCCCTCTACTCCTCCCAGTTCCTTCCCACCTCCCTTTCGACCAGGGCATATTTGATTTTATCCTAGGTTCTTGGGGTATCTAATCTCAGTGTCTTGGTAACCCGAGCAGTGTCAGGGATTGGGTACTTCTGGTGGAGTGGGCCTTAAGTCAAAGCAGATATTGGTTTGTTATTCCCTCAAGCTTTGTGACACCAATGTACTAGCATATACTGCAGGCACTGTAGATAAAAGGGTTTGTAGCTGACTTGGTGTTTAGGTTTCTTTTTTGGTAGCCTACAGAGTATAAAAGCTTGTATAAAAGACAATAGCATGTAAGGATGAAGGCTCTATATAGGCATCAGCTGACTATTCCATGTTCAATGTATTGTGTAGGTGCTGTCAATTTGTGAAGAACAATGTATAGCTTGGTTTATTTGGGAATTCTGACGGGACCCCCTTTTGCCAACAACCCAATTAAACGTAACCCAATCCTGGTACTGGAAGCTTCATTTGGTGAAAAGAATAGTGAGTTCGGACTCTATCTCCCAAATTTTTTGGCAATTTCCTCTAGTTTGCCTTCATATATGCATATGTTTTAGGAAGTATCTAATATATTGTGTTTCCACACTACCCCTCGAATGAACCTTAATTTAAGCTGTCTCTCTCTCTTTTCCTTCCCTTGTCTTTCCCTTACCCCTCTCCATTTGATCTTCTGGTTCCAGCTCCTCATCAATCCATAAATATATATTCCATTTCAATTTCTTGAGGAGATCTGTCCATCCTGGTCCCTTACTCTATACTTAACCTATGTGGTTCTACAGATTTTAGATTCTTTATCATTGACTAAACAGCTTATATCCACGTATAAGTGAATACATCCTTTCTGGGTCTGGGTTACCTCATTCAGGAGAATTTTTATGTGTTTCATCCATTTGCCTGCAAAAAACATAATTTCAGTTTTTTAAAAGGCTGATTGATACTCCATATTTAAATGTAGTACGTTTTCTTTATCCATTCTTCTGCTGAAGAGCATATAGGTTGTTTCTAATTTCTGGCTATTACGAATTCAGCTCCAATTAATATGGTTAAGCAAGTGTCTTTGGTAGGATAAAGCATCCTTTGGGTGTATGGCCAAGAGTGGTAATGCTGGATCTTGAGGTAGACTGATTCCCATTTTTCTGAGGAACCACCAAATTAAATCATAGTAGCTAGAAGTTTTGTAACTTCCACCAGCAATGAACAAGTGTTCCCTTTATGCCATATCCTCTCCAGCATGAACTGCCACTTGTTTTGTTGATCTTACTATTCTGACAGGTATAAGATGGAATCTCAAAGTAGTTATACTTGCATTTTCCTGATGACTAAGAATGTTGAACAGTTCAAGTGTTTCTCAGCAATTTAAGTGATCACTACTGAGAATTCTGTTTAGATCAGTTCCACACATTTTAATTGAGTTTTCTTGAATATCTAGACTTTTTTTAATTTCATTATACATTTTGGATATCAGCTCTCTATTAGATGTAAACTTGGTAAAAATTCTTTTCCTGTTCTGTAGGCTGATGGTCTGTCTGAATGATGCTGTTCTTTGCCTTGCAGTTTTTCAGTTTCATGGGGACCCATTTATTAATTTTTGATCTTAGTGTCTATGCTATTTCCCATTTTTCTATCAGTTTCAGTGTATCTGGTTTTATGTTGAGGTGTTTAATCAATTTGGAGCTGTTTCTGACAGGATGATAATTATGGATCCATTTAAATTCTTCTATATGCAGACATCCCATTTCATCAACACCATTTTTTGAAGAAACTTTCTTTTTACCAATGAGTATTTCTAGCTTTTTTATAAAAAATTCAGTGTCCAAATGTGTGTGGATTTATGTCGAGATCTTAAATTAGTTTCATTTTGATCAATGTGTCTCTTTTTTTGGTTAATAAAATAGTGTTTTATTACTATAGACCTGTAGTACAACTTGAAGTTAAGGATGGTGATACTTCCAGCATCTGTTTATGACTGAGGACCAATTTAGCTATTTAGGTATTTTTATGTGTTTCCATATGAAGCTGAAAATTATACTTTCAAGATCTGTAAAGCATTGTTTTAGCATTTTGATGAGGATTAAATTGAACCTGTAGATAGATTTTGGTAGGAGGTCATTTTTCCATATCAATCCTATAAAAACATGAGCATGACCATGGGAAATCTTTTCAGCTTCTGATATTTTCTTCGGGGGAAAAAATTGTGGTGATGTAGAGAGTGGACTCTTCAAGTAAGTGGTTTGGTTACAAAGTATATTAACTACCACTGCTGAAACACAATGCAAAGGACAGAGTAATGTCTTTCTTAAATGTCTTGAATTTTTTATCATGAAAGTCTTTCATTTGCTTGGTTAGAGTTTCTCACATATCATATTCTGATATTTATGTTATTTGAGGATATTTCGAAAGATGTTTTCTTGATTTCTTTTTCAATCCATTTATCTTTTGTACCTAGGAGGGTAGATTATTTTTTAGTTAAATTTTGTATCTAGCTTCTTAGTTGAAAGTGTAAATCAAGCTGCAAGAATTTCCTGATAGAATTGTTAGGGTCACCTACATATACAATCACATCATCTGCATATAAGATATTTTGATTTCATTTCCAATTTATAGCCCCTTGATCTCCTTCAGTGGTCTTTTCACTATACCTGAAAGTTCACATAGTACATTGAGGAGTTATGGAGTAAGTGGACAACCTTCTCTTATTCCTAATTTTAGAAGAATTGCTTTGGGCAAAGCTCATATGGTCTCACAGAGACTGAAGCAGCATGCACAGGACCTGCACGTGTCTTCACATCTACCTGTATATTTGTCATGTCTTCAGTTTAGTGTTTTTATGGAACTCCTGAGGATGCAAATGTTTCCTGTGCATTCTCTTGGGCTATTTTCCTTCTCTTTTTGTCTTGTCCAACATTGATATGTGAGTTTTTGTTTTACCATATTGTACTATATTATTAACCCATAGAAGACTGTTTTCTAATGAGAGACAAAACGGTGTGGATCTGGATGGGGAGCAAGGTGTGGAAGAACAGGTAGAGGAAGGAGAATCCTAATTCAGAATACGCCATGTGAGAAAAAAATCCATTTTCAATAAAAGAAAAAAAAAGAAATGTCCTCTTGGTGGATTTTTTCTTCCCTAAGTATGGACTGTCCTTTGCATCTCTTTTGGTTACTTGAAGTCTATTTTCTCAGCTATTAAAATGACTACATCAGCTTGCTTCTTAGGTTCATTGTTGTTGGGTTTTTTTTTGAATATCTATTTCCATCCATCTACCATGAGGAGATATCTGTACTTGATGTCAAAGTGTATTTGTTGGTTTTAGCATGATCAATTCTGTTTTCACATTCATTATGTTAGTCTGTGTCCTTTTTTTGGGAAATTGAGACCATTGATTTTTTTAGAGCTACCAATGAGCTGTGTTATCTGTTGCTGTGGTGTGTGTGTGTGTGTAGGGTGTAGGGTGTAGGGTGTAGGGTGTTTCTCCTCTTTTGATTTGCTATTCTGGGGTGATTTATTTCTTGTGTTTTCCTGGGTGTGGTTACATTCTTCAAGTTGGAGTTTTGCTTCTAGCACCTTCTTTAGGGCAAGATTTGTTAATAGATGATGCTTAAATTTGGTTTTATCATGGAATGTCTTATTTTTTAATCTATAGTTATTGAAAGTTTTTCTGAGTATGGCAGTCTGGCCTGGCGTCTGTGGTTTCTTTGAGTCTGTAGAATATACTTCCAGGCCCTTCTGGTTTTCACAGTCTCCATTGGGAAGTCAGGTATTAAACTAGTCAGTCTGTGTTTATAGATACCTAGACTTTTTCCTTACAGATTTAATATTCTGTTTTTGTTCTTTAAGTTCAGTATTTTGATTATTATGTACCAAATATAACTTTTTTCTGGACCAGTGTATTTTGTGTTCTATTTGCTTGTTGTATTCTTATAGACATCTATATTTTTTGGTTAGGAAAATTTTCTTCTATGATTTTGTTGAAAACAATTTCTGGGTCTTTGAGCTGTATCTCTTCTCCTTTTTCTAGTCCTATTATTAATAGATTTAGTCTTTCCATGGTGTCATAACTTTCCTACATGTTTTATGCCAGAATTTTTTTATATTAACATTTCTTTGACTGAGGAAAACATTTCTTCTATCATGTTTTCAGTGCCTGAAATTCTCTCTTCAATCTCTCATATTCTTTTGGTGAAGCTTTCCTCTGAAATTCCTCCTCAAGTTCCTAAATTTTTCATTTCCAGCTTTTACTCAGTTTGGAATTACTTTATTAATTCGATTACCACTTTCAAGTCTTTGGTTTGTTTTATTCTTTTCCTTTCACTGCTGGCACTTTCAAAGATGTCTTTGAAGGATTTATTCATTTCCTCTTGAGGGACCTCTATCATATTCATAAATGTTGTTTTAAGGAGTTTTTCAAATTCCTGAACTATGTTACAATTCTTAGGGATTTCTGTGATAGATTCGATGGACTTTGTTGGAAACATATTGCCCTGGCTGCTATTGTGATTTTATAATTTATAATTCTAGATGCTAATCTCTTATCTTTGTTGGGTAGGAGCTTTATAACTTGGTTTCTGTTGCCCTCTCTGGTTTTAGGGGAGGGTCTTGATTGTTTATTGTTCAGCAGGTAATTCTTTTGAGATCCTGACTAGTGTTGCCACTGGGTATTCCAGGTAAAATGTGTTTCCAGTTATTGGGAGCTGACATTGCTGACTCCCCATGGAAGACCTTGACAGAGGAGGTGGGAATGGGGGGAAGGTTGAGGCGGTAGGCTGGGGGGGAGCTGGAAGAGGGAGGAGGAGGGATCTGTGGTTAGTATGTAAAATGAATAGAAAATTTCTTAATAATAAAAAAAGAATGGGAATGGACTGATGGGGGGCACTATGGATATTCACACATGAGAGGAAAGCATGTTGTTCGAGCAGGATCTGCTAAGTCTCCTGGGGATGGGATCAGAGAGTAGGAGAGGCCACAACAGGTAGTGTGCTCTCAAGCTAGGGCTGATACTAGGGGATTAGATTTGAAAGAAAGGAGGGAGAATGAAGATTTGAAGGTCATCCACCTGCTTTGCTAGCATACTTGATTTTCTGGTAAGTTTTACTGGTAGGTTAACAGATAATGTCCCAGTTTGCAGCAGGTAGTCTATCAAAGAGATGGGGATGAGACTAGGAGATCAGATTTAAAGGAGAGGAGGAAGAGGTGAAGATTTCCAGTTATGCTACAAGCTTCCCTGGCCAGAGTGGCCTGCAGGCTCTCAGGGAATGCCAGCTGGAGATGGAGACTGGGATAAAGTGATGAGTAATGGGTACAAAGGTGAGAGGGAAAGATCTTTGTGAAGACAGGCCAAAGGAGGGAGGTGAGACCACAGCAGTTGGATTGCTACAGAGCTGGAGGTGAGACTGAGGGATTTCTTTTGGTGTAGAGTAGGGTGAAATGATGATCTACTCTAAGCTTAACTCTTTCCCTGGGGGCCTATGTGTTCCCAGGGAATGCCTGTTGGTGCTGGAGACTGGGATAATAGAATAAGCAGGGGAAAAGAAGGTTGGGGGAGGTCTCCATGATCGACTGGAGATGTGGCTCATAAAGAAAAGGTAATTGCAGCAGGTGTTATCATACACATCTGGGAATCAGATTTTTGAAAAGAGGGAAAGGAGAAGATCTGCAGTTAGAATACTTGCTTCCCTGGCCAGAGGGGCCTGCAGGTTACCAGATAATGTCTGTTGTAATCCAGGGCTAAGATAAAGTGATGAATTTGGGGAAATAAATTTGGAGATAAGGTCTAAGTGATCCACTGGAAATGGGGTCTGCTACAGAGCTGGGGATGAAACTGAAGGATGAGAATTGGCAGAGTTGAGGAAGGGATGAAGATTGATAGTTAGACATTCCTGTTTCTCTGGATGTGTTCCACTTTTGTATTTTCAGTATACACCTTAACCTTTATGCAATTAACATAACATATGAGCATAAAGCTTTTGAATATTTAATTATAGCAAGTTACTAAAATTAATTTTGGTATAAGGCAATATTGTTTTAACTCTAAAGCTAGAAATTCAATTATGCAAAAACAAGTAAATGCTACAATGTAAGTAATTTGTTTTTGTCAAAAATAAATTCAAAAACATGGTAGAACCTATGGGCTTAGCATAAGGAGCTGCTATAATAAAGTATTGGTTTAAATTGCATTTTAAAGTTAATATGTTTAAATCCACATATATAATTTGACAATTTATCAGAATAGGATTAATTTTAGTATTTTATCACTAAGTAAATGAACTTGTGTTTTCTATCAGTTTCCCCTTGTTTAAATATAATTTTTTTTAAAACCAGTCATACATCTATGAGATTTTATTTTGATGTCATAGTTGTTACAAGACTATTTTCATGTTTTTGTGATTTGCCCCTCTATTAATATGATTGTCTTAGACTTTTATTATATTTAAGTAAAAATAGACATATTTGAAGGTATATATTAGGAAATATTATCCCTTTTTTATAAAATTATCAATTTAAGCATTAACTCATGCTTGGTAAAATCACAAACATCCAATAATATTAGGAGACTCAGTCATGAATAACTGGATAGCTTCTCTGGTGCACTTCAGGTTTGTGCTTTTTCTATCTCCAGTGACTTGTCATCCATTAAGGAGAGCTAATTCCACTGAGGCTTTAGGCTTGAATAATAATCCATGGAGGATTAGACTATGTCAATACCTGTTTCTAGAGCTAAGAATATTGCTTTTGCAGATATGTCAGCAGTTAAAACCACTTTCAACTATATATTCAGTGATGTAGGATCTGATGCCTGACATATTGCAATAATTTTGTGAACTGTCTTATTAGCAAATAAGGAAACTTGGGGGAATATACTGATGAAAATGTTGTCGCAGGGCATTTTAGTAAAAGCACACATTCCCCCTAATTTTGCTTGTATATCTAATACACCAACAAATGAATGGATTATATTGTAATAATTAAATGTTATGTCATAGAACATCAATTACCTGCATTTAAAGTCTAGATCCATTATGAATAAATGCCATCAAGGAAGTAAATTTTCAGTGTGACTCAGTTTCTTTCTTTGAGAAAACAAGATGTAGTCTTGGACACTAAATAAGCTAAACAATTGATATATCTTGGCCTACAACCTTGGAAATAGACAGCAGCTTTACCAGACAACAGGCCAGACCTAGGGACCTCAGCCCCTGCAGTTGTACCTGAAGCCAGGCTGGTCCAAGGAACCCCAGGTAAGAAACTGCCCAGTCCACTAAACCAATTTAAGCCTGGACAACAATCCAAGACACTGCAGAGCATTTCACCCAAACACAAAACAATACCTTCTTTTCTTCACCTCATGAAAACTTCTCTAAATTTGACCATATACTTAACCAAAAAAACAAGTTTGAACAGATACAAAAAAATGAAATATGCCCTGTTTGTTATCAGACCACCATGGATTAAACTTGCATTTCAATGACAGAAACAACAGAAAGCCTACAAACTTATGGAAAGTGAATAACTGTCTACTGAGCTACCAGTGAGTCAAGAGAGAAGTAAAGAAATTAAAGACTTCCTAGATTTCAATGAAAGTGAATGCACAAAATACCCAAAGTTATGGGACAAAATGAAAGTGGTGCTGAGAGGAAAGTTCAAAGCTCTAAATGCCTTCATAAGAATTTGGAGAGATCTCATGCAAACTGTTTAACAGTCCTCCTGAAATCTCTGGAACAAAAGGAAACAAAGATAACCAAGAGGAGTAGAAGGCAAGGAATAATCAAACTGAGGGCTGAAATCAATAAAAACAGAAACAAAGAGAATGCAAAGAAACAAAGAGTTGGTTTTTCAGTAAAATCAACAAAATTGATATACCCTTATCTAAACTAACTAAAAGACACACACAGAGAAAATCCAAATTACAAAATCAGAAATGAAAAGGGAGACATAACATCAAACTCAGAAGAAATCTAGAGAATCATTAGGTCATATTTCATTAACTTGTACTCCACAAAATTGGAAAATCTAAAAGAAATGAATAATTTTCTTGATAGCTATCACATAGCAAAATTAAATAAAGAACAGACAAACCATTTCAACATACCTATAACCCCTAAGGAAATAGAAGCAGTCATTAAAAATCTCCCAAATAGAAAATGCCCAGGCCAGATGGTTTCAAAATTTTCAGAATGCAGAATTCTACTAGAATTTCAAACAAGAGCTAATACCAATACATCTCTAATTTTTCCACACAATAGAAACTGAAGGGACATTGTCAAATTATTTTTATGAGGCTACAGTTACCCTGATACCCAAACCACACAAAGAGAAACTAAGAAAGAGATTTACAGACCAGTCTCCCTCATGAACATTGATGTAAAAATACTTAATAAATACTGAAAAACCAAATCCAAGAACACATAAAAAAGCATACACCATGATCAAGTAGGATTTATCCCAAAGATTCAGGGGATGGTTCAATTTACGACAATCTGTCAATGTAATCCACCATACAACAAACTGAAAGAAAAATAAACATGATCATCTCATTAGATGATAAAAAGTCCTTTGACAAAATCCAACACCCCTTCATGATAAAAGTCTTGGAGAGATCAGGGATACAAGGAACATATAGAAATGTAGTGAAATCAATATACAGCAAGCAGACATCCAACATCAAATTAATTGGAAAGAAACTCAAAGCAATTCCACTAAAATCAGAAACAAGACAACGCTGTCTACTCCACTCTCTCCATATCTATTCAATACAGTACTTAAAATTCTAGCTAGAGCAATAAGACAACAAAAGGAGATACAATTTGGAAAGGAAGAAGTCAAGCTTTCTCTATTTGCAGATGATATGATTATATATGTGTATGTGTGTGTGTGTGTGTGTGTGTGTGTGTGTGTGTGTTTTCCCAAAAATTCTACCAGAGAACTCCTGCAGCTGATAAACACTTTCAGTAATGTGGCAGGATACAAGATTAACTAAAAAAAATCAGTAGTTTTCCTATATACAAATGATAAATGGACTGAGAAAGAAATCATAAAAACAACACTCTTTATAATAGTCATAAATAATATAAAATATCTTGGGTATCTCTAACCAAACAAGTGATAGACCTGTATGACAAGATTTTTAAGTCTTTGAAGAAATTGAAGAAGATATTAGAAAATAGAAAAATCTCCCATGCTCATGGACAGGTCGGATTAAGATAGTAAAAATGGCAATCTTATCAAAAGCAATCTACAGATTCAATGCAATCCCCATCAAAATCCCAACACAATTCTTCACAGACATTGAAAGGACAATACTCCACTTCATGTGGAAAAACAAAACAGGATAGCTAAAAGAATACTGTACAATAATGTAACTTCCAGAGTTTTCACCATCTCTGACTTCAAGCTCTACTATAGAGATATTGTCATAAAAATAGCTTGGTATTGTCATAAAAATAGACACATGGATCAATGGAATTGAAGTGGAGGCCCTGACAGAAATCCACACACCAATGAAGAACTGATTTTTGACAAAGAAGCCAAAATTGTACAGTGGAAAAAAGAAACAATCTTCAACAAACAATGCTACTGTAACTGGATGTCAACATGTAGAAGAATGCAAATAGATTCCTCTGCACAAATTCAAGTCCAAGTAGATCCAAGACCTCAACATAAATTCAGTTACATTAACCTGATAGAAGAGGAAGTGAGAAGTAGTCTTGAACGCATTGGCACAGGAGACTACTTCCTGAATATAACACCAGTATCACAGACACTGATATAGACAATTAATAAATGGGACCTCCTGAAACTGAAAAACTCTGTAAGGCAAAGGACACAATCAATAAGACAAAATAGCAGCCTACAGAATAGGAAAAGATTTTCACCATCCCCATATCTCACAGAGGGCTGATCTTAGAAATACATAAAGAAATTAAGAAACTAGACATCAATATACCAAACAGTCCAATTAAAAATTGGGTACAGATCTAAACAGAGAATTCTCAACAGAAGAATCTCAAATAGCCAAGAAAAACTTAAAGAAATGTTCAACATCCTTATCCATCCAGGAAATGTAAATCAAAATGCCTCTGAGATTGCATCTTATATCTGTCAGAATGGCTAAGATCAAAAACTCAAGGGATAGCTCCTGCTGGAGAGGATGTGGAGCAAGGGCAACACTCCTTAGTTGCTTGTGGGAGTGGAAACTTGTACAGCCACTTTGGAAACCAAAATGTTAGTAAACTGGGAATTAATCTACCACACGACCCAGCAGTACTACTCTCGGGCATATACCCAAAAGATGCTCAATCATGCCACAAGGACACTTGTTCAATTATGTTCCTAGCAACTTTGTATATAATAGCCTGGACATGGAAACAACCTAGATGTTCTTTAACAAAGGAATGGATAAAGAAAATGTGGTACATTTACACCATGGAGTGTTACTCATGTTACTCAGCTGTTAAACACACTGACAGCATAAAATTTGAAGGCAAATGGATGGACTGAGAAAAAAAAAATCATCCTGAGTGATTTAATCCAGACCCAGAAAGACAAACATGGTATGTACTCACTGATAAGTGGATAGTAACTTAATACATGGGGAGATTCTTAGTTTTACTGCAACTTGATATGCCATGTTTTTGCTGATATAAGTAGGTTGGAATGTGGGAAAGGGGCAGGGGTGGAGGGAGAGACTTGAAGGACATGAGGTAGGGGAAACTGCAGCAGGTATATCAAATAAATGAATGAATAAGTAAATAAATAAATTAAAAACTAAGCTGAACAATTAGAGCCATTCCACGTTGTTAGCAGATTTTCTGTTCAAATATGATTAATTCATTAATGTGTCTAAGCATGGAATTTTTAATGAACTGTGTATAATAACAGATCCTTTAAAAGTTCAGATGGTTAAATCAATAAATTTTCAAATGAACAGAATATGTACTTCTAAATTTGTAATACCTTGACATCACCACACACATGTTTACTTAATCAGTGAATGAAGTACTCTTTTATGCATTTCTTTATCCATGGTAAATAAAGGTGAGATAACTCTTTAATTCCTATCTTTCTTCATTTTTAACTCACCACCCTAGGAGAAGAATGACAAGGAAAGTACAGAAAAAAGATAAAAACAGAAAACCTCATTTGAAATATGAACAGGAACTACATGTCAGAAAAAATACGGTTTTCCATGTCTGTGATAAATATTTTTTATTAAGAAGCTGGTAGTATTACAGGATGCTCATTTCCCTTGCAAATGAGGAAAATTAATCTCAGATAACTGTTAGAATTATTATCATTGAGATTTAACAGGGAAGAATGAAAAGCCAGCACAACTTATCAAAATGATCAAATGGGAAAAGTGTTTGCCACAAATTCAATTTTCCTATTAAAAAAAAAATGGACCTATGAATTTGAGGAGAAATATAGGAAGGGATGGAGGAAGAGGACAGTGGAGGGATTGAGGGGAGGAACAGGAAGAAGGGAAGTTATATACCTGTACTTTAAATAAGATAAATCCACTAATGAAAATAAAGTTGAGGGATACAGTGAATACTTAAAATGAAACTTTTCATATACACTATCAAGGAAGGAGCTACCTTAACTGAATTAGGGAAATTTATGTCTCATTCTGTAAATGTAAACCTAATAAACACTAAGTCCTCAGTTTTAGGAAAGTTACAAGGTCAATAAGAATGGGAAAAAAGAGACCTGGGTGGGAGATCTTCTTCCAAAACTGATTTACAAAACTTGAGAAAATCATTCCACATGTCAGTATTTACTGTCAAACTCTCAGAGGTCTCATAAAGAAAAACAAGTATAATTGTCCAAAAGATAAGAGATCAGGATCCCATAAATCTATTGATGTCCTGATAAATGTTTAAGAAGTATTATATTGAACAAATCAAGTTTCAATACATGATTGAGACTTTAATTTTTATACTTAGTGGAGCCAAATATTTTCACTATGGTGCTGGTCTAACCAGATGTTGGTATGCAGAAGAATGTAACTAGATTCATATCTATCACTTTTCACAAAACTCTAGTTCAAGTGACTCAAAGACCTCAACACAAATCCAGATCCATTGAACCTGATAGAAGAGAAAGTGGGAAATAGCCTTGAGGTCACCATTACAGGAGATAACTTCCTGAACAAAACACCACTAGCATAGGCACTAAGATCAACCATTGATAAATGAGACCTCATGAAACAGAAAAGCTTCTGTACCTCAAAGGCTTCTGAATCAATCTACTTCAAGACCTAACTCTACCACTCCTGTGCATACACCCAAAGGTTACTCTATCCTTCCACAAGGACACTTGCTCAAATATGTTCATAGCAGCTTTATTCCTAATAGCCAGAAGCTGGAAATAACCTAAATGTCCCTCAACCTCAACAGAAAAAATGGATAAAGAAAATGTGGTACATTTATACAATCAAGTAGTACTCAGCTGTTTAAAACAATAACATCATGAAATTTGGAGGCAAGTGGATGGAATTAGAAAAAAAATATTATGAGTGGGGTAACCCAGACCCACAAAGACAAATATGGTATGTACTCACTTGTAAGTGGATATTTGTTGTAAAGTAAAGGGTAATCCACAGATCAGAGAAACTAAATAACAAGGAGGGGTCAAGAGAGGACACATGTATCTCCCTAGTGAGAGGAAACAGACTAGATTTTGTGTGTGGAATGGGGGTGGATAGAGATGAAAATAGGATGGAACAGTTTAGGGGACAAAGCTAGAGAAGACTGGGATAGAAGATACTGGAATTTGAGGGCATTTCAGGGGTGAGGTAGAAACCCAGTGTATTGGAAACTCCCAGGAATCTATGAGAATGACCCTAACAAAGATTGCTAGTAAGGCAGGAAAGAAAGCCTGAACTGGCTATCTTCTCCAACCAGGTAAGGCTTCCAGTGGAGGAATTGGGACACCAACCTAGCCAAAAAAGCTTTGATCTTCAATTTGCACTGCTTGCAAGATATGCTGGGGTAAAGGTGATGCATACCTGTTGGGAGTGGCCAACCAATGACTGATCCAACTTGAGATCCATGCCACCAGAGGAAGCATACATCTGACACTGTCTGGAGGGCCAGAAACCAGAGGCTGGATAGCCTATAGCCCTAGGATAGAAACAAACATGTCTGCAAAAAAAGTTGATGCAATGATAACTAATGATACTGTGCTATATTTGTGGAACAGAGCCTAGGATAATGGACATCAAAAAGATTTCATCCAGCAACTGATGGGAACGGCTGAAGAGATCCACAGCCAAACATTAGGCAGCACTTGGGGAATCCTGGGGAAGAGCAGAAGAAAGATTGCAGGCACTAGAAGGGTCAAGGTCACCACAAGAACAAGGCCTACAGAGTCAACTCAGCAGGGCTGATAGGGGTTCACAGAGACTAAAGTGACAAAGTAGTGTGTCTTGGTGGATCTAACTTAGGTTCTCTTCATATATGTTATGGTTGTGCAGTTTGGTGTTCCTGTGGGACACCTAACAGGGGAAGCAGGGCTTTCTCTGACACTTTTGCCTGCTTTGGGGACCATTTTCCTCCTATTGGGTTGCCTTATCCAGCCTTAATGTGAGGGGATCTGCCTAGTCTTATTGCAATATGATATGTCATGTTTTGCTGACATTCCTGGGAGGCCTGCCCTTTTCTGAAGGGAAATGGAGGATCTGGGGGAGATGGGAAGTTGAAGGGAGGGACTGGGAGGAGAGAAGAGAGAGGAAACTGTGCTCAGGTGTAATTTGTGAAAGAAGAATAAAAGATGCTAATCATCAGAAATAATCTAATTAAGGACTACAATGCCATAATTTAATGATATCAGAGAAAATGTTCTCACATGACAGTTCTAATTGGTTTGAAAATGTTACAACAGAACATGGAGCAAAAATTTAGCAAGATTTGAGAAGTATATTAATATGTTTAGGCAGAGAAAAAAATCAGCTATTCAGAGTGTTAATCTTTTTATTATGGAGTAGATACAATCAGTCTTTGTGTATATTTTCCAAGGATATTTACACCATAAAACTGAAGATGCATCTGAGTAAAAAGTGCTGATTAAAGTTTCCAGAACAGATTCTGGTGAATAACAACAGTAAAGGAAGGAAAGCAAGGTCTCCCTAGAAAATTATTGAAATTAATGAAGCAAGAATAAAATTGTAAATGCAAGTGTTTATAGCCTGATGGTCATAAAACATCATTTCTTAAATGATAACCAAGCAACAATCCAGTAGTCCCAGAGAGGTTAGGCATAGAGGAAGTGACTAGGGTATATGAATATCCCTGGGAGGAGAAAATAGAATAGATTTTATAGGTGGACTGGAGCGGGAGAGGGGTGAGAACAGGAGGATCTGGTGGAAATGGGGGGGGATGATATTGGGGGATGAAATGAGGGGAGACACAGCTAGAATTAGAGAACATTTGAGTGGTGGTATGGAAACCTAGTGCAGTAGAAACTTCCTATAATATATAAAGGCAATCCTAATGAAGTTCCCAAATAATGAAGGAGATGGAACCCCTATTGGCCCTTTCATGTCACCAGAAAAAAACCCAGTGTCTGGATTGGGTTTGATCCAATTGAATTGCTGCCTGAAAGAGTTCCATGGAAATCACTTAACAACCCAAGTTGTTGCCAAGACAATAAGTTGCTTTCCACAAAATGACAGCAAGGGCATATTACTGAAGACAATACCCACCCAACTCATTGAACATGGAGAGGGTGAGCTGGTGCCTACATAGAACCTTCACCCCCATGTTCTAGCATCTATGATAAGGAAAGGTACTCTGCAGACTATCAAAAGAGAAAGGTAAACATCAACCCAATCGCAAAACATTTGATCTACATTCTGCCCTGCCTGTAAAATGTGCTGGGACAATGGTGGCACAAACCTTGTGGAAGTAACCCACTAATGTCTAGTTTGACTTAAGGCTTACTCTGTGAGATGGAACACATACATGACACTGCTTGTGTCTCCAAGAACCAAAGTCTAGATATCCTGGAGTCCTAAGGTAAAGCCAAATACTACTGGTCTTAAAAAAGTAATAATAAAATTATTCTTATTGATATTCTGCTATACTCAAAGATTGATGCCTTATTCAGCCATCATCAAAGAGGCTCTCTTCTGCAGCAGGTGGGAACAAATACAGAGATACATAGCAAGATACTATGCAGAGAGAGAGACTTTAGAACACACAGCTGTAAATGAGGTATTGCCATTAAATACCCTGAGAGTTCAGGGAGCCCCATGGAAAAGGAAGAGTGAATGGGAAAGACAGAAGGGAAGGAGGACACTAGGAGAATAAGGCCTCCTAACAACGAAGCAAAGCTGATATGAACTCATAGAGACTGAAACAGCATTTACAGGGCCTACATAGGTCTGCACTAGGTCCTCTGTATATATATTAAAACTTTCAGTTTAGTGCTTTTATGGGACACCAGAGTGTGTAATTGAGTGGGTCTCTGAGTCTTGCACCTTCCCTTGGGGTTCTTTTATTTTTCTTTTGGCTTGTCCTTTCCAACTTTGATATGATGGTTTTCATTTTATCTTATTATATTTTTTGTTATCTTCTAGAGCTCTGTTCCTTTCTAATGAGAGACAGAAAAGGAGTAGATTGTAATCAGAGGAGATGTGGGGGAACTTGGAGGAGTAGAGTGATGGAAAACTGTATTTGAATTATATTTTATGAGAAAAGAATCTATGTAATAATGGGGAAACATATAATTTCTTAAATAAAATATTACCCCCTTTACTTTTCACACAAATGTGTGAAATATGTGCTGAATATGGGAAGTATTTCAAAATAGGAGCATACATACATTTAAATTTTCAGATTATTTAGCCTCAGAATAGCTCAGGCGATGCAAATTTGATAGGAATGGTAGAATACCCTTTGGTCTAGACCTAGATTCATTTTACCAGTTGTTATTTGTGAAGAACCAGTATGCATGAGAGGATATGCATCCCTTCTAAGAAGTTTTGTTCATTGGTTTCCTTTTAGACATGGGCTTTTCCCTTAATTAGAGGTTTCCTATCAATAATGTATGCTTTTCTTGTTCAGCACATATTTATTAACATTGGTTCCAGTTAGCATTTAAAATCAATTAACAAGGGGCATGTCAGTATTATGGGAAAATAGAACCAGAAACTAGTGAGGAAGCCTTCAGTAACTACTCTTCCTTTCTATATGTAAGCAATTTCCCAATAAGTTTCTTTCATAATTGATATTCTGGGGAGTGCACTTTGAGAACCAATGTATTGACATGTGCTTTCAAAAAAGGCCAAAAGTAAGGTAATTACACAGTAGAAACACTGTATTTATATTCATTGATGAATGGGTTTCAGATTATTTCACTTAAACTTATGGAGCATATTAATTATTTTTCTTTTCTTTTTTTAAGGGGGAGGTGCTGTGGGACGGTCTGTATGTCAAATTGCTCTGATTGGTCAATAAATAAAACACTGGTTGACCAGTGGCCAGGCAGGAAGTAGGTGGGACAAGGAGAGAGGAGAATTCTGGGAAGTGGAAGGCTGACGCGGAGAGACACTGCAGCCGCCGCCATGACCAGCAGCATGTGAAGACGCCGGTAAGCCACCAGCCACGTGGCAAGGTATAGATTTATGGAAATGGTTAATTTAAGATAAAAGAACAGTTAGCAAGAAGCCTTCCACGGCCATACAGTTTGTAAGCAATATAAGTCTCTGTGTTTACTTGGTTGGGTCTGAGTGGCTGTGGGACTGGCGGGTGACAAAGATTTGTCCTGACTGTGGGCAAAGCAGGAAAACTCTAGCTACAGGGGGGGTTCAAGAGAGGGCTTCTCTGTGTAGTTTTGGTGCCTGTCCTGGATCTCACTCTGTAGACCAGGCTGGCCTTGAACTCACAGAGATCCATCTGGCTCTGCCTTCCCAAGTCTGGGATTAAAGGCATGCACCACCACCACCCAGCCAATTATTTTTCTTTTTGTTCTGACCAAATATCTGACAGAAGTTACTTGAGGGGAGAAACTTTATTATGGAATACAGATTTTGAAGCTATAGTGCATTATGTCTGGGAAGGTGTGCTGGCTAGTTTTATGTCAACTTGACATTTTGAAAAGAGAACTTCAGTTGATAAAATGTCACCACCAGATTGTCTATGGCAAGCTTATGATGCATTTTCTTGATTGATGTCAGAGGACACACTGAGGAGAGCAAAGCTATCCCTAGTCTCATGGTCCTGATTGCTATAAGACAGCACTCCAAGTAAGCTAGAAATAAGCATTTACTCATAGACTTTGTATCAGTTCCTGCTCTGCTTGAGTTCCTGCCCTGACATTCCTCAGTCATGGACCATGCTCTGGAAATCATAACTAAGATAAAAGGTGTGATGATAGGGACATGAGTTTGCTAGTCACATTGCAAAGATGATGGATGCTCAAACGACACTCACTTTCCCTTCATCCTGTTCAGAAATTAAGCCCACTGGAATTGTGCTGCCCACATTTAGAGAGATTCTTCCCTCTCCAGTTAAAGCATTCTGGAAATCTATTCATAAACACATGTAGGGGTATGTTTCCATGGTGATTCTGAATCAAAGTTGACAATGAAATTTAACCATCCATGGTAAGGTGGTAAGGAATAGTTGTGCATAATTTTGAGCAGTATTAGCCAACAAATGACCACCTCCATCAGTCTTGCTGCCTGTACCAGCTATGGCCTATATTAGACATTTAAGTTAAACTTTTAAATATTGTATAGCTATGAAATATACATATCATTACTTTTATTGGCTATTAATAAGCCACAACTTAAAGTGACTGTGCTGAATGTTATAAAGGATTTAACTTTTTCCATTTCTCTACATTTATTTTCCCTGTATATCATTGCACATTATATATGCTACCCAAAAAATTACCTCTGAAAACATGCATGCATAATATGAGTACATAAACAGAAATATTTATATGTTCACATAAAATAATATGAGCATCTCCTTAATATAATTTCCAATATAAAATTGAATTTTAGTCCTAAGAAAATAAATGAAACCATAAAATAATCACTGTTGTAACAGGATTAAAATTATTTAATACAATATTATAAATTCAATAACAACAAAAAGTTTGCTTGATTTGGAATCTGAAGATTTTATGAAAATTAGCCTTTGTCTTAGAAGACTAAGTTGAATGATAAATGTAAAATGTTTTGAAGTATAAGAATTCAGAGTATAATACCTTCTCTATAAATCAATCAAACAAAAATTAAGTATGTTTAACACAACTGGGAAGTGAATTTGTGGGAAGACTTCTCCACTTTAGGAAAGGCTTGAGGCAGTATTGACTTTGGTGAGGCCTCCTTATAAACTCTGTTGCAAAAACGTTATGTAAAGTTTAAACACAAATCTTTTACAAGATATTACTCATTAAAATGTTTTAGGAATATATGCCTTATAGTTTATATTATGTATATTTGCAATTTATTAACTTCTGTTTTACAGTTGACCTAAAGGATATATTTTAATCATACAGTTTTCTTTCAACATCTAAAACATAGAATGCAAGAAAGGAAGCAAATTAGCTCTGTGCCTGGTAACATTATACTTAATCAATTATTGAAATAAAATGGGTAACAAAGCTTCCTATGCTTGGTGAGACTTCCCACACACCAAATTACTAATAGTCTTCTTGAAGCTCAGTCCATCATGGTCTCTACCTATCCATTTGTTTAGCTCTTCCATATATACTCACTACCTCATCCATTTGTACATATCCACATCCAAACATGAGACACAAACATTATAAGACAAAGAGTTTTAGGAGGTTAAATTTCTGAAAAAAAATAACATGATGTGATTGAAATTATGTAATATCTCCCTGTTTAGATTTGTACCTTTTTAAAAATTGCATTTTTTGTTTTTCTGATGTCCATTTTTTAAGGGAAGAGCAAGAGGAGCAGTATGAGGCAAAAAGATTTAATAACAGGGCAAATGTGAACAAAGTGGGTTAAATACATGTATGAAAATACTATATGAAGTCCATCATTTGTACGATGAATACACATTAGTGAA
This sequence comes from Peromyscus maniculatus bairdii, assembly GCF_049852395.1. Taxonomy (NCBI): domain Eukaryota; kingdom Metazoa; phylum Chordata; class Mammalia; order Rodentia; family Cricetidae; genus Peromyscus; species Peromyscus maniculatus. Next base: position 101,613,220 of record NC_134875.1, read on the forward strand.
AAGAAAAGAAAAGAAAATGTAAAAAAAAAAAACTTTGAATTTAAATGGTATAAGAAAGAATATGGTATACCAGATAAATAAATATTTGAATCAGGCTCTGGAAACTTGAACAAATTACATAAACTTTGTGAGCTTAAGATTGAGTGATATTTAAGTGTGAAAAAAATCCACCAAGAATTGCAATAAAATATACAGGATATGTGGATGAAACTCAGTACATTATAGAAATAATGCCATCAGTAATATAAATGCAATTATAATTCTACAAATAGGATTATCCTAGAAAATATTTACAAATTTAGAACAGAGGTAATACAGGATATAACACATGTGAAAATATAAACTTCATTTTTAGTAACCTGCTTACTATATTTTGTTACATATTTTCCTGCATCTTTTGGAGGTCAAATGCCTACTTCAAGTTATATCTAAGATATACCAACTGGTGAGTAATCATTGCCATATCCAATAGAGTATTTTAAAAATAATTTCCATCTGGCTCAACAATAAAAGAATAATTGCATTGGATGAATATTTGACACACACAGATGCATGTTCAAATATAATAATCTCATTTCAGATGAAAAATATACTCATAGTCATTGCCAAATACAAACAGAAGCAATTAATGAAAATATTGAACCTGTCATTTTATGTACAAAATAAATTCTTAACCATTTTGAAAATATTACATAGATAATGTTAACAGGGCCAGAAATATACATGAAGATTATACAAGAGAAATAATTAAAATCAATTTTTATGCATTTTAGTAGATTCATTTTATGTGTCAATATTCATATCACTGATAGTACATGTAAAATGTTAAACTTACTTTTTAGTTATTATATTGAATTCAGACCATGATTCTAAATAACTACTCCAATTAAAGGGTATGTTATATATTTTAAATATGATTAAAATGATGTAAAATTCCCCATATCAAATCAAAAGGAAAGTATCTCTAAACTAATACACAATGCCAATCACCATTGGTCCACCCATAAAGAATATAAGGAATAATTACAGTGAGTATGGGAACAATAAAGGAACTGATAATCTTGGGAAATACAATGTCAAGCTTATATGATTGACTTCTGAAATGTTTCTTTTTTTAAAGTTTAACATTTTATTGATTCTTTGTGGACTTCACATCATGTATCTTGATTCCACTCATCTCCCTGTACCTTTGCATCAGCCCTCTGCCCTTGTAACCTCTGCCTTAAGATAAAACAAAATAAAGTTTAAAAGAAAAAGAGAAAAGAAAAATCTCATCATGAAAGATGTAGTGTGACACAATGAGTCACATGGTAGACCTTTTAATCCATACATTTTACTTCCAAGTATTCATTACAATCAATCATTGGTCTGGGTCGAGCCCTCTGGTTTCTGATAAACAATTGATACCGGGAATCCACTTGGATAGTCTTGTTATTGTCTTGTGTCGTGGAGATCCTTCAATTTAGGTCAGCCGTACTGAACCCTTCATGTGGATCTTAGAATGGGGGAAATCATAGCCCTGGTTCTGGGCCTGGGTAGTTGCTGGGTTTATCAGCCTGCCAGCTCTCCTCATCCTCAATAACAGGGTTAGCTCCCCAGCACCACTCCCACCAGCTTACACAATACATTAAGAAGCAATGAGCTGGGCTGTTTCTCCTGCTCTTATGCCCTCAGGCCAGCTTATGGACACCTACACCACCAGGGCCATCTCTACTGTGTTGCCCAGGTGAGATGCATGGGTCACTCTGTTGAGTGCTGGAGCTGGTGAGAGGCAGGAACAGCTCTCTTGTCCTCATGACATCAGGGACACCTTTCCGTCCTGCCACAGTTAGCGAAGGGTCAGGTTCCTTGCACACACTATTGTATATCAGATGAGAGGTGGGGCTGGATCTCTCATGCTTATGTTCTTTGACCAGCTCACCCACACCCTTTCAATGGCGTCAAATCAACTGTGCTGCTGAGATGAGGTGCAGGGCCTGCTTTCCTGAGTGCTGCCCCACACAAACTTCTGGAATTTTTAATAATAAAACTGCTTAATTCATTTTATACAAATATGTAAGTATGTTTCAAGAGAGATATATGACTCTGACTTCTATTTATACTGTTGAATAGATATCCGAAAACATTATTAAAAGAAATGACTGTTAGGTTCATTTCTAAATGAGAACTGAATCTTCTTGTAGCTATGTTAGAAACCACATTATGCTAAAAAGATGAATAATGTAATAAAAGTCTTCATTATTTTGCTAAAACTCCAATTCAGAAGCTAAGAGAATTAGAAAAAGAAACATCCACTTTCACTTTATTTCTAATTCAAAGCAACAAAGTTTGTTGGTTCACCTGAAAATCAAGAGAACCTTGACAAATTTATGTGTCTTGAAGAAGAATTGAAAAGCTAATATTTTATCATTGGACTTTAGCATTTTATGCAGTATGTTATAAATGTGTCACTACGCTAACTTGAAGTTTACCCCTAATTTTTTTATATTGGGTTCATATCACATAATTTGGGAATACTCCCAATAATCTCAAGCTAAAGGAAAGCCATAAGGTATAACCTTTATATTCCTAGTTAAGTAAAATGTTACCCAAAGGCAAATAAATAACACCAAAAATAATTTTAAGTATTTATTAGAAATTTAGATTTCATGAAAATGTTATGTAAAATCATTTAAAATTTTTTTAACTTAAAAAAAATAAAAGGAACACACATTCATGACTACAGCAAACAATTGAAATGTACAAACAGGTAATGATATGGACATATTTAAATGTTTCATTATGAGAATATTGAAAGATGACCCCAAAATGGGTATGGAATGAGTTAAGACATATGTAGATGAAAATGGACATAAATGACATGAAATAGGAATTTAGAAATTTGGTGTGCACATCTACTAAGCAACCCAACCAAAGTGATATATCAAAGTGAGTTATATCTTAGATAATGAAAGAAATTAACAAAAAGTACTATGTCAAATTTTTAAGACAGTTGAATTCTATGTAATGTCAGAGATGATTTAGAGTCTTTAATGGTTATTTACTTATCCATTGTCATCTATGAATTGTCATCAAATTCAAGCACCTAGCTGGGCATAGTGGCATATACTTTTAATTCCTGCACTTGGGAGGCAGAAAGAAAGGCAAGTGGGTCTCTGTGAGTTCCAGACCAACTTGCTCTACATAGTAGCTGGAGAGCTAGAGTTACATAGTGAGACTCTGTCTCAATTAAAAGTCAAACACCTAGAAGGAAAATTAAGTGAAACTAGAGGAGGCAAATCAAGCAAAGCCTTTCATTATTTTTTAGGGCACAGTTTTACTCTAGATTCACTAATCTATATCAGTAATCACTGCTAAATTATGAAGTCATGGTGACTATTCTTAGCTGTCAACATCAGTATATACATCTGGAATTAAGTAAAACCCAAAAATGGAGGGGCACACTTGTGAGGGATTTTGATTAATACAAAGCACTTCTTTTTTTTAGTTAATACAAAGCACTTCTAATCCAAATCTTTGAGGTGGGAAAACACACTTTCAATTCAAATCTTTTGAGTTGGAAAGACCCCCTCTAATTTGGAACACAAATACTGTATGAAGCTTATATAAGGACACAGAAGAATTAAGCATTGTTCTACCTGCTCTAACCTCACTTGAAAGTACATTCTTTCACTGGTGTTAGAGTCTACTTCTTTGGAATTCTGGTGTATAATGACATTCAGCCTCATGAAATGAGCAACTACAGCATTCATGGGCCTTCTCTTCATAGACAACCACTGTTGGATTAGCTGTACAATAGCCTGTGAGCTGTTCTAATAGAGCCTTTTTCTATGTATCTAGAGAAATTAATTCTATAAATTCTGGTTCTCTGGAGAATAATGACCAATAGAGAAGTTTCACATAGATCACAGAAATGAAACTATGTAGCTTTTAAAGTAGAAAACCTATATAGCAGGTAAATTGAGTTCAACATGCAGCAATATTTAGAATGAATGCATTGGCAGGATAACAGGAAATGAAACAGTTGATTCTCTAACAACAAAGAGAAGGAAGTTGTTCCCTCTTTCTTTCCATAGAGAAAGACAAATAATTCAAAAGAACTAAGCTTGCTATTGCTTTGAAAAGAAATTATCTTTATTCTAAGAAAGTACATTAAGGACTTCATAACAACTTTCCTGAAATTTATGTATCAAATGTTAATTCATAAAATATGCAAGACACTGATCAAAATTTTAAGTTGTGAAATGAGCCTTATCAGGTGTGATTTGGGCTCCAGTGTAATGTTGCAAGTGTCATACAACCTTTTTACTTGAACAAGATTAAATAAAACGATTCATATATAGAAGTCCTTTTTCAATATTCTATTTATAACTATACATTCCATTTATCCCCAATACAAGATTAGGGTCTTAGAGTTTTATTGCTGTGAAGAGACACTGTGACCATGGCTGCTCTTATTAAGGAAAACATTTAATCAGGGCTGCCTTATAATTTAGAGGTTTTGTCCTTTTTTATCATGGCAGGAAGCATTGTCACATGCAAGCAGACATGGTGCTGGAGAAATAGGTGAGAGTTTTCCATCTGGATCAGCAGGCAGCAGGAAGAGACAGTGAATCATTGGTCTAGAATTAGCATCTGTGACCTCAAAGCCCATCCCCTATTGACACACATCCTCCAACAAAGCCACACCTACTCCAACAAGGCCATACATTGTAATAGTGTCATTCCCTATGGAACTGTGGGGGCCAATTTTATTCAAATCACCACATACTTCTGTCTTATTTAGGATTTCTATTACTGTGAAGAAAGACCATGATAACAGAAACTCTTATAAAGGAAAAATATTCAGTTGGGCCTGACTTACAGTTCAAAGACTTAATCCATTTTCATCATGGTGGCACACAGGCATATATGTTGCTGGAGAGTAACTGAGAGATCTACATTCGGATTTGAAGGCAGCAGGAAAAGATTGCTACAGTGAACCTAACTTGAGGACCTGAGACCTCAAAAAACACCCCAGTCACTTACTTCCTCCAAGGCCAGACCTCCTAATAGTGCCATTCCCTGTGAGCCTACTGTGAACATTTCCTTTCAAACCACTACAATTAGTTCTTCCATATTTTCATTGCACAAAGAAATAAAATGAGACTTGAGAAAATACAAAGTACATCTTCAGCCATTTGGGAATAAGTAAACCCAGTGGGTATCACTTCATCAGGTTTGATATCATGTTATGTCCTGTAACAAAAAATTTCAAAATTTATTTATTATATTTCATAACACTAATTTTAATTATACCTGCATTCCCATGTGTATATTGTCATCCTTTTGTTCCATTAAATAATGCTTTATATAATCTTAAAATTATTGTTGATAATAAATTTTAATTTTGTTCAATATTAATTGAATATATCTGAAAATTCATATGGACTTAAGATTCTTAAAAGCATTGTGATACTAATGTATATTATACAACATTTAATCATTTTATATTTAAATTTCATAGTATGTTACAGAATGTGGAGACAGGCATATCCTGGAAGATCACTGCTGAACAAGTGTGGCTGAAATGTCATTCTTCAGGTTCAATGAGAAAAAAAATTCTTAAAAAATAAGGTAGAGAACACATTTATTATTCATTTATTCATTATATGAAGGGTAAATTATAATCTATCCTATATGAATCATTAACATATATATCAAATATAAGTGGTTAATAAGGAATAGATTGGTATGCATGAAGATTCCTTTGGTCGAAGATTGTCAATGTTTCTATTCCTTTGGTTTCTTCATCTTAGTTATTTTTATAAATGTTTTTATTATATACATTCATTAATCACAGTGATTGGTTTCAAAAAGATCATTTCTTTCAAGTATGTTATATAACTTTGCCATATTCATCCTCCCTCATTCTTCCTTTACTCTTCCATATCTGTCCCTTTAATCACTTTCTTTTCCCCAGTTTCTCTTTTACTTTCAAGTTATGTACTTGTTTATACTAGTTTGACTTATTGTGGCAAACATAATGATCTCTGGTTACACGCCTTTTCTGGCAAATTTCATAATTTATTTCTTTTTTACAGGACACTTAAACTCCATTTTGTGTGCTTTCATTTACTCATTCAGATGTTGATGGACAAAGTATGATTGTGTTAACTTTCTATTGAGAACAATGTAGCAATAAATATGGATGTGCAAGTATTTCTGTGGTATGCTCGCCTAAATATCTTAAAATCAAGATTAAGAAGTTGTATGGCAATTTCAATGTGGAAGTAGTATTCTTTGTTTTTGCTTTTGAAGAAATTCCATAGTGACAACTACAGAGGCTGGATTAATTTACATTACCAATGGCAATATGTAAGGGTCTCCTCTCTACAACATCTTCATCTGCTTTATAAATTTATTTTCCTAATGACAGCTATTGTAAATGTGGTAAAAGCAAAGCTAAATATAGCTTTAATTGGCATTTTTCTAATAGAAAATGATATTAAACTATTTTTATATTTATATCTTTTTCTTAGTAATCTATTAAGTCGTCCACTACAAACACACGTTAAATAAGTTAGGGCAGAATATTCATATTCATTTCCTAATTTGTTGAAATGTATTTCTAAATATTTTGTTCAGAACTGTGAACACATACAACACATTATTGCCACAGAACTACAGTATTACGCATGATAAAATGAAAGAAGAGTGTAATATCTAGTCCTCTATTAGTTCTTATTTTAGTCAAAGCAAATCATATCATACTCAAGAAAAAACACAGTATCATAAGGATACATTCCTTAAAATGTATCATAATTTTACTGTGCTATAAATATTAGAAAAGGTAACAGGAAAGGAGGAAGAAGAGGAGAGGAAGGAAGTGAAGAAAGCAGATAAGGAGAAATTAGAAAATGTACATGATCCCTCCCGTTCACATCTTCACCTTCCTCCAGTCAACCCACAAAATCTCTTCATTTTTATTTCCCCTTACCAGGGAGATCCATGTGTTCCCTGTAAACCCCTCCTTGTTACTTAGCCTCTCTGAGATTGTGGATTATAGCATGATTATCCTTTGTACATAATAGTTTATGTCCACTTATAAGTTAGTAAATACAATGTTTGTCTTACTGGGTCTGGGTTACATAACTCAGGAAGAATTTTTCTAGTTCCACCTCTTTACATGTGAATTTCATTATCTCATTTTAATTGGCTGAAGAGTATTCCATCACGCAAATATTCCAAATTTCTTTTATCCATTCATCTGTGGAGGAACATCTACATTTTTGCAGGTTTCTAGCTATTGTAAATAAAGCTTCTATGAGCATAGTTGTGCTAGTATTCTTGTGGTAGGATAGAGCATTCTTTGGGTATATACCCAAGATTGTTATAGCTGGGTCTTGAGGTAGAGGGATTCCCAATTTTTGGAGGAACTGCCATTTTTATTTCCATAGTGACTTTACAAGCTTGTACCTTCACCAGCATTAGAGGAGTCCTCCTCTTGTTCCATATCCTCACCAGCATGAGTCATAGCTTGTGTTTTTGATCTTACCCATTCTGACAGGTGTAAAATGGAGTCTCAGAGTAATTTTGAATTGCATTTCCCTGATGGCTAAGGTGTTGAACATCTGTTTAAGTGTTTCTCAGCCATTCAAAATTCCTTCTGTTGATAATTTTGTTTTATCTGTACCCCATTATTTAATTTGATTGCTGATCAGGTGGGGATGGCAGGGACAGAGGGAGAGAAAACTGGGATAGACAACTGGAATTGGGAGTGTGGGGGAATATTAGTTGAAGATGTGTTACGTTTGTTTATGCTGTGGAACATTTGTTTAATGATGCAAAGCTGTGTTGCATTCTTTTATGTTGCATTTGTTTAACTCTGTGAAGCTGTGTTACTTTGCTTGTCAAAAACTCCTGATTGGTCTAAGAAAGAGCTTAATGGCTGGTAGCTAAGCAGGAGAAAGGATGAGTGGGATTGTCAGGCAGAGAGAATAAATAGAAGTAGAAATATTGGAAGAAAAGATTGAGAAATGAGAAAAGGAGGAGAGAAGACAGCAGGGTCCATCTACCCAGCTATACAGTAGACCACTGAGTAAGAAGTAAAGAAAAGTATATAGAACAGAGAAAGATGAAAGCCCAGAGGCAAAAGGTAGAAGGGATAATTTAAGTTAAGAAAAGCTGGCTAGAAATAAGCCAAGCTAAGTCTAGGCATTCATAAGAATAAGACTCCATGTATTACTTAGGGAGCTGGGTGGAAGGCCCCCAAATACTAAAGAATAAAAAATAAGTAATGAGGGGACACTTGTGTGGAGATACAAAATCCTGGTGTAGTGGAAACTCCCTGGACTCTGCAAGAATGACCCTAGCAAGATCTCCTAATAATGTGGAATATCGAGCTCAAACTGGCCATCTTCTATTAGCAGGCAAGGCTGCTAGCAGTGGGACTGGGACATCAATCCAACCACCAAACATTCACTCTACAATCTGTCCTGCCTGCAAGATGTGGTGGCACAGAACTTGAGGGAATGGCTAATTCATGACTGGTCCAAATTGAGGCCCATAAATCCAACTTGACAGCACATAGACAAAGGATAGAACCAAACACATCTGGAAAATAATCATTGCAATTATTCCTAATGATATTCTGCTACACTCATAGATTGGTGTCTAGCACAACTCTCATCAGAGACCTTTCATCAAGCAACTGACAGGAGCAGTTTAAGAGACCCACAGCCAAATAGTAAGCAGAGCCCGGGAGAACCCAGAAGAAGAGGAAGAAGGATTATAGAAGCCTGAGGGATCAAGGATATTATGGTAACATGGTCTACAGAATCAGCTAAGCAAGACTCATAGGAGCTTACAGAGACTGAAGGCACAAACATGGACCCTGCATTGGTCTAACCTTGGTCCTCTGCATATACCTTATGGTTGTGTAGCTTAGAGTTCTTGTGGGACTCTCAAAAGTTGGGAGTGGAAGATGTCTCTGATTTTTTTGCCTACACTCAGGACCCTTTTCCTCCTTCTGTGTTGCCTTGCCCAGACTTGATATGAGGGTTTGTGCCTAGTGTTACTATGAATTTGTTAGGCATGTTTGATGGATATCCCTGAGAGGCTTGCTCTTTTTTTTTCTTTGGAGGGAAGTGGAGGAGGAATGGATCTTGGGGTGAGGGACTGGGAGGAGTTGAGGGAGCGAATACTGTGGTCAGAACATAATGTATGAGAAAAAAATAAATAAAATTTTAATTTAAAATATGCCTACAGAGAAAAAGAAAAGAAAATGTAAAAAATATGGAATCCTTCTACTTCAGAAGTCTCCTAAAATTTATACAAATATGAAAGTAATCAAAAAGGAGTTGCCCTACAAAGGGGTAGAGGAAACCTCAACTAGAAATTTTATGCCACCAATAAAACATTCAGTGTCAGGAATGTGTTACATCCTGTTGAGTCATTGGTCAAAGGGATCCCATCAATTCTAATTCCCAAACATTGCTGGGTCTTGTTTGGCTTTTGATCATGCTCCACTACTTAAGATAAGGTTTTATTGAAGAAAATAATTTACTTTTGTCTTTAAACATGTAGACATTGAGCGGGTACACAAGTAGAAGCTTAAACCCCAATTATTAGTGTTCATGTCCTGGAAGGTACTCTGTACTACCAGAAAAGGAAGGAAATCATCAATATCACCAAGATATGAACCCTGTGACCTACCTACAACAATTACCTGCCTGCAATATATACTTGCAGGTGAAATAGTGCGACAAATATTATGAAAGAAACCAACCACTTTTGATTGTATTTAATGTCTACTCAATAAGATGCAGCCAATAATTGAGAATTCTAAAAGGGCCAAGAACCTCAGATTAGATAGGTAATGAGCTTAGAGGAAAGCCTCAGACTGTTGCTCTGATAAATGAACATAGCAATAAAATGACAAAATGCTACACACATAGATCAGAGCTTTGCTGAAACCTAATCAGTAAAGCTTATTATTATAGTAGATAAGAACTAACACAGAGACCTCCAATTGGAATATATATTGAGAGAGAGAGAGAGAGAGAGAGAGAGAGAGAGAGAGAGAGAGAGAGAGAGAGAGAGAGAGAGAGAGAGAGAGACTTTGAATTACTAAGCTCTAAATGGGGTGACTTGGTGACTTTACCAAATCCCTTCCTTCAAGGTTCAGGAATCTACGTAGAAGAGGAGACAGAAAGATTACAAAAGCCAGAGATAGTAGATGACTCTAACAAAACAGTGGTTTCCAGGAACAACAGGACTGAACTGTGATAGCATACATACAACCGGCTCAGGCTCAAATTAGAGAAAATCCTATCACTGAGAAGGGGAAGTTAAGAGAAATTCCATTCCAAATTAAGAAGTTCTTTGTAATTGATAGCTGCTGGGAAAGAGAAATCAGTTTTTCCTAATTGGGGGTCATTGGTTTTATCAGTCACAGACTGCAGCACCACTGCAGGCTCTACATCCGGGAGGAGTTGGCTAACACAAAATAGAATCCACAATTTCTACTTTTTTGTGAGCTTGTAGGGACTTTTTGGTGTTTCTGTTATTTTGTTTTCATTTTAATTTGTTATTTTGTATTAAGGAGAGAGAAAGAATGGAATTTGGGTGGGGAGAGAGAAAGGAAGGAAGGATCTGGAAGGAGATTGAAGGGGAAAACATAATCAAGATACAGCATACAGAAATTTAATGTAAAAGAATAAATAAACATAGTAACAAAAAATCTGAGTGAGAAACTCTTCTAAGAATTTTGTCAATAGTAAGAGAAAATTTAATTACCTTAATCATTTAATACCACCATATCTAAAATTTACTGTTAATGTATGTTTCTTAGATGTTCTGCTAGCCAGCATGCATTTGGTTTATTTCTCTTAAACAAACCAAGACATGTCTCTATTGCCTCGGCCTTAGGTAACTTGGCTAGATCTGGAAACCTGACCAAAAAAAATTTTGGTCTACCAAATTATCCTCTCTAAAATTTAAATTGGACCTGAAACTGCAGCCAATCTAATTTAAGAGCTGAAGATAGGATATTTTCCTGCTCTGGAACTCAGTGGAGAAAAATTGATATGTTGTTGGAAAAATAAAGAAACATATATTTAGCAAGAAGGAGAAATGAGAAATGGGCAGATGTGTATACAGCATTGAGTTAGTTTCTATTTCATATTAGCTTACAATGCTATCTTAGCTGTATGTTTTATGCATATGAAACATAATACACAGTAATAAAAATTAGATGGTCCAGTATGGCTTTAGCTCTCCTTAACTAGGGTCATGGCGGTTTTCCCTACTTAGTATGGGCTAAAAAAATTACTTGAATCATTATGTGGGAGATCTGATATTTGAGTACATTTACCCGGGGATATAAAAGACTTGACCAAAGTAATTTCCCCTTACTACCTATTTGTATGAAATAGGACACACATATTAATTCTAACTATTAATTCAAATAAACTTATATAAAAACTAACAGTTTCAAATCTAGCTTTAATCTTGGTATATATTATAAGAATAAAAGGAAACAAGTCTTTTGAATGGTTGTGTGGGTGAGTTAAAGAGAAAATTTGAGTAGATTTTTAAATGGAGAAAATAATTCAAAATATGCAAGTAGAGACAAGAATCAGGATGACAGTAGCTAGGCTAATAGCAAATATTGCTGTTTTGCTAATTAGGCTTATTGCATTTAAAATAGACTTTAGCTTTATTCAACATTAGGGTTAAAACACACAGAGCAAGAAGTTTATATTTAAATATATATATATATATATATATATATATATATATATATATATATATATATATGTGTGTGTGTGTGTGTGTGTGTGTGTGTGTGTGTGTGTGTTGCATGCCTTTAATCCCATCACTTGGGAGGCAGAGGCAGGAAGATCTCTGAGCCTGAAACCAGCCTGGTCTGAAAAAATGAGTTCCAGGACAATTAGGGCTGTTACACTGAGAAACAATTGTTTCAAAAAACCCAACCAAACAGGAAAAAAAGAATATACACGTGTATACATAAATGCATGCAATAATAATTAACAGTTAATAAAAGAAAAGGCCATGAACTTGGAAAAGAAATGTGGAGGAATGTTCAAGAGGGTTTGTTAGAAGAAAAACCAAAGGGAAAATGTGATAATCATATAATGACCTCAAAAAATGAAAAGCAATTAAAAATTATTAGAACTTTGTACATATCTCAGAATTGTTAAAGATGACTGAGCAAATTTAATGTTGAAAGACATTTCCTGAAATCATGTGGCTAAGGGTTTGATACACATGTGAATGGGACATGTGATTTGAACATTGAAAACAGGGGCCCCTCCAGGGATGAAAACCAGGAAGACTGAGTGAGAACTAGATGGCAAAATGCCAATTGAAGGGCTGGTACAAAGTTTCAGTCCATTAATGAGTTTTTAATTCACAGAAACTAGGTCAACAATAGGAAAACGTAGCATAAAATATCAATATTAAACGTACATTAAACTGAGATTATTTATAATATAGATTCCTCTTTAATTCTGTCCATTGGTAAATGAAAGTTTGACTTAATGAATAGAATAAAAGACCATTTCAAAAAGCAAAAAAGAAACATGATAATATAGAAAAAACATTTATATTTCTATATCATATACTCAATCTTCCACATTAGGAAAAATAGAAAAGTGAACACTGGGATAGCACATATGAATCTAAGATTAAAAGATAAATACTATAAACCTAGTTTTGATATAAATCTCTAATTAAACATGTATGCTAACAGCTTTCTCCCAATTGAAATAGATTATAAGTAAAATAAAACAAAAGACACACACACAAAAAAAACCCTCAAAACACAAAAAACAAAACATGGCCAATATTCAGGAGTACATGCAAACATATAAAGAAACAGACATACATAATAAATCTCATTAATATGTTGGAGCCAAAAAAAAGCTTAACAAAATCAAAATGAAAAACAAAGTAATAATGCAATAGACTTCAACAGATTATGTGTTTCTATTCCCACTATATGCACATCACTGCAATGTCAAGACTTAGGGCCATAAGTATAGCCTGGAAAAGAAAGGCAGATAGCTTTCTGCTGGGTAAACAGATGTTCCATCAGGAGTAGAAATCTGAGACTCAAGAGAAAGAGCCAGGACTACTGAAACACATCTATATAAAAGTAAACTTATTGATAATACATATTCATAGTCTAGTCATATACAATGCCTTTACTAGTATAACATGAACAGTGGGTATTTGAAGGGCACATAAACTCAAATAATTGGTCAAATGAAACAACAAATGTAAATAAACAGAAACAAGATTGTAAAAATTAACAAATGTATTACATTTTTTCTTGCTCAAATAAGAAAGATGAAAAATATTGGATAACAGAAAAATAATGTTAGATTATAAATGAGGGATGATGACAAAGTTACAATCACATATTATAGGCTATGTGATAACAAAATGGAAAATGGCTAATAAAATGTTCAGAGGTAAGTATGAAAAATTTACCCATGGTATAACATAAAAAGGCGAATGGTACACATCAGTCAAATGAAAAAATATTAGAGGAATGTATGTGCAGGTATAAATTACCCATATAGTGAAATTGACAGAGTTAAGGGATGAAATGAAGGACTTGGGATTTTCCAAGAGATATTGCTGACAATTTACCAAATCATAAGTTTGTAGATTGAATAGAAGCCAGAGGAAAATCAAAGAGTAAAATGAAAATCACATCCAGGCACAAAATCATGAGTCAAAGTTACAATCAAAAATAGATAATCATAAATCCAAAGCTATTCTTCCAGTTTGGAAAGTATAGCTGTTAACTTCTCAAATAAAAGTGAATACTGAGAGAAACATAATTCTTTCAACTTTATGATTCTATAGAACTATTTCAAAATAATTCAGGATTTCTTAGCTTATCATTCTTAAAACAAAATTAATTTTTCAGTTAAAATTGGGCAGGGGCTGGAAAGATGACTCAGTGGTTAAGAGCAGTGGCTGTTCTTCCAGAGGACCTGGTTTAATTCCTAGCACCCATATGGCAGCTCTCACACAGATATACATGCAACTAAAATATCAATGCACATAAAAAAAAACTAAATTATTTTTTTTTACTTCTGGACATTATGATACAATTACATGATTTTACCATTTGCTTCTCTGCCTCCACTGCCCCCCCCAATACCCTTCCTTGCTCTCTTTCAAATTCATGGCCTATTTTTCATTAATTGTCAAAATACACAAATATGTACTCCTAAATACATAAGTACAACTCACATAGTATGCACAATGTTGCTTCTCTGAATGTTTACTGGGGTGACCATTTTTATTGGGTAATGAGTTACTTTGCTCTTCCCTGAAAAAGTCTATTTTACCCAATCTCAATATTCCTTAGTTTCCTGGAATTCTTTGCATAGGGTTGAGGCCTTGTTGTTTTTCCCCTTTGTATGTTAGCAAGACTATTGGTTGTCCTTGTATAGCTCATGTTTAGCCAGTCATGTTGGTGAAACTTTATGGGTATAGCTTATGGTATTCCTAGGAGACACAATCTCACTGCCAACTTACTGTTTCTTTAGTTCTTACAATCTTTAAATCCCTTTTTCTCCAGTGATCCCTCAGCCTTAAGTGCAGGAATTAGATTCTAGATGTGCCCTGGTAGTTAGTATACAAATTTCACATTTTGATTGGTTGTGGTTTTTCTATAATGGTCACTGTTGGTTACAACAAGAAGTTTATTTGCTTATATTTGTTTTGTCCTACTCAGGCATGTTTTTGTTTTATCTTATTTTATTATTATTTCTTCGATTTTTTTTCCTAAAGAGAGAAAGGACAGGTGTGGATTTGGATGGTAGGGCAAGTGGGGAGGATCTTGGAGGAGTTAGAAGAAAAGAAAAAAAGAAACCATAATCAGAGTACATCATTTGAAATAAAATATTTTCTGTTTTTTTTTTTTTTTTTTTGGTTTTTCGAGACAGGGTTTCTCTGTGTAGCTTTGCGCCTTTCCTGGAACTCACTTGGTAGACCAGGCTGGCCTCGAACTCACAGAGATCCACCTGGCTCTGCCTCCCGAGTGCTGGGATTAAAGGCGTGCGCCACCACCGCCCGGCCAAATAAAATATTTTCAATAAAGTAAAATAAGCATTTTTCTTGACTCAGGGTGAGAACTATGTTTATCTGTGAGCATATAAGGACAAATATTTAGAATGCAGTTAGGAATTCTGCTGCTTTACTAAACTGTTGGTTGTAGATTCTGCTCTGATATCCATAATTTCACAAACCCTGGATAGTTAGCTACATTTCTGGTAAAAGGCATGGTTGTCCTCTTGTATGCATATGTATGTTGTGTTTTGTCTGAAATTGAAACATTCTATTCTTCTGGGGAGATGTTCAAACAAAAAGGTAAACAACTTGTAGAAGCTTCAGGAAGTCCATGAAACTAACCTGACTCACTATGTACCCCTCTCACAGAGTAAGCAATAAAAGCTGAGAGTCCCTCTGAGACTAATTGAACAGAGCTGCAAAGATGACTCTAAGACCAGACCATCTGCCTACAAGAAGCAGAAATCAGTGGAACACTGGGAAGAGGTTTAGAACTGAACCAGAAAAGACTGTCTGCAAGCTGTGCAGTGTGCTTCAGGTTCCCAGCTTTGTGAGGTGTCACTCATGTTGGGGTGTGTAGCAGGAATTTTAACAGTTCTTATTAATAAAATCAAACCTGGGGCCAGCTATTGGGGTGAATACTGGAAGATCAGAGAGATAGAACAAGCCACAGCTAAACTTACCTGGCCAACTTCTCAGCTCAAGGGCCTTTGGGCCCTGTATTTGAAGTTTCTTCAGCAATACAGACATATCTTCCACCTTGGAGCACTACCAATAGCAGTAGAAATAGCCTGTAATGTTTTAGGAGTTTCTTGGACAACCCTTACCAACATGTCAAAAGAGGGCTTCTTATTCCTGCTGTTGGAATTAGATAATCATTGATTATTCCTGCTGTTTTTGTTAGATAGTCATTGGCTCTTGGAGGGAACAATGTTAGCCTATTTGGTAAAATTCCATTTTAATTATATATGAATATTTATATACCAATTTACATGCACTATAGGTGTTTTTAGGTAAATAGTGAATACTATCATCTCTTACTATGTTTTCAGAATACTTAACTGTTATTTTACTTTCTTTCCTTCTTCTCCATTTCCTTTTCCTCTCCATGGTTAACGCTCACTGTTTTTCTCACTTCCGAAATTATATCATTTGTACCCTGCTATTCACCTCTCCCAGGCAAAGGTACCCTTTTACTTCCTGATTTCTGCAGTTACTCCAGAATATGTTCTCACACCTGAAAATTTGTAGCTAGTAGTCTCCGATGAGACAAGACATGCGATGTTTATCTTTTGAGTTTAGTTTATGACACTCAGTGTTTTTTTTCCCCTAGCAGCATCCAAATACCTGCAAAGTTCTTAATTTCATTTTTCTTTACAGCTGAATAGCATTCCATAATGGATATATACAATACTTCCTTGATTGATTTGTCTGCTGTTTGATAGTGCATTGAATACTTAAATAGCTTACTCCAGTCAGTTTTGCAAAGATCAACAAAACAACCTGCAACAAACTCTGAAAGGGAGTTGGGGAAAAGGGAACATTCATATATAGTTGGGGAGAGTGCAAAATTGTACAACCACTTTGGGAATGAGTGTGGAGAAGTTTGCAAAAGTGAAAAATAAATATACCATATGACCCAGCTATACCATTCTTTGGCATATGTCCAAAGGACTTGACAACCTACTTCACAGATATTTGGTCAGAAAAAAATGGCCATTTTCACAATTTTAATTCTACAAACCTATCAGCATGTGTGTGTGTGTGTGTGTGTGTGTGTGCATGTATGTATATGTGTGTGTGTGTGTGTTTACATTTTCTAATGTCTTTATCTATTTTTTCAGAAGTTTAAAGTTTTTATTGTAGGGTTCCTTCACTTCTATGGTTAGGTTTATTCCTAAATATTTTATTTTCTTTGAAGCTATTGTGGATGGAAATGTGTTTGTGGATTATTTCTCTGTATATTTGTTGTTGGTATATATAAAGCTATTGACTTGTTCAAGTCCATTCTTTATCCTTCCACAATTATAAATTTATTTAACATTAATAGAATACTCATCTCATTCTCCACTGAAACATAAAAAAAAAAAAAATTCCAAGAAACCAACTATCCTAAAATTTGTATGGAAGCACAAAAGTCCTAGATAGACAAAACATTCTTGAACAAAAAGATCAATGCTGGAGGGATTGTCATTCCAGATCTCAGGATGCATTACAGAGCCATAATGATAAAAACAATATGGTGCTGACAAAACAAATCAACATGTAGACCAATGGAACAAAATTATAGACGCAAAGACAAGTTCAAATAACTTCAGCTATTTAATATTTGACAAAAATGCCAAAAATACAGTGGAGAAAAGAAAACATTTTCAATAGTTGATGCTGGGAAAATTATATGTCCACACAAAGAAGAATAATATTAGATCCATATCTATCACCTTGCTACCCCCCCCCACACACACAAAATCCAATTGGATCAAAGACCCAAATGTAAAACCTGAAACACTTAAACTGTGGGGAGAAAACGCAGGCAGTATCCTACATGATACAAGTATAGAAAAAGAATTCCTGATTAGAATTCTATTATCCCAGTAATTGAGGCCAACTATTGACAAGTAAGACTTCATGGACCTGCAACTTTCTAGCAAAGCAACTGTCTGAGGAGGAAGTTCACAGAATGGGAGACAATCTTTGTCAGTTACACTTCTGACAGAGGATTAATACTTCTGACAGAGGATTAATACTTCTGACAGAGTATGTAAAGAACTAAGACAGCAGCAACAACAACAACAAAACCAAAAACCACAAGAGCAATCAACCCAATTAAAAAAAAAAATAAAACGGACTTGGGATCTGAACAGAGTGTTCTCAAAAGAGAAAAAAAAATGGCTAAGAAATATCTCAAATAATGTTAATTTTCTCTGCCAATTAGCCAATGTAAATCTGAAGAGTTTTGAGAGTTCATCTTACTCTAGACAAATTGACAAAGATCAACAAAACAAAACCCAACAAATGTTGGAGGGGAGTTGGGGATTCACTGTTGATCAGATTGCAAACTGGTAGCCAGACTGTAAATGAGTGTGGAGAATTCTGAAAACGTGAAAAAGAAATGTGTCCAATTACCCAGCTATGTCACTCTTTAGCATACATTCAAAGGCTTCCTTACCATCAGAATCCACAGGTACTGTTCAGACATCTTCACTGCTGCTTTATTCACAATAACTAGAAAAGGAAAACAACCTAAATGTCCTTCAAAATAATTCTTAATGGCCTATGACAGAATCACTGTCTTTTAATTGGCCCCTTTTTTTCTTTTAAATTGCATTTTTTTTTTTTTTGGTTTTTCAAGACAGGGTTTCTCTGCGTAGCTTTGCGCCTTTCCTGGAGCTCACTTAGTAGGCCAGGCTGGCCTCGAACTCACAGAGATCCGCCTGGCTCTGCCTCCCGAGTGCTCGGATTAAAGGCGTGTGCCACCACTGCCCCGCAAATTGCATTATTTTATTTAGTAGGAAAATTTACATATATTAACTGATTTTCATTTATGTGGCTGTTTTTTTTGTATCTACATAAATATTTTCCCTTAATTGAATGTGGAATTCCCATTTCTTATTTGCTATAAGTGACTATTTAATTTTGGTTATATCAGCTTAAATTATTATTTTCAAACTTATTATCTATATTCATAAGTTGACAATAGGAACATATATTTAAAACTGAATTTACTCCAGAAGATTTAGATATTATAACCATTAAGTAAGCTTATAGATAGTTTTTCAAATAACAAAGTGTTTTTAATAGTGAAGATTTCAGCAAGTCTAGAAAGTGTAAAGTGAAAGATAAACAGAACTTTAGATTCAAGAATTTCCCTTACTACAAGCTCCTCCAGATGTTTTCATTCTAGCCTGGACACTTGTTCATCTTTTTGTGCTATCACATTGGGATAAAGACAAAGGACACATTTATAGAGGAAAGAACTACTTGTGTTATGGCTTCGAAGCCAGATAATACCAAGATAGCAAGTCATGTTCTTAGTGCAAAAGGACATGCATTTTCTAAAATAGGAATTCTAATCCCACTGTGCTTCTCTCTATGTGAATTTAACCTTTAGAATTAGAAGACTTGAACTCCTGGAAATGAACTAATGCTTTGTGTAAACTACAAAAAACAGATGGGGTTGTGTTCTAGGAAGCACATTTAAATATAAAGACCATTTCTGTACCTGCAAAAGCTGATGTATTACCTCAAAGGATAAATTCAAGTTTAAAAAATCAGATGATGCTACCATTAGGCCTGGCAAAAATGTCTCAGGAGACAAGTAGTTTTTTATTTCCAAATATTCACATTATTACAGTACAAAGAGTTGGCATACATTCTGTTGGACATAAATTTTGTAATTTTCTCGGAGTGAAAGTTATATCTTTATGGCACTAATAAATGTTGCATTCAGTGGCTAATTATAGATTTTCTGCAGTTTTCATATCTGATGATTAATGATAGAAAAAACAGAAACTAATTAAAAAATCATCAGTAGTTATTTTTATTATTAATAGTATTTAAAATGGAAACTTTTCTTGAAAATATTGTTTTCTGGCATAATTATAATTTGAAAATGTGTATTTAGTGATATTTGCTTTCAAAAGAAAGATACTTTCATAATCATTCAAACTTCTCAGTTGCTGGAGCAATGTATGTAAAAATTCTCCACCTTTTGTAAGAGCCAGACATTGTCATTGTGACTAAAATCATTACCCGAGACGCTTGCTGGAGATATTTTAGCAGCAGTAGAGAAGAGATGATGTTAAAACAATAGCTTTAAATGTATGTATTCTATTTTTTTACTCTCAGAAGGGTAATGTTGAATGAATGAAAGAAATAGATGCTCCTCCTTCACTAACACAAACACAAATAAAATGTGGGGTAACAAGAATTGGGATAGGGAAGTGAAAGACCACAAGGTGTTTCAGAGTGACAAGCAATGAGACATGCATGCAATTATAAATTTTACCCTGTCTTTAACTGTATTTCCTCTTTTTGAACAACAAGACTCATGCACTGAAATAAGAAAGGATAAACTAGGAGGCAATGATAGTACAACCACATATGTACTGTTTGGATTGTTTTTTTTATTATTTTTTATTTTTGTTTGTTTTTTCGAGACAGGGTTTCTCTGTGCAGCCCTGGCTGTTCTGGAACGTACTACATAGACCAGGCTGGCCTTGAACTCATAGATATCCAACTGTTGGCACTAAAGGGCAACAACACCACCACCTGGTCTTGGATTGCTTTTTAAATCAAGGAAAATCTATTTCATTGTACAAATCTTCTATATCTTACAAGAAAAAACTTGTAGATGCACAATGATTATTTTCTAAATACTTCTTTTGTTGTTGGTTTTAATTTTTCATTTGATTAAAATAAAATTACAAAATTTTCTCACCTCTCTCTCCTCTCCCTCCAACCTTTTCTGTGCACCTAACTCCTTTTCAAATTTGTGGTCTCTTATTCTTTATTATTGTTACATACTTATGCATAAATACATATATAAATGGGTCCATTTAATGCAGCTTATATGAATATTTAGGGCTGACTTTCAGATACTGGCAATAGTAGGTTCTCCTCTGTGACCTATAACCAGACTAGCAAATGGACAGGTTTGTAGTACCAAGCATGATTCCTCTCCTGTTGAACGGGTTAAAAACCCAATTAGACAGCTATCAGTTACTACCAAGACATAACTGCCATCACTGTACTTTTAGAGATTATGGGGTCTCCTAATGTAGCTCTGGCATGGGAAACTACAAATTCCTGGTTGATTTCAGAGTCAGAAAACCTCCTGATTCTGCCTCTTAAGTGCTCAAAAACTACAGGCTTGTACTACCATGCCTGACTCCAAATATGTTTAGGACAAATTCTATGCTTAAGTTAGAAGTGTGACAATTTAGTCTCATAGTAGAATCTCTTAATACAAATACTAGCCATTTTCCAGATTTTCTGAAGACTTACAGAAAAATGCAAACTCTCATATTGTGTACCTAAAAATCATACCGACTATTTTTTCTTCCACAGTACTTATCCTACTAGTGGTATGTTCACAATGTTATTTAACAATACTGAAAAACATGTGAAGGGCATAGAGAATTTTGAGTTGGAAAAACTGACTGACACCTTCATTCCTACAATAGGAATGAAGTCATTAACTCTAGAAATTTAAGAAACAGGAGAAGGTTCTGGAGACATGGGCCAGTGCTTAATATAACATATTGGTTTTGCAGAGGGTCTGAGTTTGCAAGAATCTATGTGGTGGCTCAGAAGCACCCATAATTCCAGTTCCATGCAATCCATTGCCCTATTCTGATCTCCATGGCTGCCAGGCACATTCATGGTACATATACATGCATGCAGGCAATAGATTCATACAATTAGAATAAAATTCAGAGAATAAGTGATGTGTACCCAGTCCCAGTGGTATATCTATAAAGCAGTCCCTCTACCTAAGGCCAGTGAACATCACAAAAGAAGGAGTAGAAAGATTATAAAATCGAGTAGAAGAATGCCTGAACAAGACCTCAATACTGACACCAAGACCCCACCCTTAAATGAAGACCTACAAGTAATCAGTGGGTTTTGAGAAAGAGGGAATCAATTTTCTTTAGGATGAGACTCTTGATAGGTTATCCAATATCAAGTAGTCATCCTTAAATGTTTGTTTATTGAACAAATAAAATACTAAATGGACTCAGGGACTCAGCAGGCTGTATTTAAGTGTGTGTGTGTGTGTGTGTGTGTGTGTGTGTGTATAAGAAGAGGTCATGAATTCAAGAGGGGTTTGGAGGAACATGGGAGGAGTTTTAGGGAGTGAGATGGAGTGGGCATGATATAATTACAATACTTGTTTGAAATTTTTTAAATTAAGTTAAAATAAAAAAAAGTTAAATAGTTTTTGTGTGAATTAAGCATTATCTTAGTCATTGGTAAATCTTCTAATGGAAAATAAATTTTTAATCAACTAATCTTTTAATGTATGATGACTAAAATAATGTACTGGTTAAGCAGATAATGTTACTTTTTCTTAGCTTTTCTACATCAATTATGAGTAACTACACTGAGATATTGGAAATTCATCTATGCAAAATTGTTTTCTTCTGCAAAATCAAAAAAGTAGAATAAAATAAATAAGCCCATTTTTAATAGATTAGGGGAAGCCAGAAGTGGTGACACATGCCTTCACTGACAGCATTCTGAATGCCGAGGCAGATGGCACTCTGTGAATTACAGCTTACCAATGGCTACATAGTAAGACCATATCTAAAAATTGTATATATATATATATATATATATATATATATATATATATATATAAAGGGGAAATTGGGAGTAAGAAGTCATGAACCTAATTTCACACTTGTAATCATATAGTATTACATGAAACGATTTTATAAACCAAGATTGAAACAAAATTAAACCAATAACAGGCACATTTGACAGTGGGGTGTAAATATGAAAGGAGGTCACATAGTCTGGCAATTACCATCTTGTTGACCTCATACATGTCATTGTTTTACATGTTTCTATTGCAGGACAGTTTATACATTGCTAATACATATTAATATTTATGTCTTTAATTAAGAAACTATAATTACTGGATATGGTCGTAAACTTCTAAAAATGTGTTATTCCTGACAACTGAACTTAAATATAAGAAGAGATACAGTTTGTAATGAATAGTAAAATATTAGAAAAATGCATGATAATTGTATTCTTAACAGAATCAACATTGATAAATTGTACTATGCATATACTCTACTAGTAATTATTGTATTGATAAGAATGATGAGACGGTAAGCCGGGCGGTGGTGGCGCACGCCTTTAATCCCAGCACTCGGGAGGCAGAGCCAGGCGGATCTCTGTGAGTTCGAGGCCAGCCTGGGCTACCAAGTGAGCTCCAGGAAAGGCGCAAAGCTACGCAGAGAAACCCTGTCTCGAAAAACCAAAAAAAAAAAAAAAAAAAAAAAAAAAAAAAAAAAAAAAAAAAAAGAATGATGAGACGGTAGAAGCACACAACTCCACAAACACATATAAGGCATGGCAATGGCTGAAACCTGTGTTGACAGATTCCATCGCTATAAATCTTGCACACATATTCCTAAATTGCTTCCCACAAAAAGCAATTTTACTTTTTGATTAACTTAAAGAATCTGAGTTTTCTAATTGGCATAATTTCTAATTGAAATGAATGAGTTCTGAAGGTTCAGGTATGTAATGTCCCCTTTTATCTAATTCTAAGCCCTGTAATTCTGTAAGCAGTTTGTAAAAATTATAAAATATATTTAGGTATTTCAAGTCTTTGTATTTTTCTCATGATATGACACTCTGAAAAGCTTACATTTTGTATAAATGTTGGAAAGACACTTCGCATGAAAACTCTACTGAGTATCCTTTTGATTGGAATATGAGTATGTTCCTTAACATGTTATTGTTCAAAATCAGCCTAAATGGTATTTCTGGACAATTGAAGTCAACACTTAACATAGCTTTCTCTCCATATATTAAAGCATATATCTTTAGAAGAAAGCATGTAACATTTTAGCATAAAATTATTTTAATTTCTTATAACCTTTCTTTGAAAATTTAAATTATTATAAATGCAGACTACAGAAGATGGATCGTAATACTTATAACTTCCCTTACAACAGACTGACCACAATTACTTCTAGGCATGACTTTAAATTACATGTGATAGTGCATTAATACACATAAAAGTTATAAATATTGATTCATTAGTTTTACCAATAACATCAGAAGATAATACTTAAGAGGTTTATGATAACAGTTATATTTAATTACATGGTAAATACATTGTAATCACTTAAATATATATTTAGGTTGTAACTATTTATATATTATATATTTAGATTGTAATCATTTATATATTATATAATTTGTCACTAAATACCTTGGAAAAAATGTTTCCTCAATTTGCAATCCATAATCTAGTAACTGTTGACCCTGACATCAAATACAAACTGTCAGGAATCTTTGTAGTCAAGTCAGAATTTTAACTTCTTGATGTATTTTTTACTCCATTGTGTTTATTGCTCCTTATAGTAACTTCTTTCATAATGTGGAACTATTTTTGGTTATTTCTATTTAAAATTTATTACTAGATTCAGAAAATCGTATCTTCTTTGGTAGAAATAATTTTTATCAGTTTTTGTAAATTTTAGAGCTATGAGGGCTACAATTTAAAGGCAAAACTAAAGTTCTATTTCTGGAAAGTTCTTTCCATGTTTTTAGCATTCAAGAATAAATGCACATTTGACCAAAGGCAGAAAGACATATTTGTATGAAATAACTTAAACCATAAATTACCATATTTATTTAGGCAAGCAGGGCCAACGAAAGTTATTTATAACTACAGATTAATCAGTAATAACATCCTTAATATGTCTGAGCATTTGCTTAATATTGTTGGTCTGAGTTGTCATAAAATTTTTATAGCATATAAGAAATGCTGGTAGTTTTCTAGAATATAAACTTTTGCTTCCTAGAGAGTAGAGCACATTATGAACATCTTTTTAATAGGACTTCATTTTCTTGTGATGGCAATAATACAGCTGTGCACTCATACTTCTTCTGCCCTAAGCCAGGCACTTTTGAATATTACAGATGTTTCATCCTAGAAAAAAAATCTCAACTGACTTTAAAAGTAGATTATACCCAATTAAAATGCAGATATTCTACTGTTTAAAAAATTAAGCATGGTAGTGCATAATAAAATAAATGGTTTCTTTTTGAGGTAGAATTGAAAAACAGATAATTTAGAAACACCCTGTGAGGAGTCTTATAGATTCTGTATACAGGACTCCACAATGAAAAACCCTCCCAATAGAGCTAACATTGTAGAGGAAAAATATTTTCAGGAAGCAAGGGTCAATTATAGGTCAATAAAATTTAAATGGCAATAATTGGCTGTATTGTAATGCTATGTCATCAAGTTTGCCATTTCCTTAAGTCGTCAATTGGAATAGTAGTATATTTGATAATAAAACATACAGTGGAGAGGCCTGGGCCAAAATAGATCAAATTTTAATAATATGTATGAAATCTTTAAACAGTGAAAAGGTAAGAATTTTTAATATGGTGCACATAAAGTAAAGATAAAATTTCCAAATATTTTCTTATATTTCTGCCACATTAGTTTCACTTTCAGAAATCCTCAATCTACATTCTTGTTTATACTACATTAATGAGCTGGAGGTATGATTCAGTAATACAATGTGAATCTAGTCAATCCTTGAATATATGAAGTCTTTTCATATTTTGGGGTTCTGATCAACTTCATCCTTTAGTGCTTTATTAAACTTTTCACTCTAGTGGTCTTTTCCTTATTTTGTTATGCTTATCCGCATGTGTTTGTAGTTTTACATGTGGCTATTATGAATGGGATTATTTTCTTGATTTATTTTTCAGCATGCTTGACATTAGTATATAGGAAAACATTGATTTTTATGCCTTTGTTATTTTGACCATGTGCCACTTCGCTGAAAGCATTTCTCCTCTAAGAGTTTTTTGATGGAGTCTTAGTTTCTCTTACTTGTTGAATAATATCATATACATAAAGTGATATTTTGATTTCTACCCCACATTAGTGAACAATGATTCTCCCAGAAGATATGAGAAATAAATAAAAATTTCAGAAGCAGGCATGAGCTTCCTCTCTCTGGCTAGATTGGGCCCAGTGACATCCAAAACAATAGAGGTTATTGCTATTGCTCTCAGTTGACCACCATAGCTAGATGGTCAGAACTCATTGATGAAGACACCATACATTTTGGTTGGAGGACACACATAAATCAATCTTGAATTGACTTGGAAACTCTCCTGATGTTCATGTTTCATAATGCTAGAAGGTGCTGAAAAGGCCACAGAGGAAGAAAAGACACTAATAGCTTTATCCATTGCTGGCACCTTCAGGTTAAAATACTAATTTGCTATGCAAGATGCTACCACTGCTTCAATAATGACAAGAAGGTTTATGGTGGTAACCAACCTCTCTCTTAACTGGTTGCTGTGGATATTGCTCCGTATAAATAATTGGCCAGTAGCCAGGAAGGAAGCATAGGTGGGACAAGCAGAGAAGAGAATTCTGGGAACAGGAAGCTGAGTCAGGAGACATTGCCAACCACTGCCATGAGTACCAACATGTAAGATATTGGTAAGCCATGAGCCTTGTGGCAAGATAAAGATTTACAGAGATGGGTTAATTTAAGAAGTAAGAACTAGATAGCTAGATGCCTGCAACATTAGGCCAAACAGTTTAAATAATATAAGCATCTGTGTGTTTATTTCATAAGTGGGCTATGGGACTGCCAGGGCTTGACAGGACCCAGAGAGAAAAACTCCAGCTACAACTAGATCTGAGGCCTCCTCCTCAGGAGAGATTTTTTTTGCCTTGAACGATAAAAATGGTCAAATTCCATGGCTACCAAATCACAGACATTAAGCAGGGGGACCTGTTGATGTCTGTGATGGCATTTTGTGGTTGCCAACTTGACTACATCTGGGATTAAGTAAAATCCAAGTGAATAGGTAAAACTTTGAGGGATTTTTCTTAATTAAAACATTTGAAGTGGGAAAATCCAACTTTAATTCAGATCTTTGGAAGCAGGAAGATCCATCTTCTGGTGGCAGCCTATACAAAGGGTGTGAAAAGAGGAAGCTTTTGCTCTTTACCCATTTGACCTAACTTTCTCTGGGTCCCCAACAATGACACCCCAATGTCAGCAGTAAGGAGCCATAGAAGATTACATCAGCCTTTATCATTTCTTTATCATCAACAAAAAGACTGGGGTATTAAGTTGCAAACTAGCTGCTGCATCCCTCAGTGGCTACCAGGGTATGGCTGGCATACCTACCCCCCTAGCATAAATTTCTCAGCCCAGAGGCTGGGCTGCCCTTACCTATGTATTCCAACCATTTTGGTTACTGGCCCTTTGGTCTCCCCTTGCCTCTTGATCTGACTATACTCCCCTCTCTCCTCTCCCCTCTCCCCTCTTCCCTCTCCCCTCTGTCATCTCCTTTCTCCTCTCATGGCATGGATCAGTCTGGTCATGTACACTCTGAACTTGCCCAGATGTCCCTACCTCTGACTATGATCTTGCTTCTTTCTACAATGAATTATCTACTCTATTATACCTAGGAGAAGTCATGTCTTTTGCTTTTATTCTTTTTTCATTTATCTGGTGTTGAAACCTGGGAGCAGTCATGTCCTTTCCTTTTTTATTTCTTCTTTTCAGTCAGTGATAATAGTCATAGTTATGTGACTAAATGCTAGACTGACAGTTGTGAGAAGCCCAGGGAGGAGAAAATAATGGATTTTTTGCCTCAGTTGTTATAACTTTTCTGTGCTACAAGATGAACAACTCCAAGAGCAGTGCTGTATGGCTCCATACTGATAAGTAGTGATATTGTACTATGTACTTAAAATATGTGTTAACATACTAGATGTCTTGTTAAACATTCTTAGAACAAAACAAAATTCACCATTAAGAACAATAGTGGACAAAGACTTGTGTAATACTGACTTAAATGTCAAATCATTCTGCTTCTCTATATGTTATTTAATGTGTGTGTGTGTGTGTGTGTGTGTGTGTGTGTGTGTGTGTGTGTGTGATCCAAAGGCAGTCTAGCATTATATTACTGAGTGTGGAAGAAAGCAATACCTGTGTGAATGGGATACAAAGGAGAAAAGAAATACTGGGAACCCAGGTACATAGAAATGTTGTTAGGGAACAAAAGCGAAAATAGCTATATTGTTTTTTTCAAGTGATATGAGAGAACACCATGTCAATCTGAGGACTTGATGGGAATAAGGAAGGAAAATTTAAAATTAATTGATACCACTGGAAATGATTAAGTATACTTCTCATACAGACTCTCACTTCTAAATGCAAGTCTATAATGCAATGAGTGTGTAATACAACAACTTGCTATGTTACCACAGGTGTATGTGAAAACAAATATAGCCTTGCTGGGGAAAACTATTACAATGTTAATCATTTCTCAAGGAAAGATTCATCAAATATATCATTTAGTGTCATTTATGGTACTTTTTGTTCTTTTTTACTATATACAATATATTATATTATATTGAAAATAGATGTTTTTCAAAGAACATATTTTGATCATCATGGTTTGCTCTCCCCAACTCCTCCCAGATCCTCTCCATATTCCCACCCACTGAATTCTACCATCTCTTTCATTTCTTTCTCTCTCTTTCTTTCTTTTTTTATTTCTTTCTTCCTTCACTTTTTCCTTCCTTCCTTCCTTCCCTCCCTCCCTCCTTCCTTCCTTCCTTCGTTTCTTTCTCTCTTTCCTTCTCTCTCTTTCTTTTATTCTTTCTTTCACTCTTCAGAAAACATATAGGCAAATAAAAACAATGAATCAAACAAGAATATAAAAGATAAAGTACATAAAACACATACATATGCATGCATACACAGACCCCCCCAAATAAAAAATACATAAAAACACAAAATCAGAAACCATAATATACAATCAAAACATCAGTAAGTCAAAAGTGCACAAACAAAACCCCATGAGCCAAAAAATATATGAAAATGTCATTAAGTTTGTCTTGTTGATAATCCACTGGTTTAGGTACAGGGTCTTAGCCTTAAGTGTGGTTTAATATACCCAGTGACACTCCATTAGAGAAAACTGATTTTTCCTTTGCTAGCAGATGTCAGTTGAAGATAGCTTCTTGGTTAGGGATGGGGGCTCATGCCCACTTTCACTTCTCACTGCTGGTACCCAATCTGGCTTTAACCTATGGAGGCTGTTTACCTTCTGACACATCTCTGTGAGTTGTTTGTGCATTTATGCTGTTAAATATGGAAGACACATTTTTCATTTGTGCTATTCATCCACTATAGCTCTTACAACGTTTTTTCCTCCTCTTTCATATCTCTCCCTCAGCCCTGGTGGAAGGAATTTGATGAAAACAACACATTTAGGGCTGAGTTTCCAAAGTCTCTCACTCTCTGCACATTTCCAGTTATGGGTCTCTGTGTTATGTCTCAACTACTTCAAGAGGAAGGGTTGTTTTTTTTTTTTTTTTTGGTGATGGCTGAATAAGCCACTTATTTGTGAATATAGCAGGATGTCGTCGTTAGGAGTCATTTTGTGGTTATATTCCTTTAGTAGAACAATAGTATCTGATTTTCCCCAAGGCCATGGCCTATCCAGTGTTAGGTTGTTGACTACACAGGCATGGGTTATACTGTTAGGTTACGTCTTGTGGAGTGAGCCTTAAATCCAATTGGATAGTGATTGGTTACTCCCATATTTGCACCAGTATTTGAGCATCATATAATGCAGGCAAGTCACTAAAATAAATCCCAGGGTTTGTATCTGGGTTGGTTATTGACTTTATCCTCTGGTAGCAACCAGAGTATCTTCCAGTAGAGATGAATCTAGGCTGGCACCAGTTCAACTTCTCTGTGTTCAATGAGATATATAAGCGTAGTGTTCAGCAGTAGGATCTCGCTATCAGTTTATGCACAACAAACATAGATGTAGCTATAACCTGAGATATTTGAGGGTGTTCCATGGGTCCCCTTTGGCCAATGATTCAACCAGATGTAACTTATTCCTGGCACTGGAGGCTGCACTTGATGGCAAAATTTATCTAGTTGGAGGATTGTTACCCCAATAATTTAATGGCACCATTTACATTCCTTTTATATATGCATATCTTTTAAAAAAAATATAGTAGTAGTAGTGATAGTAGTAGTAGTAGGTTCCCACATGACCCTCAAATAGCCCTTAGTGTTCATTGTTCTCTTCATAATTCCTCCTTTAACCCCCTACTTCTCCATCCAATAAGGATGTTGAACATTTCTTTAAATGTTTCACAGCTATTTGTTTTTCATTTTTTGAGAATTTGCTGTTTGGTTCTATATCAATTTTTAAAATTAAATTATTTGTTTTCTTTGTGTCCAGTGTTTTTAGTTCTTTATATAATTTAGGTATTAGCCATCTATAAGATGTAAAATTCTTAAAGATTTTTTTCCCATTCTGTAGGCTACATCCTTGTACAAGTGATAGTGTCTTTTGCCATACAGAATATTTTCAATTTCATGAAGTTCCATTGATTGTTGTTCTTAGTAGTTGTGCCAATGGTGTTCAGCTCAGAGACTT
This sequence comes from Peromyscus maniculatus bairdii, assembly GCF_049852395.1. Lineage (NCBI taxonomy): Eukaryota > Metazoa > Chordata > Mammalia > Rodentia > Cricetidae > Peromyscus > Peromyscus maniculatus. The sequence continues at coordinate 101,643,520 of NC_134875.1, forward strand.
TTTTCTTTTGAAATAAGGGATGAATGATGCTTATACCTTTTTTTTATCATTCAGGATTGTTTCAGCTTTCCTGGTATTTTTGTGTTTCCATACAATGTTTTTTTTTCCATACAAGTATTTTTTTTCCATGCAAGTAATTTTTTTCCATACAAGTAATTTTTTTCAGTTTCTTTATGGAATCATATTAGAATTTTGATGAGTATTATGTTGAAACCTTAGATCATTCTTGGTTGGATGATCATTTTCACTAAAATAATTCTACCAATCTATGAGCATGGGAGCTTTTTCCATCTTCTGAGGCCTTCTTTAGTATCTTTAGATAATGTCTTAATTTTTTTATTATACAAATCTTTCATTGATCACAAGATTTTTTAGGCTATTTTGAAAGATGTTTCCCAGATTTCTTTCTCAATCTCTTTGTACATATATAGAAAGGATACTGATTTTTTGTAAATTAATTTTGTATCCTGCCACTTTCCTGAAGTTGTATATCAGCTGTAGGAATTCCACAGTGGAAGTTTTAGGGTCACTTATGTATACTATCATATCATCTGCTGTTGTGGGAAAGGATTTTTGCACACTGTGAAGATGTGTCTTTGATGATGAAATAAAGCACTGAATGGCCAATAAATAGGCAGGAATAGGTTGGGTAGAACTTCCAGGAAAGAGAAGAACTCAGGCAGATAAATCTAGGCATGCAAAAGAGACTGGCAAGACATGGAGAGAGTCAGACATACAAATTGGAAGAGGTAAAAAGCCAAGTGGCAAAACATAGATTAAGAGAAACAGGCTAATTTAAGTCCATAAGAGCTAGTTGGGAATAAGCCTAAGCTAAAAGCTAAGCTTTCATAATTAATAATGTTTACATGTCATTATGGGAGAGCTGACAATCCAAAGAAAGTCTGCTGAAAAATTCTGAGTCCAAATGGCACCTAAGGTCTGGGCACATAAATCCACTTAGGACCTGAGAAAGCTGAAAAAAAATTCAAAACACAGAGTCAGCTAATATAAAAAATAAGCCACTTAAAAATGGATATCACACAGAGAATCTGGTTTATGTTCTCTTTGATGCAGAAAACAATTTGATGGTAAAAAGCTGTTGAGTTAAACAAAAATGTATATTTTAAAGTTACCTTGACTTCAAAATTTGGATGTAAGGATATGTTGCTGTGGAAAGGAGGCTCTGCTTTTGTTTCCACAGAAAGAAAGAGGCTATGGATTTGTTCCAGATTAAGATATATCAGGTTTGACCAGGCAAGACCCCCTGAAAGGTCTGAGATGGCACCAAGGCCCATATGATCCAACATCCAGAACCATTTCAAAGCAACTGGCTCAGATGATACACCCTCACGAACTACTCCATAATCCTAAAATCTTCTTTGTGTCCCCATAAGATACAACACCCCCTTCCAACAGGAAGTAGTAAGAAAAGCTACACCCAAATTCCCAATTCCAGGCTTGGCAGGACACGGAGGGAAAACTCCAGCTACAGAGGAGGACTCCAGAGGGCAGCCACCCAGGTACACAGCAAGACACAGAGTAAGAAGTAAAGAAAGGTATAAAGAAATAGACAAAGGTAAAGCCCCACAGGCAAAAGACAGATGGGATAATTTAAGAAAGGCTGACTAGAAATAAGCCTAACCAAGACCAGGCATTCATATGAAAGATAAGACTCTTTGTGGTTTGTTTGGGAGCTGGGTGGCAGGTCCCCGAAAACAGAAAAGTATAAAAACCACTGACTACAACTGAGCACTTGAACAGTTTGCATGCTACTGGCATGGGAGGCTAGACAGAAATTCTTGCAGTAGCTTGGACACAGCAGCTTCCCAGAGCTGGGATGGTTGGGCTGAGGGTGGCAGAGCCAGCCTCTGCTGCCATGTGCTATGTGGACTATGAAGAGGAACATGTGGTTAGAGATATTCTACAGACACATGACGACAACAACAACAAAAAAGAAAATGAGACAGATTGAGGCCAAAAAGGTCTCTAAACAGATAAAACATGCTTGAAAATATGTTTAGATGCTAGAGAAAGAAAAAATGGGTATAGTCATAGTCAAACATAAAAAATAGTTTCAAAATAATATATATATATATATATATATATATATATATATATATATATATATATATATATATATATATATATAGTTGGCATGTAAAATGAAAGAAAATTAAATAAAAAAAGAATAGTGATTGTGGGGAGATGGCTTAGTCAATAAAATGCTTTCCACAAAAGGAAAGAAAAAAAAACAAAAACAAAAACTGTCTCATAAGTTTGGGTATTTTTCTTTTCAATTGTAATTAAAGGCTTCTCTATCTTGTTGATTTTCTCAAAGAACTAACTCTTTGTTTCATTGATTCTTTGTATTGTTCTCTTTGTTCCTATTTTATTGATTTCAGGCCCAATTTGAATATTTCCTGGCATCTGTTTCTCTTGGGTGACTTTGCTTCTTTTTGTTCTAGAGCTTTCAGGTGTGTTGTTAAGTCACTAGTGTGAGATTTCTCTATCTTCTTTATGTGAGCATTTAGTGCTATGAATTTTCCTCCATAGTGTCCTATAAGTTTGGGTATGTGGTACATTTGTTTTCATTGAATTCCAGGAAATCTTTAATTTCTTTCTTTATTTCTTCCTTGACCCATTGGTGATTCAATTGGATATTATTTAGTTTCCATGAGATTGTAGGCTTTCTGTAATTTTTGTTGTTGTTAAAATCTAACTTTAAGCCATGGTAGTCTGATAAGATATAGGTTATTCCAATTTTTTTTGTATCTGTTGAGACTTGCTTTGTGACCAAGTATATGATCGATTTTAGAGAAGCTTCCATGGGTGCTGAGAAGAAGGTATATTCTTTTGTGTTAGGGTGGAATATTCTGTAGATATCTATTAAGTCCATTTGAGTGATTATGTATGTTAGTTCCCTTATTTCTCTGTTAATTTTCTGTCTGGCAGACCTATCCATTTATTTTCATGAAAAGAAAAGTCACACATTTCTCACATCTTACTTGTTATAATTAATAATGTATTTTCTCCATTTTGTGAGCTGCTTGCCTGCTGTAGCTTCAGCGTCTCGGCACAGAACTACAGTAGGAGAGGCAGTATCTTCTCTCTCTCCATCTTCTCATGAGATTTTTTTTTATCTTCAGCTACATTTTCAGCTTTGTGAGAAACCTTGTAATCAAAGGAGATGGCTAGCAATGTTACCAAGAAAACAGACCCTCGATCCATGAATTCCTATGTATTCATTGGGAATCTCAATACACTTGTGGTCAAGAAGTCTGATGTGGAGGCAATCTTTCCAAAGTATGGCAAAATTGTGGGTTGCTCTGTGCATAAGGGCTTTGCCTTCATCCAATATATTAACGAAAGAAATGCCCAGGCTGCTGCAGCTGGAGAAGATGGCAGAATGATTGCTGTCCAGGTTTTATATATTAATCTGGCTGCAGAGCCAAAAGTGAACTGAGGAAAAGCAGGTGTGAAATGATCTGCAGCAGAGATGTACAGTTCCTCATTTGATTTGGACTATGATTATTATGACAGGATGTATGATTACCCAGCACGTGTTGCTCCTCCTCCACCTATTGCCCAAGCTGTGGTGCCTTCTAAAAGCCAGCTTGTTTCTGGAAACACCTTTCAAAGGGGGAAAAGTGGATTCAATTCAAAGAGTGGACAACGGGGATCTTCATTCAAGTCTGGAAAGTTGAAAGGGGATGACCTTCAGGCCATTAAAAAGGAGTTGACTCAGATAAAGCAAAAAGTGAATTCTCTGCTGGAAAGCCTGCAAAAAATTGAAAAAGTACAAAGCAAACAAGCAGACTTGTCCTTCTCATCCCCAGTAGAGATGAAGAATGAAAAATCTGAAGAAGTGCAGAGCAGTGCCTCTGTGAAAAAAGATGAGACTAATGTGAAGATGGAGTCTGAGGCCGGTGCAGATGACTCTACTGAGAGGGTGACCTGCTGGACGATGATGACAATGAAGATCGGGGGGATGACCAGCTGGAGTTGATCAAGGATGATGAAAAAGAGTCTGAGGAAGGAGGGGATGACAGAGACAGCACCAATGGAAAGCATGACTCTTAAACACATAGTGGAGTTTAGAAATCTTATCCCAGTATTCATTTACCTAGGCACTTGTGAGAGATCAAAGTAGCAACAGATCCTCTCCCCTAGAACTTCAGCACATTCTCACTCTTCACCCTCTCCTTATCCTTCCTGTTTCATTGATTCATAAATGCCCTGTGCCTAGTTCCATTTTCACTTCATTTGATGCTCCTTAGTAGTTTTGTTAAGTCTTACTTTGTAAGTTTTGCTTTTAATTTTGATACCTCTTTGACTTAACAGTAAAAAGTTGTATGTTTTTTTTTAATAATGTATTTTCTCATGGGGTTCACTTTATAAACCATCTTTTCATCAGAAATTTTAATTTTTTTGATCAAAGCAATCCATTTCCAAACCTGTATTCACATGACCTTAAAGGCAGAAAATACACTTTGAAGATTTTCATGTTGATTTATATATATATATATATATATATATATATATATATATATATATATATATATATTAAGATTTATTTATTTATTATGTATACAGTGTTCTGTTTGCATGTATCCCTGCAGGCCAGAAGAGGGAGCCAGATCTCATTACAGATGGTTGTGAGCCACCATATGGGTGCTGGGAATTGAACTCAGGACCTCTGGAAGAACAGCCAGTGTTCTTAACCTCTGAGCCATCTCTCCAGCCCCTGATTTATATATATTAATGGATATATGTGCTGTTTTTTTTATACAAAGTTCCACCCCTAGTTGGGCAACTATTAGCAAATAAAAGCTGCCAGATAGGGAGAGTTAGTTTTCTTTAAGAATGTGGTCCCTGGTAGGTTGGTCTAACACACTCCAAATAATGGCCCTGTACATAAAAGTATATGTGTAGCACTAATGGGACTTGATATATTTATTTAAAAATTACCCAAAACAAGGGCCCGAAGTTGTGTGCATATGGAATTGGGATTGGATCTAGGAAGAGATGAAGAAGGAGGAATATGATCATAATAGAATATGTGAAATTCTCAAAAAATTAATTAAAATTTTTAAACATAGTAATCCTAGGAGACTGGTAGTTCTAAGGCTTTACGCCCTTAGATATGATTAATTGGAGGCACAGTGTGATGGACATAGATTCTCATATTTTATAAGCATACCTGTCATTTTTTTTTTTATTTTTGAGGGTAGGCAATGATAGAAACTGCATCAGCTTTAGTTCTTCTACAAAGTTCAGAGAAACTCAAGTGAATTCTTGCTTGTCAGTTTTCTAAAGGGCTCAACCAATAATTCTTAAACAGCGATTTTGGCACACAAACATCCTTTAATATCCTCAATATGAAATTTTCACATCATACAGTTTTACTCATTGATTAACTTAAATATGCTTCTGATCTTTAGCAATAGTTTTCTAGGGATTTAATCATGTTTGCTTCTTTATCCAAATTACATTGAGTGCTATTCATGAACCTAAAGTTTTTGTATTGAAATTAATTAAATAATAAAATGACATGTGGATGTTTTACTGTCCCTAATCATTTTGATGATATCCTGACAGATGAATGTGAATTATTTAGGATAGGAACATTCAAAGGCAATATACTCTTACCTTAAATAATACAAATTTTGTATTGATAACACATCCTAAATATTGTAAATAATGTTAGATAATGGGGTAAAAGGATAATGCTAGTTGGGAGTGGAGGAGTGTTACACTAGTGAACTGCATTATCATTCTTTCCTCCAAATTAGACTAATTTTCAGTAATTAGAAAAATAACCTGAAGGAGTTTACTAGACTTCATCCCAGTCAACTTTATTTTATTAAAATATAATAATGAAATATTCTATAGTAGTATGTGTACTTGTCTCTGGGCATGCCTAAATTTATCATCATCTAACCTAGTGAGTTAGACTGTTTTAAAAACAGTATGCCAGTTTTAGCAAGTAAAAAAGTCAAATTTCCCTATAAGGCATAATTGAATGGGAGGATTTATGCTCCTAAACTGTACACATAGAATCATAGCTATTATCTTTATATGATGTTCAACTAGCTTAATACAAATGAGATTAAAGATTTCATAATATACACCAGAAATAAACTGATGTCTACTCAAATATCAACAACTAAGAGTGTTACCATGACTCAAGGCTGAATATTTAAGCAAATAAAATAAACCAGTTTAAATGAATTCTTTATTCAATAACATTTCCATTTCCTCAGAAAATTTGTATAGAAGCTATAGCAGCTAGAATTTTATGATATCATCATCCTTTGCACTTACAAATGGCCAAATGACAGTTATTGCCATGGTTCATAAATAGCCAGGGAGATTCCAAAAGAAATGCAACTTGAATATTTCTTCATTTTTCCCACTGCAAAGTTTCCCATATTTTGACTAAGTTGATGTTGATTCATTCTGAGGATATCTAAATGTTAGTGGTATAATACTGTATAGATATAACTTAACTGAACTGGTTCAAATTGAAAATATATCTTCAACTACATTGTATTCTTACCTGCACAGTATGTTTCAATTAGAGACAGAAAGGCAACTGAACTTTGGCGAAATTCACTCTCATATCATTGAGATGTAAAACCAATGGCAAAATGAGGATTACTCCTATATTCCTTCTTATAATAAATTCACTAAGACCACAGTTACCTAATTGTTCTGCTACCTGAGGTGGAATATCTATATAATTTAAATAGAGATGCACAACAGTGCATTTTTTCATGTTTGTACTTCTCTCATCATTTGTACTTCTCTCATCATTAACATTTCTAGTGTTGTACTGGTAAATATTTAATAACCAGTTCTCAAATAAAAAATATGTAACAAAAGTCCTGATTAGTAGCAATTGTCAATTTTCAGTAATATTCTCAACCTTAGTGATTTTAATACCTGAATAAGATATTCCTAAATGTTAAGTCAGGAGCTGTCATACAAATGAATAGCATGCAAGACAGTTGTGTAGCTTGATCAACTTAAGTGGCCCCCTGGCAGTAGGATCAGGATCCATCCCTAGTGCATGTGCTCGTTTATTGGAGCCCACTACCTATGGTGGACACATCCCACATCCTTGATGCAGGGGGAGGGGCTTGGACCTACCTCAACTGCCTCTACTTGTACCAGGCTCTGCTGAATCCCCATGGGAGGCCTTACCTTCTAGTAGGAGGGAATGGGGGGTGGTGGGTTGGGAGGGTAAGGATGGAGAGGTGAGAAGAAGGAAGAGGGGGATCTGTGATTGGTATGTAAAATGAATAAAAAATTTCTTAATAAAAAACCAAAATCAAAAATAAATAAGTTAAAAAATGGATAGCATGACCAATGTTAATCACCTCAAGCATACCACTCAATATTCCCCTAATGATCAATTCAGTTTTCATAAAACTATTAGTGTTTTTAATTTTACTTTGAATTTAATTGAATCAGAGAACAGGAGTTTCTACAGAGAGTAACATTGTCCTTAGAATTAATGAATGTCAAGATAAATTGACTGAATTTATTAAATTTTAAGAATTGATCATATTTTATATAAAACTCTTGAGTACAACCTTGCAAGTTGTACTCAAATGCAAGCCATATGGGCTTATTAACTATTTATGTACAATTTCCAATTGTCTTCTTGTAATAAAGAATTGTACGTAATACACTATCCTCTGAGTCTTTTAAAACAAGTGTGCTACATAAATTTGAAAGTATTGTTACTGTAAGATGTACTAAAATCCATGAAAACATGTTTAGTTCGCATAAGTATTATTTCTCCATCTATATTCCTGAATGACAATGGAAGATTCTTCTCCCAGGTCTTATAAATAATTGTATGTTCAACAGTGTTCTATCATGCTTCTTTATCTGCAACAGGTAAAACTTAAAATCCATTTATTCTACGCCACTTCCTTACTCAATTCTTTGTAATGAAGAATACTTATATACTAAAGCAAAGAAAATCATAAAACTTAAAATTTTTATTGGTTTTTGAGTAATAAATAAATGGTTCCACAAACTGTTCCAGTGAAATATGGATTGATGATGTATGAGAATATAGTTTTTCAGGATGGATAAGTAAGGGATTCATTGCTAGATTGTCTCTCAAAATACTGCATATTTCTGGAATTAAATATTTTAAGATAAAATAATGGGTATTATAATGAATTAATATTTAGAATATTCAAAATGTCTTTAGATTTCTTGTCATTTTTTCCTGTTGCAAATTCCCTGTATCTTGGTTAATTTGATGCTCAGTTAATTCTGAAAACATCTGTTAGTGGTATAATAATGTACGGGTATAATTTAACGAATTAATTCAAACTGAAAACGTTGTATTCTTGTTCTTAAAGCCCGTTTCAAACACTCGAAACATAAATCTAGCATATTTTTGTTGTATAATATTATTTTAAAATGTGTCATATTTGTGTATGCTGTGGAGCATGTATTTTAATGAGGCAAAGATGTATTGGATTCTTTTATGTTGCATTTGTTTAGCTATGTGAAGCTGTGTTACTGTGCCTGTCTAACACACATGAGGATCTAATAAAGAGCTGAACAGCCAATAGCAAGGCATCAGAAAGGAAAGGCAGGGCTGGCATGCAGAGAGAATAAATAAAACAAGAAAATGAGAGGTGATTCAAGGAGAGAGAGATTAAGGAGCTAGAAAAGAAGGGCCCAGCCACACAGCCACACAGCCAGCCACAGAGTAAGAGTGAAAATAAGACTTCAGAAATAAGAAAAAGAAAAAGCCCAGAGGCAAAAGATAAGTGAGATAATTTAAGAAAAGTTAGGAAGAAACAAACCAAGCTAAGGCCAGACATTTATAAGAAAGAATAAACCTCTATGTTTGATTATTTGGGAGCTGGGTGGCAGGCCCTCCAAAGAGCAAATTGGGGAAAGCCCCCCCCAAAGAGCAAGGAGTAAAAAACAACCAACATTTTTAAATAATCTAATCTCTATATCTTATCTTATAATACTCTTATAGTCATTATGGACCAAATAATATTTATTGAACTTTTTTTGGGGGGAGGGATTGCAAGACAGGGTTTCTCTGTGTAGCTTTGCACCTTTCCTGGAACTCACTTGGTAGCCCAGGCTGGCCTCGAACTCACAGAGATCCGCCTGCCTCTGCCTCCCAAGTGCTGGGGTTAAAGGCATGCACCACCACGCCCGGTTTATTGAACTTTTAATGTAACAATTTTTGCGTTTGGAATTTGGAATAAAATGATAGCTTATCAATGTAAAATTTGTCACTAGAAGGATTATGTTACTGTAGGCATAAAAATCATACCAATTAAAAAATTCTTAATCTCCATAGGAAAAAAAAACAGAAAAATGTTCTGAAAACATTTTCTTGTGATGAAAATAAATGAATTTATTTCAGTGTCCAGTAGGTTAAAAAGTCTTTCATGATGCAAATTTATTGGTGCATTTTACTCAGTTACTCATGTATTAACATTATATTGTATACTTATGATATCTTGAATGAGCCAAGATATGGCTAATAAATATAAACCAGAAAAATATCTTAATCACAATCTGTGCCAGGTAAGTTTAAATATTGCTTTTTTAAAGATTGTCAGTCCTGGATTGTGTATGTTTCACTGTGGTATTTCTAGTAAAAAGAAAATATGACAAATCAACAGGGCATCAGTTCCCATAATAATTGGAGTACCTAAATAAGACATAAATTTAAATGCACTATACTCAGACACATTTAAACATTGAAATTTTACATGTATGGTATCTAAAATCTATTTATGGAGGATTCAAACTTCTATATTGGTACACTCAGTTTTAGCACCAATCCATTTTTCGCTAAGACAACAGACTTCTCATGGTTAGTGCTTATATTATGAGTATTGCAATCATGTGTGTAAATGATAATCACTTCTAGTCACAATTCTTTGAGGAAATAACTAATGGATATGCAGTTGTAATGGAAGAAAAATATTCAATGTTCCAGATTTTGACATTAAGCAAATAAGCAAAGACCATAAGATAAAATGAATCTCATGATTCTGTTACCAATGTATAGTATAATCCTAATGTTCTGATGTATTTAAAGACAATCACTTATTTATTAAGAAACAGTTAGCCGGGCGGTGGTGGCGCACGCTTTTAATCCCAGCACTCGGGAGGCAGAAGCAGGCGGATCTTTGTGAGTTCGAGGCCAGCCTGGGCTACCAAGTGAGTTCCAGGAAAGGCGCAAAGCTACAAAGAGAAACCCTGTCTCGAAAAAACAAAAACAAAAACAAAAACAAAAACAAAAACAGTTACAAAAATTATCACAGAAACAGCAATTCTTTATATACAATGTATTTGATATCTTTCATTGTACTGAAATAACTACTGTAAAAAATTTCCCTTGCCATTTTTAAAATACAGAGTCAGTCTAAAATATAAGGGATTTAGGGACAAGTAGAGGGAAGCACACAAAAAACAAGAAGGTGAGAGTGCACTTCCGGCTTAAGAACACACTATTAGTTTCTTTGTAGTATCAGTGCTGGACCAATTTCTAAATTTTTTCATTCAGTAATTCTCTATGAAAACCATTTATTAATAGTAGCCACTCTTTATACTTCTTAACAAAACAAAACAAAACATAGAAAATTATAAAACACATTCCTTATTATGTCTTACAACAATCAAAGCATACATACTTCAAGTAAGTATTAGCTTCTATTTTAACCACAGACTTCTAAACCCTTCAGGGAATGGTTTCATGGGAAAGATAAAAGCCTAGTTCATGAGGCAGACATGTTTTTGAACCTATCATTAATCCTAAACAAATTCTATTTCAAATTCAAACTTCTACTCCATTCTATTAAAGAAAGGAAAATAATTCCACCATTGCATTTGTAAAGCCATTCAACAGTAGTCCCAAGTATGTAATCCACAGAGAGGCAGACTGAGTTTTCTTTAAGAATGGAGAAAAAGATATTTCCAAAACACAAAGACTTACAGTTATCTAGCTTAAGAACTTATATTTTTGAAGAATTTGCTTTTGCCTCCTATGTAATGGCAAGTTTAAGAGTGCCACAACATAACTATGTTAACTTTAGAATTAATACTTTCTATGTCTTGTTTTGTTCTGTTATTTTGCTGCCTGCAATTTGCTGTGCTTCCGAGGGCAAGAGGAAGGATTCAGGCAGCTGAAACTTCATCCCTAGGGAAAGCTTAACAGATGTTTCCATTTCCAGCTTTAAAGACCTATCATAGCCTACAAGCATTTGCATATTTAGGTAAGACTCTCAAACACCCCAGGATTTATGACAAGGGAAATTTACTCGTGTGCAAGGGAAGGGTGCATGTAAAACCTTAAGACTTTTCATTGTGCTGTTTTACTTTGCTCACTTTCAAGTCATGTCTCTCTGCTCCTGCCTTACAAACCTTGTGTCTACCCCCTGACATTTTTCCTTCAGCACACCTATAAATGAAGGAAAAAAATCATTCTGGAATTAACTCCATACTTCATAGCACCCTGACTAGGCATGTTCTCCTCACAATTTAACATCTCTCATTTCCCTAAGGCTATAGCAATGTTTTTTAAAAATCAATCCAGTCATCCTTTGTTGTTATTTTTTTAAACAAGTTACCATCTCATATAAAAATCAATATCTGGTGGCTTCCTTTGATTAAAAACACTATAAAACACAGGAAGAAGCCAACTCCTCACAAAATGTACTTAGCCAGCAAAGAAAACTTGTTTCTGCTTTCCCAGAGCGCAGCACTTCCTCCTCCCTCTGACACACCCTGCTGGATTCTCCTCCCTCCGCAAGCGTGAGTGCCAGATGACAATCTCCACTCCTCTTGGCTTCACACAACTTTCCTCTATCTAAGGTGTGCCAACTTCCAGGGCAGAGTCTTTGTGGAGAGTAACAAAGCATCATGTATAGCCCCCACATTAGAAAGCAAGACAGCAGGGGTCCTACCAGCGCGGCTCTTAATGGCATCAGTGAATCTGTCCCCCGCAGCATTTTTCTGGGTCTCTTCCAGATCCCTTGACTGAGCCATAGACGCACTTTAAGTGTCCTGGAATTCCCCACGCCCCAAACTTTGAAGGCAAGTGGGTTCCTGTAGTCTGCTGGATGCTCTGAGAAGAAGGTAGCTCTCTGGGGATCTGGTGCATCTGAGGGAAGATTTCCCTCCTCCCCATGCCCTCTGACACAGATAACAGGGATGCGGAAAGAGCAGGGAGTTGGGTTGGAAAATACAGGAACACAGACACCTTGGCGTGGGTTGGTTGAAAGAGGGTGCTGTCAAAATGCCCAGCCCATCCTTAGAGAGGAGGAAACAGGTGCTTTCCCCACCTCCTGCTCTCTCTACTCTCCTAAAATAGAATGGGTGAGTCCTGGAACGTGAAAGCTGAGGAGGGACCTGGTGGTCAATAAATCCACAAGCAAGTTGGAGACTTGCTTTTCCACGCTGCACAGAATCGATGCAAAAACAGGAGCAATTAGGAAGCTGCTTGCCAAAAGCAGCACATGAGGCCATGAATGATTTAACATTGCCACTAAGATGACTGTACTGGGCAGAGGAGTCACTCACTTTCACTATCTGGGTCACTTAAATGAGTGTACCCCATTTTCCTATACCGACTTCAGGACATTGACCAGGTGTGGATAAAACAGGATGAGGGCGATTAATATTCTTCGATGATTTCATCAAAGCTACCCCCTCTTCTTTCAGTGTGTATTTTCACTCTTGACTGCCTCCTCCATCCCTTCCTCCCACTACTGAGTCTAGAATTAGATTTGACTATAAACAGCCCATATGACTTTATTTTCTAAAAATTTCGAAATGACTCTTATTTGGTTAGTATCCTAATTATTTACCTACCTCATCTTATACACACAATTTACCATGCACTCTCATCTTCAGCCCTGTGACCTTAATCCTATACATCATCTACTGAAGAAAACTTAACGTTGCAGGAAGTGCTTGGCAAAGGACCCAGAAACAACAGAAGATTTCTTGTCCTCTTTATTTTTATTAAGAGTAGATACTTATCCTTTATTGAAAAATTGACCATGTTTAAAGAATTCAGTGATGGCAATACATCTGAAAGAATCTGAGGTGGTTTACAAAGCCTGTGTTCCACCCCTACCCCAAGAGTTACCTATTCTTCTGGCCTCTTGCCTGGGCATCAGGATTAGCATAAGCACCCAGGTGATTTCAACAGGCAGTGGTTTCCATTATAATGTCTTAGATTAAAAATAGGTTTTCAGATCTACGTGTTGCAACATTGTTCTTTTCCATTTCTGTGGACATTTTAACAAAAACTTAGTAGTTACACCTAACCTCAGCATACTCTAAGAAATAAAAGGAATCACAGTCAGGCCTGGTGGCTCAGTCTTTTAATCCCAAGTACCTAGGCATTTGGGCAGAAGGTTGAGGTGGGACAATAGGAATTTCAAAGGCTGTCTGGGCTATAGAGTGAGTTCAAGACCAGCCTAGGCAACTTAGAATTTGTCTCATAATAAAGCATTGTTACAGTGCTTGCCCAGCATGTGAGAGCCCTTAGATTCAATCTCTAGTACCATAAATAAAAACAACAAAAAATATTCCGGGATACCAGATTGCTCATTATTAAGCTAAGCTAATCAGAACAACCCATGAAAAATTCTGCTAACATAAGTGCTGGTTCAAATTGCATGTAAATGCTCTTAAATATATTTGTGAGATACTTTCTGAAATAATAAAATTACAGCTAAATATAATAATTAAAATGATAAGCCCTATATGAAATTTCTCTATGATTCAGATACTCAATTGTGGCAAGCATCTCTATAGCTTCACCAGAGGAAACTCCTAAGAGTGAATCAAGACTTTGTGAGCCTCTGAGCTGCCTAAGCTTCTAAAGGCTATAAGATTAAATGGCTAGAAATATTGCTTATTATTTTATTCTATTAAAGCCATCTTCAAAAGTAAGTTTGAAACCTGCCTGGACACTGTCTGGTGGAAATGATCAATTGATGAAATGTAAACTGCTGCAATCTCCTTTATTCTTAGTTCACATTGATATATTTATTTCAAAAATATAAAATATCAACTTCCTGATAATTCCCATTAAAAAACCTTTGAGGCGAGGGAGGTTATAAAACTATTTCTCTGCAGATGAGCCAGTTATACCTAAGTAACTCCTTGACTGGTTCATAGAAATTTTAGGTATTGTTCATGTTGGATATTTTCCTGAGTAAAAAAATTTCCATAAACACATGCAGCACTCTACACTGGAATGTATTTTCAACTAGGAAGATAAAAGACCTTCGATAATATTACGTCAAAGAATTTGAGATTACTAGCCAAAATGATTTATATTACATACCGTCAAACTTGAATATGAACAACATGATGTAATTAACTGAAGCACTTTAATTTTAAATGAAATTGCATTCTAGAATCTTGCAAATATAGCACACATATATTACACTAAAATTATGCCTCTCTTGAAGTTCCATGTAGTTTCCTTTAGAAAATAGTGTGGAACAGTAAATTAGATGTATGTTTTAGGTTCTGTCATCAGTTTATATAGAGATATCCATTGATTGCACAGAAAAATGTCCATGAATCAATACAGCTATTTGTTGTTTTCTTTTGGAGATAATTTAGAAAACAAATTTTAAAATATATGTATTTTAAGGATGCACAGAAAGCATTTTTCCCTAGGAGACTAGAAATATAGCCTATATTTTTAGAATGCCATCATGGGCTCTGCAAATTTTCTACGAAACATTTCAACACAATCAAGGGTAATTTGAATCACAGCATTTTCTTATTCTTTCTAAAATTATTTTTTAGGGATGTCAAATTCTTGACTACTAGAATGGTCTAAATTTAAGCATTTTCTTCTTGTGTGTCCTCAGGCTGGGTGAGCTTTAGGGTAAAAGGAAATACTGCTTTGGTATTGAGCATCTATCTACAGTAAAGCTAAAGCTGAGAACTGAGACTTTTCCCTTAACTATCCGAAAGGCTCTCATGTCATTTGATACTCAGGATTATTTCACCCTGGAGTGAATCTTGTAATGAAACTTATTTTAGTAATCCTGCTTGCAACCCCTGATATCAAATCCAAGAGGTGGGGAAGAGCAAGGAGACTACACTTCTAAAAGGAGTAGTTTCTGAGTTCAGGGAGAGGATATCAAACTGAAGACACTGCCATCATAATTTTTGACAATGCAGTCTTCTATATGGGAAAGGGGGCTTTTCACAGGGCTCAGTGCAGTTAAAAGACAGATTTGGGAAAGAGCTAACATTTTGACAAGTAAATAATTTGTAGAAAAAACTGATGATTGCTCATTTTTGCCTCCTGAGATACAAATGAGTGTCATAACTATTTTTTATTGTTTTAGATTATTTTGAAAGCAACATTATTGTCTGCAACCTTTGAACAAACAATTTGGTCTAAATGTTTTACTCAGAAACTAGTATGTATCTTTATGTTGCACATTAGATGGACTTTTGGTTTGATATTATTTGTTTGTAATTTAGAAAACAACTGGCTGAAAACAAAAGATTTTACTACTCAGTAAACCAATCAGGCAAAGGCATGAATCTAAAATTTGTTAAAAATCTGGACTTCTAATGTTTACAGATTTACAACAGCTCCTGTAATTAGGTACTAAGTAATTTATTCAAGTTATTAAACAACTATTTAGTAATTTAGATTGCTCAGCCTCGAGGACCTAGGACTAACTCTGATCTTTCCCACCCACCTCTGTGGTGGTATTGTGTTCCCCAATATATTGTGAACACTAAAAACTTATCTTGGATCAGAGAACAGAACAGCCATTAGATACAGAGGCCAGAAAGTGGTGGCACACACACCTTTTATCCTAGCATTCTGAAGGCAGAGATCTGTCTGGATCTCTGTGAGTTCAAAGCCACACTAGAAACAGTCAGGCATGGTGACACATGCCTTTAATCCCAGGAAGTGATGGCAGGAAGCAGAAAGGTATACAAGATATGAGGACCAGGAACTAGAGCCTGGTTAAGCTTTTAGGCTTTTAGCAGCAGTTCAGCTGAGATTCATTCGGGTGAGGACACAGAGGCTTCCAGTTTGAGGAAACAGGATTGGCTGAGAATTTGGCAGGGTGAGGTTAGCTGTGGCCTGTTCTGTCTCTCTGATCTTTCAGCGTTCACCCTAATACCTGGCTCCAGGTTTGTTTTTATTAATAAGACCTTTTAATAATACTTTACTTTTTAATAATATTTTAATAAAATACTTTTTTAGAGTTACTTTTTAAAGTCATGAGGACAACAACTTGGACTACTATGCATGTAAGTGCTAATGCAAATTAAAGCCCAAGTTGACCTTCAGCAGCAGTTCATTCTATGTTGACAGTGAGAGAACACTTTGCCTGTTAGGATACTGTTACTCGTGGACTGAAATGCTGAAGAAACCCCTCCCCCTATTTTGATTTTTGCAAAAATCAAGGTATATTCTAGGGTTTCCTGGTTGACCTCAACAGACAAACTGAGCTGATAGTCTTAGTTCAGAAATGATCTGAATGTAGATTTACAGTCTACGAGTACAGCTGGCTAAGTGAGATCGCTTTTACAGTTCTGCATGTATCCCATCGGCTCCCCATTAGTTACTGAACTCTTAAAACTGGTATTGTAACATTACCACAATGTTTTGCGCCAATTTTATAAACTTTACAGTGCAATATGTATTCCTTTTCTGAGGCAAACCAAAGGTATATTTCTCAAGGTTCTGCTGCTATCAGCAGTGTTGATGGAGGATCTTTTATACATTTGTAATAGATAGAAATAAACCAGATTACAGTTTTTGTTTTTCTTTTTTTGAAAATTTAAACCATGTACCAAGTTTCTGGTCAAAATTGTGTAGCATAAGTTAAACATAATTTCATTCTATTAACCAATATGAGTGTATTTCTTATGCATATAGTTACATTGAAATAAAGTTCTAAAAAGCAAAAAAAAAGCAGGAAATGGTTGGAGGCTAGCATATAAAAACACAAGAAGCCCAGTTACACATGAATTTCAGGAGAACAGCTACACATTTTTATGTAGGTACATCATGAATGTCAAATGCATGGGGGTGGAGGGAAAAGCCACACCCTCACACTCCAAAGCAGAGTCAGAACTGAAGTATTATGGGCTCAATAAATACCAAAACATTAAAACTGCTTCCCTCTGGAGACCAATAAATAAAAAAGTTAGGCAATGGCTGCACTCTCTGTACACACAGGATTGGACTAAAATCCAAGCTACATTTTTCGATGACTCTGGAACAAATGACAAGCATCATGATTGGCAAACAGAGAGCAGAGGTGGCCGTGGTGGCCATGGTGGTGGTGGCTGTGGTGGCCATGGTGGCTGTGGTATGACCTCCAAGATGGCTGGGAAGGAACTAGAAATATCCAAGGGAAGTCATCTACTCTTAAAGACTGTTAATACAGTTTCCAGGTTGTGGGGTTGTTCGGAATTATGGCGCTAAAAATCAAAACAGGAGCCTTGCCTGCCTGCCTTCAACACTTATTTACTGAGAAACTTTTCCATTGAGAGTGCAGACCAAGTTGGAGAAAAACCACTTGCTGGTCAAAAAGAGCGAAAGTGTAGAAAGGTCAACTAGAAAGCCAGTTCCCAAACTTCCAGCCCTTTCAAGGCAGTTCAAGACACAGCAAGCTGCTATCTCTTCTTGGGGCCACCACAGGCTCATGCAGTCCTGGGCACAGAAACCCCTGAGACATTCTAGGAGATGGTGTCCCATGCACATGGGTCATTGAGCATCCTTCCTAGTCCCACAGCCTCTGACAACAGGAGCTGAAGTGGATCCCAGAGACAATCCTACTGAAAGAAGGAAGAAAATTGATCAAATTAATAAGTGACTGTCAGTCATTTACAAGTTTCTTTATTGAAAAGAGAAAAAAAAATGTTTCGGATAAACCAAATAAAGAGCTGGTGCATTGATCTTTACGTAACTGCCATTAAAATTTTATTTGCTTATCAATTAAAAAAAAGACCTTTTAAGATTCTTGCTACACACCTCCCTCCTTGACTTGTAAACCCAACCTCCTTTAAGAGTTTCTGATTCAGTGAGTCAGACCCTGACCCAAACCATGTTGTTCAGGCAGGAAAATGTGAAGAAATCAGAAATGGGCATGCCCAAAGCCCAGCACCAGCTGGATGTTGTTCTGCATTGTTTACTGGAGAAGAGTCACATAGACAGGGAACATCTGGATAAAGAAGCTGTGAAAACACCCCCAAATGCCTACAAAAGGGATTGCCCCATTGCTTCTACAGACAAAATGCCATCTGCCTATTTTCCCCACCAAAAGGAAGTAGAGGAAGGAGATGAATGACGGAGGGGCTGAGAGGGTATACTCAGAGATCCATCACATTTGTCATCAAGCTGCTTGACCATTGTATATACCAGACCCTGTAAAGTGAGATCACACCATTGTTCCTGATCTGTTGTACCTGGATACACAGTAACGGCACAAGAGTGTGAGCACTCACCCAATTCACATTGCCCCCATCTGCCTGGGGATGATAAGTGCTGTGGATATCGCTCTGTATGCTGTGAATGTGTTGCTCTGATTGGTTAATAAATAAAATGCTGATTGGACAGTAGCCAGGCAGGAAGTATTTTATAGGTGGAACAAACAGAAAAGAGACTTCTGGGAACAGGAACGCTGAGTTAGGAGTTGCCAGCCAGACACAGAGGAAGCAAGATGTGAAGGCAGAACTGAGAAAAGGTACCAAGCCACATGGCTAAACATAAGTAAGAATTATGGGTTAGTTTAAATGTAAGAGCTAGTCAATAGTAGGCCTGAGCTAATGGCCAAGCAGTTTTAATTAATATAAGCCTCTGCATGTTTACTTGGGTCCAAGTGGCTGCAGGACTGCTGGTTGAGAGAGCTTTGTCCTGACCACTGGCAGGCTGGGACACAAGCAATCTTTTAGCTACAGATAAGAGTTCAGAGGCTTCTGACAGCCCAAGTGGTGATGTATACAGGCTACCTCTCTTGGGACACTTGGAAATGCTTGCAAATCCCACATTCCACTAGCACTGTAGTCTGAGGTCCAGGATAGCCCCAACAATGAGCCCTCTGATCCTGATCCTACTCCCTTCACACTTACTATCCCAACATGCTGCACTGGAAATGCATACTCCAGAGGTGGGAGGAGGTATATCATCACAACCAGCTTCAGTACTCACAAAATGTGAATATCCTGCAGAAGACATACTATTGGCAATGATATTCCAAGTTACCCACCACAAAAATCCTGCCCCAAACAAAAAGTTAAATTAAACATAGTAACATCATTTCCCTACTACCTCACCTCCTAACCACTCCCCGGAAGCTTCTTTCCACCCACCCCCACCCCTTTTAAGTTCATGGCCTCTTGTAACATATGTATGTATGTGAATAAATATATAAGTGCAACCTGCTAGGTCTATTTAGTGTTGTTTGTATGCATAGTTTTAGAACTGACTTATGATTGGATAAGCATTTGAGGGTTCATCTCTGGGAAAGATTAATTCTCACTCTCCCATCATTCTTTGTTTTCCTATAATTCTGTATTCAGATTTGAGGCTTCATGTGATTTAAAGCTCATCCATATCAATGTCAGTCAGGGTTTTCACTGTTTAGGCCTTGGTTAACCAGACACATTGTTAATATTTCATGGGCTCAGTTTTCTTGTCTTATCTAGAAAACACACTCTTACAGCAGACTTTCTGTTCCTCTGGCACTTACCAATCTTTCCATCTACTTCTCTTGGTGTTCTCTGAGCTATGGTTTGTTATAGATGTATCAAACAGAGATTCCTCATTCAGTTCTTCTCTGTATTTTGATTAGTTGTATCCTTCTCTAATGGTCTCCTCCAGTTTATTTTTATAGAAAGCTTATTTGATGAGGGAAGAGACATATACTTATTTGTGGGTATAAGGATAAGTATTAAATATATAGTTAGGAATTATGACTGTATTAGTAAATTGGTGATAGGTTCTTTTTTAAGATTTGTAATCTCATCAGCCTGGGGTAGTTGGCTAAGTTTTCAGTACTGGGCATTATTTCACTTCTTTTGATTGGACCTTCAGCCGAATTAGACAGCTTTTGGTTACAGCCAAGAGGTGAGTGCCACTATTGGGATATCTTGCCATTCTGGTAATTATTGTGTTTCATAGGCATCACAACTGGGATAGAGTATTCACTGCTTTCCTCCCTTAAAAGCTTGCATAATAACTCCCAGATCCATCAAAGCTACACTTCAGGGAGGAGGCTTTTGGGTCAGATTCATCTCTATTCCTTCCAGATTTGTGTCCAAAGTGCATGGTGTTTTCAGCAATAAGGATTTACTGTTGACTTCTTTCTGGAAGGCAATTAAGGGCAGCAGCAATAGTCTGTACAGTTTTAGGAGCCCATTGAACAACAACAACAGAGGATGTTTCTTTTGCTTGGTTACTGATGTTTTTGTTAAATATTCTATACCTATGAGGCAAGTGTGACACACCAACTGGAATAATTCATTTAAAGAGCATACACACACACACACACACACACACACACACACACATATATATATATATATATATATATATATATATATATATATATATATATATATAGAGAGAGAGAGAGAGAGAGAGAGAGAGAGAGAGAGACCTTTTATTATGGGGAAGTCCTGAAAAGCTGATGGTTGTAATTATCAAGAGACTTATTATATCCTCACTTATTTATGTAGATATACAAATACACACACATACACACACACACACAGAGAGAGGCATGCATACACTCACACTCACACACACACACAAACACACACACATGTATGCACACTTATGTAATCTTAGCTAAATATAAAGTAATGATTCCTACAATTTTTTTCTTTTTTTAGTGTTTTCATGTATCCCCCCTTCTGCTGTATTGTCTGCCTTTCTTGCTCCACAGCTAATACTCTTACACATTTTTCTTATTTCTTCCTTTTAGTAAAATCATATACAAATTTTAAATGTCCCATGGAAAATTAGCTACAATTCTATAATTGAAAATAAACTCTTAGTCAAAAATTTTATATCATGCATATTTATATAGCAGGTCATAGGGAGATGTAGAGTTGGTTGACTTCTCCTCCACCCCAAACCAGTAGAACCTAATGTAATTGGTGTTATAAAAAGAATTCTGATGTGGCAAGTGAGTTTAAATTTCTAGAGAAATTATGTTCTGGGAAATCAGTGCATGTAAAATCATGAGATTGATTTAGTTGTCTGTAGGTGTACAGAATAAAATATCTAATTTTAAATTACTTCACTTCTTAGGACACATTAAATTTGCCGAGTTTAGATCATATGTAGATTGACTACTTTATCACAAATCCAAATATATGTATGCATTTCTTGGAGAAGAATGCTGATTTATAAAATCTCATATATAATTTTGAGAATGTACAGTATCCTTCTCCTAATTTAACCATTCTTGGGTTACTAATCATGTGTGTATC
This sequence comes from Peromyscus maniculatus bairdii, assembly GCF_049852395.1. Taxonomy (NCBI): domain Eukaryota; kingdom Metazoa; phylum Chordata; class Mammalia; order Rodentia; family Cricetidae; genus Peromyscus; species Peromyscus maniculatus. The sequence continues at coordinate 101,665,033 of NC_134875.1, forward strand.
TTTCCATCTTTTATGGTACATGTATGTTAACAGCAACAGAGAAAATAGCTAAATGATAATTTATTATAAACTATATTATAAACTATTCTCACATTATTTCATCATTCCTCATATATCTGATGAGGTTAAAATCTGCATTTTACAGCAGTATTTCACTACCCGATTAGCTACTTCAAAATGAAAAGTTTAAAAATGATATCTTTCATTCTTGAATGTGAGAAACTGGCCTTGATTTCATAGATAAGTTATTTTTGACCTTTTATTATGGGGAAGTCCTGAAAAGCTGATGGCCGTAATTAGCAAGAAACTAATTATATCCTCAGTTATTTGTGTAGTCATTGGTACTGAATATCAGTTATTATTTTAATTGTATTTATTTTAAGGAAGCTTTTGCATGGCATTTCCAGTTAGCTGTCGATCTTTCTCAAATGTAGTTTCTGGGGTTCAAGGTAAGGGCCAAGAAAAAGAAAGAGGAAAAAAGCATATCATCATGAAACATCTAAGCCAGTAAGCCAAAATATGTCACATTTCAGCCACATTCAAATCACTAACTTAGTTACCAAGGCTTCAATCCTAGATTGAATTTTGGTTTCAGATACTATTTGCTTTCATCGCTGTCTCATGCTCATCTTGTTCTAGTTGTGACTCATAAGAAAATCAAGCCTCAAAGTTTGTGCCTTACAATGATCTAAGTTACTATGAAGAGACAAATTATTTAGAAGATTAATTTTGAGGATAATGGCTAACATCATATTCCAGGCTGTACATTTTGTTTAAGTTAATATATACTATGAGGATAGTTACTTATACAATTATAAAATTAACATTTCTATCCTAATGGAATTTACAGTCATTCACAAAGGTAGGAGCACATTGATCAAATAATCACACAGAAATTAAATGTGCAACAATGTCAAGAATAGATATATGTCATTTTGGTGTCTATAATAGCCACAATAGGTTAGTTTGGAGAAGGCAAGAAAAATAATTACAGAAGAAAGAAATATTTATTTGAGAACTGGTGATAATGACTAACTACTGTCCCTTTTGACATCTTGTTTGCTAAAGCCATTGACTTCCACATGGTCTCCCTATAAACACTAAATACATATTCGCAACATGATATGTCCAATAATTTTCTTTTGCTTTCCTAGCTGTCTCTACAAGATCATCTTTCACTTGCCTTCTCTATTACTGTAAATAATGACACTGATATTCCAGTTTCTAAAACTAAAAGAAAATTGCACTGTTCAATTCACACTTTGTCTTTCACATCTCATATTCAAACACATCAAGAATCCCACTCTATGTCTTTACTTCCATAGCTGTTCCAAGAATTCAAACTATCACTATTAGTGATTGTATTTTAAATTCACAAACTTAATGAATGTAGTGCTTAAAAATGCATCAACATAAGTCCAAAATATAATAAGAAACATTGAAATATAAATATATAGAGAATGAAACCATAAAACATGCATTTAAATTTAGTACATGCTTGTTTTCAGTATCAATGTGTACAATTCAGAAAATAACAATCAGCAGGGCATTCCCTTCAGTAAAGATATCTTTTTAATTTACCTAGAGGATATTAACTATTTGGATATAATAACTGGCATTTATCTGTATGTGGTAGAGCATGTCTTTAATCCTAGTACCTGGAAGGCAGATTCAAGTGAATCTTTCTGAGTTTGACACCATCCTGGCTATGTAGCAAGTCAGGGCTACATAGTGAGACCTCGTCTCAAAAAAGTATTTTAAAAGGGCACACCATACAATTTTAGAGGCTAGAAGATGTCTTATTGATTAACAGAACTTACTGCTCTTAGAAGAGTACTCAGACTCGGCTCCCAACTCCTACATGGCAGCTCACAGCCATCTGGAACTACAGTTCCAGAAATTGAACACATTATTTTGACATCCATTAGGATTATGCTCAAAGAGTGTACCACATTCTTTTAGGCAAAACACTCATACATGTAAATAAAATAAATAATTTATTTTAAAAAAAACCTCAGTTGTATTTATTCCTGAATATCTCTGGAAGTTTTGATAAGGCTGTGCTCCTTTCAAAACCTGTATGGAAAATCATTTCTGGCCTCTTTTAAGTTCTGGTGGCCATCAGTGTTTCTTATTGATCCTTGCCTTCACTTACTTCAATTCCTATTTTTTTCTGTCGTATAAAATTCTTTCAATGAGCCTCTGTAACCAGAGTTCTGTGTTTATATAATGGAACTTGATTAGAGCCACTGCTATTATTGAATCTTTACTGATGATATATGTAAAGATTATGTTTTCAAATAATATAAAGTAGGTATTCATGATTATGTCTTCAAAAATTGTTGTAGTTGACAATATTTAAGGTATAAAGGGAGAAACAAATCTCTATATAAGGTTGGTATGATAAAAATAAATCAACTTATACACTTAATAGATAGCTGTTTGTTACTGTCATATTTTCAGGCCTGGATATTAAAACATGGGAGCAGACACACATATTTATGTATACACACACACACACACACACACACACACACACACACATACCTTTTCAGTGAGAAAATATATACTCCTTGAATTTTTTGTTGAGAATATAGAAAATAACTTAGTAGCAATGGCTGAAAGAAAAGTACATACATATATATCTAAATAGATCTATGTGAAATAAGTAACTATCATTTTAACTTCTGAGATGTGTTTTAGCTTCATTTCTGGCTCTGTCATAAATCACCCTGACAAATGTTCCCATAAGGGTGAAAGTGTTTATTTGGATTATGATGTCAAGTTACAGTCCATTGTTTTGGGCAAGTCAAAGAAGGAATATGAGGCACCTAATCACATCAACAGTCATGAACAATGAGGGAAAAAAGATCCATACATGGTTAGTGCTTAGCTCACAATCTGTACTCTTATACAGTGCAGAACCTAAACCCAGGGAATCTTGCCAACCACAGTGGGCAGAATCTTCCCAAAATAAATAAAGTAGTCATGACAATATACCATAAGACATGCCCACAGGACAAGAGGATCTAGATAGTCCCTGTCTTAGAGGTTTTATTGCTGTGAAGAAAAACCATGACTGCAGCAATTCTTTTTTTTTTTTTTTTTTTTTGGTTTTTCGAGACAGGGTTTCTCTGTGTAGCTTTGCGCCTTTCCTGGAACTCACTTGGTAGCCCAGGCTGGCCTCGAACTCACAGAGATCCACCTGGCTCTGCCTCCCGAGTGCTGGGATTAAAGGCGTGCGCCACCACCGCCCGGCGTGCAATTCTTGTAAAAGGAAAATATTAAATTGGTGTAGCTTACTGTTTCAGAGGTTTAGTCCTTTACCCTCCTGGTGGGACATGGTAGCATGTAGGCAGACATGGTGCTGAAAAGGGAGCTGAGAGAGCTGCATCTTGAAGCAGGCAACAGGAAGTAAACTTTAACACTCACATAGCTTGAGCCTAGGAAACCACAAAACCCACCCCAACAGTGACACACTTCCTTCATTAAGGCCATATCTACTCCAACAAGGCCATTCTCTAGGCAGGGCCATTTTCTTTTAAATCACCACAGTTCTTTATTGATACTTTCTTCTTAGGTAATTCAAGATGGTGTAAAGTTTACAGTTACAATTGACATTCACAGATGGTAAGGAGAAAATATAGTATAAATTTTACAGGGCAGTGACATTAAATTAAGATGTTTACTTTTTAGTCACAGAGAATAACACATTTACTTTCCAATGAAACCAACCAATACTGAGTACTAAATATTAAAAAAAAAAAACACATTCTTCAAAAGACAATACAGACTATAGTTTTTTCATTAGTTATGTGTTTAAAAGGCTTATTATAGTTCACATTTGTATTAATTATTGAATGGTCATAACCATGGCACAGTCCTATGGAATTTAAAAGCAGATGTTTTTTCTTAGAGATTCCATAATTTACAAGAGAGTGGGAAAGAGCATAGTGAATTGAAGGTTGTGAACTCAGTAGTAATTCTGATCTCAATATTTTAAGTGTTTAAATTATGTACCAGTACTCATAAAAATCTGTTATGCTATAGAAAGTGTTGACTGGTACATATCAAACAAGATTTAATGATTTTTGTCATTTTTATTGTTGCACTGTGTAACCCAAGCTCTTCTCAGACTCACTCAATAAGCTAGGAAGACATTGAAATCCCCTGTTCTACGGCTTCTACCTCCTCCTAAGTGCTATTATTACCACCTTGTAATAGCATACTTAGCAGTAGATTGCTTGAGTTATTATCACATAAAGACTGAAGCATTAATTATTTTATTTATTTTAAATTTTATTGTGATTTTTTTTAAAGTTTGAGTGGAAATTCAATGGTGAAATCTTGCTATTGACCTGCCATTTGTTAAAAAGTTCTTCACAGATTCATTCATGATGATGATGGTGATGATGATATCTGTATATCATACAGATACAGATATCTGTATATCTGTATATATATATATATATATATGGTGCTGGAAGTTACTGTATACCATACCAGACAAGAAAAGTAGCCATCAATTATACCCAGATAAGAATTCTGTAAGCTACAGTAAGCACGGGCCTGGAAAGACATGCTTACTAGTGCACCAATCTGAGAGTAATCAACCATTTTTTCTGATTAGATTTAAATTCCACAACACAAGATGAAACCTATATCTGGTACCATTAACAGGCCAAGGACCATGGATAAACAGATCCTGGGCACTAGGGAATAACCTATTATTATCATTATGTGAAATGGACATAGTATTACACAGACTTTTAATTGGCCTTCTAACATAATTTTATTTTGTTAATTCTATTCCCATTTTCCTTTCCCATCCTTTTGTTTTCACCCCTTGTGCCCTCCATTGTGCATTCATATCACATTGGTTCTTATGACCTCTCCACCTCTATTTTCCTTTCTCAAATTCTTATTTTTTTAATTTCATAGCCCATATTCATATTTATACCCATTTGTTTGTATGTTTGTGTATGTATGTATGTGCGTGTGTGCACATTTCCATACATATTAGTACAAAAACAATGCATTTGAAACTGTGGATTATTACGTTGCTTTTTGTTCCTAATTTAATTTGGTTTTAACAATTTCATACATGTATATAATGTACTCTGACTACTCTCTTTTCCCCAAGACAGAAGGGGATCATTACAGAAAGTCACATCCAATCAAATTCAGATTTGTGGAGAACAGTCTCAAAGGATATATCTGCAATATATCTAATGTACCTCTTGCTCAGGGATCCTTGATGAAGAGAGAGTGGAAAAATTATTATAGGACCAGGGTACTTGCTGTGAGAGTTTGTGTCCTAGGGATGTCAGAAGCTACACCCATAAAATCTCACTAACACAGGTGCCCAAATGTGAGCTGAAAAAGAACAACAATGTACATTCTAACATACAGAGGGCTAAATTCATGAGGCCTTGTGATAGCTACTCGTGATTGTTAACTTGACTACATCTGGAATGAACTACAATCCAGAAATGGAGAGCACACCTGCTGTCTGGATCTTGAAGCCTGAAGGCAACCCACCTCTGATCTGGATATTGAGGGTAGAAGACACATGCCATTAATCCACACTTGTAGCAGGAAGACACACCTTTAATCTGGGCTATACCTTGTACTGGAGGCCTATATAAGGACATGGAACAAGGAAAGGTTTGCTCTTTGCCTGTTTGGCCTCACCTTGCCAACACATCCATTCCTTCTTGACACTGGAGCCTACTTCTTCCAGATTCCAGCATACACAAATGACCAGCTGAGACACCTAGCCTTGTAGGACTCAGCAACTTCTAGATTCTTGGACTTTCTATTCATAGCTAGTCATTGTTGGATTAGTTAGTTGCACTGCAGCCTTGTAAATTATTCTAACAAATTTCATATATATATATATATATATATATATATATATATATATTCATTCCATAAGTTTTGTGACTCTAGTGATCCCTTACTAATACAGGCCTCAACCTTAAAAAACAACTACAGGCACAAAACACACACACACACACACACACACACACACACACACACGTACACACACACACGTACACACATGTAAAAACAACTAATGTAAAATGAGTCCATGTGTTTGAAAATGAACCAGAGGGCTATATGAGAGGGATTGGACAGAGAAAAGGGAAGGGAGACACTATAATCTCCAGCAAAATGAAGTAAAGGATTTTAAAATAAATTTAAAAGAAAAAACATTATAAAGGAAAAGTGTCAGTCATTTGAATGCCTGCGGAAAACATTAAGCTCTCAGCCAGTGTTTAATAACTAATGTGAGCCTTTGCTTTCCATATTTATACAGAACAAGGAAGTCTTTTGAGTATAACCGATCTACAAGGAAAGGGACATAGTATAACTTGAGTAATATTTCAAGATGGAGACTCATGTAAGTACTTTTTAAACATGGCTTTAAATTTAGTGCTCATTGAGAAGGAAATCACTGAAGACTTAAATGGAAAAATAGCATGTCATGACTGAACTTTTTAAAAGCTGCTCAATGAAAGCTAATGAGAGCAAAGAGCAAGGCAAGCCATGGGTGTTAAAGAGCTCCACTTATCATTTTTGTAGTAGTACAGATCAGGGATGATGGTGTTATAATGTTGCTGTGAATGTGCTACAGTTTTCAGGCTATATCTCAGAGATAAAGCTTGGAATGTGTATCATTCATTCATCAATGCCTTCTGGGAACAATTGTTGAGTACTTCTAATGATCATGATATTTCAGCCGTTGAGTGTGGTCTGCTGTGGTTAAGAAATTTTTTATCACGTAAATTCTGTACCTCAGCTTTTGTTTACAATATACATTACTTCTAGGATTTCAGTTTCTGTTTTCTTTACAAATATCTGTCTAACAACTCTCAAAGTTGGAGTTAAAGTATTGGCTCCAATCCTATTTACTGCCAAACATAAGTATGTAAGCTTTCTCATTGTAAATAATGGTGACCTGGAGCTATGCATATTTAGTTTTTGTTGTTGTTTTGTTTATCTTTTAAGTATTTCAAGCGATTTATCCAATTTGTTGCCATGTCTAAAGCTTATCTTCAGAGATAATTTGGTCTTCTTTATCTTATTTTGTCAGTCAAACATATACACTATTTTTAGCTTCAATAAAGACCAGGAAAATATTCTGAGACACTTAAAACTCTCCAAGTCATTTTATGAGTCTCGAGCTATTAGCTTCTTTACAAGAATGCTTAATTCAAATTAAAGGAGTTGGCTTGCATATTATACTTTATATTACTTTTTATTTCATAATAACTATTTTTTCATCTTGTCAGATCCAATAAATATTGCCTCTAATAAAGCATGACCCAATTAAAGGTTTCAGACAATGAGAAATTTGTATAGCGTCATGTCTCTGGTAAATGTTTAAGAGTGTGAATATATAGGTGATTACTAAGAAATAACATATGGAAAGGATTGTTGTTCTTTTTTGGGTTATTAGTAAAATATAAATATAATCTAATTATTATGTAATCTTGCTAATACCCATGCCGTAGGTAACAAACTTTGGCAACTTGAAAAAGTAAATATTTAAACTAAAATTATGTACTACTAATAGTTACCTATTATATTAACATTAAAACTGGAAATTAGTACTAGACCATAAATGAAGAAAGCTGAGTAGCATGAGAGTGAAAATGTTAAAACCAATTTAATATTTTCAAAAGAATTTGTCTGCAAGGAAAAACATACCTTCTTCATTGTAATTCATTACACATGCAGCAAAGAAAGTCCACTGTTTTTGAGGCCCCTATATAATGCAAAGACTCAAATCTCCAAAATCTCAGTGACTGTAAACTGATTGTAATGCAGACATTTTCATTTCAAAGAGACTCCTTTTGCTGATTTACATATAAGGAAGTAGTGATATAATGGGGATCTACCTTGAATACAGAATTAAGTAGTTTTGCTGGTTGGTTTTTGTCAACTTTATGCAAACTTTGACATGTCTGAGAAGATGGATCTAACTGAGAAAATACCTTGATCAGATTGGCCTATAGGCTAGCTAGTCTATTGAGTATTTTCTTGAGTAATGACTGATAGAGAAGGGCCCAGCCAATTGTGGGTAGTGCCAACACTGGGCAGATGGTCCTGGGTTGTATAAGAAAGCAGCCAGCCATAGGGAGCAAGTCAGTAAGCAGCATTCTTCCATTGCTTTTGCTACAGTTGCTACTCCAGGTTCTAACCTTGACTTCTTATTCTGACATTTCTCAGAGATGTGTGGGGATCTGAGAGTTGTATGATGAAATATGATCTGTTTTCCAAGTTCCTTTTTGTCTTGATGTTTTATCACATCAATAGAAAAGTAACCAAAACAGTAGTTAAATAAATTCAACATAATTACTGTTGAAATGTCTATATGTACGTCATTAAAATAATGAAATTATCAAATTTACTTTCTCAAATGTTTCAAAATAGTTATGACCACATTTAAATTTCATAGTACTTCTTCATATGCAAAATGTAAAACTTTAAAATTAACACATTGATAATGTTCTCCGTTATTTTTGCTATGATAATAAATACATTAAGTTTTATAAAATGTCTATAATGTTTTAATAGCAAAATACTGAGGAATAGATGTTCTGTACATGAATATGAATGCATCTTATTTTATAACATGCTAGTAATGCTTATATAAAAAGTTTTGATCTGAGTTTTTTTGTTCACAATAATTTTATGATTGAATAGTATTCTCTTTTCTAAGAAATAATCTTATTTAATCTTCCCAATATCCATTCAATAGATACAAAATTTAAACAACCTGAGAAGTTAAATATTTTCAATTAAATACACATTTATTTGTCTTGATAGTAACATGGTAGAGAATGAAGATCAGTATATATAATGTTAATGTTATGTTTCAAAAGAGAGATGAAATAGTTATGTTTCCAAACCTTTGGAAAGTAAGTAAAAAATACTAAATATTCCCTTTTCAACTATGGCCAGTTCAAGACCCAAGAACACTAGAAATAAAACAAGTCTATTGGCTAAATGTGACATATGTAGCAAAGGCACCAAATCTAAGTTCTTTGATCATGAATAATGTTGCTTAAACTATAGTGAAAAATTAATTTGATAATACTGTCAGGTTAATCTCTAAATGTATTTTAGGGAGCAACAGATTTCATAAATAATTATAAAAACAGTCAAGAGTTGTCTGGATACCAGGCGTTAGTGGTGCACACCTTTAATAGCAGTACTTGGGAGACAGAGGCAAGCAGATCTCTGTGAGTTCAATGACAGCTTGGTCTGCAAAGTGAGTTTCAGAACAGGAAGTATTGCTACACAGAGAAACCCTGTCTCAAAAAACAAACAAACAATAAGGATTGTATGATAGTGGTATGATAAATTAATTTTTTTGTGGAAAAAAGGAAAAAGCACCTCGCTAAGTCAAGTTTAAAAAAAGTTTATTGGAGAATATATTAAAGGAATACAGCAATGGGCATAAAATAACCATAAAAAAGTAAAGTGATTAAAAATTTATATACAGGCATTTATGATGTTAAAGGTGATTATGGTCCTAAAAATTTAGAAAGATTTATAATGTAATTTACAACAATTAATTTCATGATTTTTGTACTTGTGATTTATCATTGTAGTAGTCCCTGGTAACACAAACTAAAATGAAACAAAAATTAATTGACTCAATTCCCACTGTAATTATAATTGACATAAATGAGCAGCCAGATATTACCAATGCATTATTATAAATGATGGTCATATTTTCTTACCCATTGTGCATAGACATTATTACTACAAAGAACAGTGGATATGTAGTTCAGGTTTTGAAACTGTCATTTTTTTTAAATAAAAATTTAGTAATGAGACCGGGCCCCATCCCTGGGTACCAGCCACTCCAGGGAAGATCTGCCCAACTTGGCCCCAGTTTCTGGCCACCAGGCAGGTTCCCTTTTAGCCCCACCAGGAAGGATCCCCTTCTCCAAGAACCCCAGCAGACCCTGCAATCTCCATGCCCTGCCCCCACACCCATCTGCCCGAGACCCCAGCCACTTCCTGTGACTTAGAGACTGGTCCCAAGCTCCCATCGTGCCCCGGACTTCCCTTTTGGACCAGAGAGGGCTCCCACTCTGCCCTGGACTTCCATTCTGGACAAGAGCTCCCATCCTGCTCCGGACTTCCCTTCTGGACCAGAGAGAGAGCTCCCATCCTTCCCCAGACTTCCCTTCTGGACCAGAGAGAGCCCCCATCTGGCCCCGGTCTTCCCTTCTGGATAAGAGCTTCCATACTGCCCTGGACTTCCCTTCTGGACAAGAGCGAGAGAGACTTCCTGAATCTGTCATCTCTGTCTGAACCAAGTGCGCTGATAAGACCAAGAACGAACCACAAGGAGATGGGCAGACATCAAGGCAGAAGTACATACAACAAAATGAAGAGCAATACAGCATCACCAGAACCTAGCCTGCCTCCATCTAGACCTGAACATCAAAAATTGGAAGAAGCAGAAGAAAACAGCCTCATGAATAACATCATGAAGAAGGTAGAGGCTTGTGTAGAAGATAAGACAAAAAAATGGGAAGAAAACTGTAAACAACTAGAGAAAAGGGCAAACAAATTAGAAGAAAACAATAAAGTCCTGGAAGAAAACAAAAAAGTACTGAAGGAAAATCATGAAAAAGCAATGAAACAAATAAAGGAAACAGTCTAAGACCTGAAAAGGGAAATAGAAAAAATGAAGAAGACACAAACAGAGGGAATGCTAGAAATAGAAAATCTGAGTAAATGATCAGGAAATTCAGATGCAAGTATAACCAACAGAATGCAAGAGATGGAAGAGAGGATCTCTGGCATTGAAGATACAGTAGAAGAAATAGATTCATCAGTGAAAAAAAAAACACTAAAGCCAACAAAGTCATGAACAAAAATGTGCAAGAAATTTGGGTCATCATAAAAAGGCCAAACCTATGAATAATAGGGATAGAAGAATACCAACTCAAAGGCACAGACAATATATTCAACAAAATCATACAAGAAAACTTTCCCAACTTAAAGAAGGAAATTTCTATGAAGATACAAGAAGCCTATAGAAGACCAAACAGACTAGACCCCCCAAAAAAGTCCCCTCGCCACATAATAATTAAACAACTAAATGTACAGAATAAAGAAAGAATATTAAGAGCAGCAAAGGAAAAAGGCCAAGTGACCTATAAAGGCAAACCCATCAGAATAATACCCCATTTCTCAATGGAGACTTTGAAAGCCAGAAGGACCTGGACAGATGTAATGCAGACACTAAGAGACCATGGATGTCAGACCAGACTAATATACCCAGCAAAACTTTCAACCATCATGGACTGAATGAACAAGACATTCCAAGACAAAGCTAGATTTAAACAATACTTATCCACAAACCCAGCCCTACAGAAAGCACTAGAAGGAAAATTCCAACTGAAGGAAGTCAGATACACCCTAGAAAACACAGGCAGTAGATAAAGCCACAGCAGTAAACCCCAAAGAAGAGAAGTACACACACACTACCACCAAAAATAACAGGGATGAAGAATCACTGGTCATTAATATCCCTTAATATCAACGGACTTAATTCACCTATAAAAAGACATAGGCTTACATAATGGATACGAAAGCAGGACCCATCTTTCTGCTGCATACAAGAAACACATCTCAAATTCAAAGACAGACACTACCTAAGAATAAAAGGTTGGGAAAAGACTGTCCAATCAAATGGTCTTAAGAAACAAGCGGGTGTAGCCATCCTGATATCCAACAAAATAGACTTCAAACTAAAATCAATCAAAAGAGACCAAGAAGAGCATTACATCCTCATCACAGGAAAGATCCACCAAGATGAAGTTTCAATTCTGAACATTTATGCCCCAAACACAAGGCCACCCACATATGTAAAAGAAACATTACTAAAGCTTAAACCACATATAAAACCCCAAAAATTAATAGTTGGAGATCTCAACACCCCACTTTCACCACTGGACATTTCTCTCAAAATGAAACTTAACAGAGAAATAAAGGAATTAATTGATGTCATGACCCAATGGACCTAATAGATATCTACAGAATATTCCATCCTAACAAGAAAGAATATAACTTCTTCTCAGCACCCCATGGAACTTTCTCTAAAATTGACCACATACTTGGCCACAAAGCAAATTTCAACAGATACAAAACAATTGGAATAACCTCCTGTGTTCTATTAGACCACCATGCTTTAAAGTTAGATTTCAACAACAACAAAAACTACAGAAAACCTACAATCTCATGGAAACTGAATAATGCTCAAATGAATCACCAACTGGTTAAGGAAGAAATAAAAAAAGAAATTAAAGACTTCCTAGAGATCAATGAAAATGTAGACACCACATACCCAAACTTATGGGACACTATTAAAGCAGTGTTAAGAGGGAAATTCATAGCACTAAATGCCCACATAAAGAAGTTGGAGAAATCTCACAATAGTGACTTAACAGCACACCTGAAAGCTCTATAACAAGAAGTAGCAAAGTCTCCCAGGAAGAATAGACACCAGAAAATTATCAAAGTGAGAGGTGAAATCATTAAAATAGAAACTAAGAGAACAATACAAAAAATTAATGAAACAAAGAGTTGGTTCTTTGTGAAAATCAACAAGATAGACAAGCCCTTATCCAAACTAACTAAGAGACAGAGAGAGAGAATCCAAATCAACAAAATCAGAAATGAAAAGGGGAACATAACAACAGACATTGAGGAAATCCAGAGATTTATCAGGTCATATTTCAAAAACCTCGACTACACAAAACTGGAAAACCTAAAAGAAATGGACAATTTTCTGGATAGGTACCACATACCTAAGTTAAACCAAGACCAGATAAACTATTTAAATAGTCCAATAACCAACCCCTAAAGAAATAGAAACAGTCATTAAAAGTCTCCCAACCAAAAAAAAAAAAAAAAAAAAAAAAGCCCAGGACCAGAAGGTTTCAGTGCAAAAATCTACCAGATCTTCAAAGAAGAGTTAATACCAATACTCTCTAAATTGTTCCACACAATAGAAACAGAAGGAACAATACCAAACTCTTTCTATGAGGCTATAATTACCCTGATTACTAAACCAAACATGGATACAACAAAGAAAGAGAACTACAGACAGATCTCCCTCATGAACATTGATACAAAAATACTCAATAAAATACTGGCAAACAGACTTCAAGAACACATCAGAACAATTATCCACCATGATCAAGTAGGCTTCATCCCAGGGATGTAAGTGTGGTTCAACATATGAAAGTCCGTCAATGTATTACACCATATAAACAAACTAAAAGAAAAAAAAAACATGATCATTTCACTAGATGCAGAAAAGGCATTTGACAAAATCCAAGACCCCTTCATGATAAGAGTCTTGGAGTGATCAGGAATACAGGGAACATACCTAAACATAATAAAGGCAATTTACAACAAGCCAACAGCAAACATCAAATTAAATGGAGAGAAAATCAAAGCAATTCCACTAAAATCAGGAACGAAGCAAGGTTGTCTGCTCTTCTCATACTTATTCATTATAGTACTTGAAGTTCTAGCCAGTGCAGTAAGACAACATAAGGATATTAACGGGATACAAATTGGAAAGGAAGAAGTCAAGTTTTCCCTATTTGCAGATGACATGATAGTATACTTGAGTGACTCCAAAGATTCCACCAAGGAACTGATAAAGCTTATAAAAACCTTCAGCAACATAGCAGGATACAAGATCAATTCAAAAAAAATCAGTAGCCCTCCTATATACAATGGACAAAGAAGCTGAGAAGGAAATCAGAGATACATCACCCTTTACAATAGCCACAAATGACATAAAATACCTTGGGCTAACACTAACCAAGCAGGTGAAGGACCTATATGACAAGAACTTTAAGTCACTGAAAAAAGAAAATGAAGAAGATGTCAGAAAATGGAAAGATCTCCCGTGCTCATGGATAGGCAGGACCAACATAGTAAAAATGGCAATTTTACCAAAAGGAATCTACAGATTCAATGCAATCCCCATCAAAATACCAAAACAATTCTTCACAGACCTGGAAAGAATAATACTCAACTTCATATGGAAAAACAAACAAACAAACAAAAAAAAAAAAACAGGATAGCCAAAAGAATCCTGTATAATAAAACAACCCCTGGCAGCATCATGATCCCTGACTTCAAGCTCTACAATAGAGCTACAGTAATAAAAACAGCTTGGTATTGACATGAAAACAGACATGTGTACCAATGGAATTGAATTGAAGATCCTGACATTAACCTGCACACCTATGAACATATAATTTTTGACAAAGAAGCCAAAAGTGTACAATGGAAAAAAAGAAAGCATCTTCAACAAATGGTGCTGGCATAACTGGATATCAATGTGTAGAAAGCTGCAAATAGATCCATATCTGTCACCGTGCACTAAACTTAAGTCCAAGTGGATCAAGGATCTCAACATAAATCCAGCTACTCTGAACCTGCTAGAAGAGAAAGTAAGAAGTAGTCTTGAACGCATTGGCATGGGAGATCACTTCCTAAATATAACACCAGTAGCACAGACACTGAGAGAAACAATCAATGGGACCTCTTGAAACTGAGAAGCTTTTGTAGAGCAAAAGATATGGTCAACAAGGCAAAGTGACAGCCTGCAGAATGGGAAAAGATCTTTACCAACCCCACATCTGACAGAGGACTTATATCCAGAATATATAAGGAACTCAAGAAATTAGACATCAAAATGACGAACAGTCCAATTAAGAAGGGGGCTATAGAAATAAAAAGAATTCTCAACAGAGGAAACTCAAATGGCTGAAAGACATTTAAGGAATTGCTCAAGATCCCTAATCATCAGGGAAATGCAAATCAAAACAACTCTGAGATACCACCTTATACCCGCCAGAATGGCTAAGAGCAAAGACACTGAAGACACTTTATGCTGGAGAGGATATGGAACTAGGGGAACTCTCCTCCACTGCTGGTGGGAATGCAAGCTAGTACAACCACTTTGGAAATCAATATGGCCCTTTCTTAGAAAATTGGGAATCAATCTCCCTCAAGATCCAGCTATACCCCTCTTGGGCATATACCCAAGGAATGCTCAATCATACCACAAGGGCACTTGCTCAGCTATGTTAATATCAGCATTGTTTGTAATAGCCAAAACCTGGAAACAGCCTAGATGCCCTTCAACTGAAGAATGGATAAATAAATTATGGCACATATACACAATGAAATACTACTCAGCAGAGAAAAACAATGGCATCATGATGTTTGCAGGCAAATGGATGGACCTAGAATAAAATCACCCTGAGTGAGGTAACCCAGACTCAGAAAGACAAATATGGTATGTACTCACTCACAGGTGGATACTAGTAGTGGAACAAGGATGATTGAACTGCTACTCATATCACCAGGGAGGCTACCTGGAAAACAGGACCCCAAGAAAGACACGAGGATCGCCCAATGAAGGAGAAATGGCTGAGATCTACATGAACAACCTGGACATGAGTGGGAGTAATGAAGGGCAAGGGTCGAGGGAAAGAGAGCCCGTGGGAGCGGGAGATCCAGCTGGATCAAGAAGAGAGAGGGAGAACAAGGAATAGGAGACCATGGTAAATGAAGACCACATGAGAAAAGGAAGAAACAAAGTGATTGAGTGGCCCACAGAAATCCACAAAGATACTCCCACAATAGACGGCTGGCAATGGTCGAGAGACAGCCCAAACTGACCTACTCTGGTGATGGGATGGCCAAATACCCTAATAGTCATGCCAGAAACTCCATCCAAGTTCTGAGGAATCTGGATGTAGAGATCCATGGCTAGGCCCCGGGTAGAGCTCTGGGAGTCCAATTAGCGAGAAAGCAAAGGGTTTATATGAGCGACAATTGTTGAAACCAAGGTTGGATAAAGCACAGGGACAAATAGCCAAACAAATGGAAACACATGAACTATGAACCAAAGGCTGAGGGGCCCCCAACTGGATCAGGTCCTCTGAATAGATCTGTGAAGTATCTGAAGGCCACTTGGCCAAACATCCTAATTGTCATGCTAGAAATCCCATCCAATGACTGAGGGAACCAGATGCAGAGATCCACAGTCAGGCCCTAGGTGAAGCTCCAGGAGTGTAATTGGTGAGAAAGAGGAGGGTTTGTATGAGTTAGAATTGTTGAGTCCAAGGTTGGAAAAAGCACAGGGACAAATATGCAAACGAAAGGAAACACATGAACTATGAACCAATAGCTGAGGAGCCCCCAACTGCATCAGGCCCTCCAGATAAATAAGACAGTTGATTAGCTTGACTTGCTTGGGAGGCATCCAGACAATGGGACCGGGTCCTGTCCTCAGTGCATGAACTGGCAGTTTGGAACTTGGGGCTTATACAGGGACACTTGGCTCAGCCTGGGAGGAGGGGACTGGATCTGCCTGGACTGAATCTACCAGGTTGAACTCAATCCTTGGGGGAGTCTTTGCACTGGAGGAGATGGGAATGGGGGGTGGGCTGGGGGGAAGGTTGAGGGTGGGGGTGGGGCGGGAGGGGGGAGAACAAGGGAATCCGTGGCTGATATGTAAAATTAAATTTAATAAATAAATTTAAAAAATGAAAAAAAAATTAGCAATGTATCTTATGAAAACCTTCAGTTTTCTCAAAATAGTCATCAGAGAAATGTCTATTCATTCAAATTATGCAAGTAACTACAATTGTCAAGCAAGGCATTTTTTTTTTTTTTTTTTTTTTGGTTTTTCGAGACAGGGTTTCTCTGTGTAGCTTTGTGCCTTTCCTGGGACTCACTTGGTAGTCCAGGCTGGCCTCGAACTCACAGAGATCCGCCTGGCTCTGCCTCCCGAGTGCTGGGATTAAAGGCGTGTGCCACCACCGCCCAGCATAAGCAAGGCAATTTTTATAAAAATATTTTGAACATTACAACACATAAGAAAATTCAGAAATATTGAGTGTGCCTTCACAGAACCCTGCATGAATGCACAGTTGTGGACCACCTTTGTGGTAGAACTACTCAGCATCAATGGAAATCTCATATGTATAGATCTTAGGTAATTTTTATGTTGTTTAAGTTATTAGAAAGTGAGCTAAGCTAAATCATTTAGGCAAAATATAATGTGATAATTCAATATTAGTAATTCTCGATGCAGTTATATTATAGTGGGTAGCCATTCCAGCTTTGATGTGGAAGTTCCAACCCCCATTGAGGCTTTGGTAACTGTCACGCCTACAAGGCGGGACCAAGAGAGGGCCCTGAAGACACAAGATCCAGATGCACCACACTCTGTCTGTTCCTGGACCCTTGATGGTGGAAGCAGACCAAGCAGAGTCCTCCAGAGAACACTGCTGGACTGAGACACACCTCCCCCAGACCCTGCAACCTATCTATCCCTTCATTTGTAAGTTATGCCACTAATAAACCTCCCTTTTAACTATGTGGAGCGGCCTTAATAATTTTACCAATATTTGGCACCCAACATGGGGCACGAACCCATGACCCTGAGATTAAGAGTCTCATGCTCTACCAACTGAGATTTCTCACAATACACAACAGAGATACTATCACCCCCAAAACAGATGGAACCAATTCTAAGAAAACGACGCCCCTTCTCCCTAAGGTTTCATATTTCTCAGGGTTATGGTTGATTGTTATAGGGTTGGGATTGGAAGAATATATTAAACTCAGTATTATCCTTAAGAAAAGAAAAAGTGTCTCAAAAAAAGAGAAAAGAAGAAATGGAATGGATAGGTATAAGATATTATGGTAGATTATTGTATATACTAGTAAACAAATTTAGTAAAATAGTAGCCTTAAATAATTTGCACTGTTATGGATTCTTATATTTTGATACAAATGTAAACTATTTTTATATTTCTGTTTAAGATAATTTGTATGTTGATACAAATACAGAACTATATTTGTTATAATGTACACATATTTCTACTCTTATTTGAAATATTTGTATTTTGATGCAAATGTAAATTTATATCTGTCATACTTTATGTATATTCTACTTCTGTTTAGGATATACTGTATATTGATATATATTTAAGATTATTGTCATATTGCATATTGCACTATATATTCCTACCTGTGTTATAAATATCTTGTGAATTGTCACAATTTTGAAGTCATCATTCTTTACCATACATTTGCTTATAGACTGTTTACCTTGTTTACATGAAGCCTTAGTCCTTAGGTTATTTCTGTAGATAAGACTTATATATTTATAGTCACCTATGCTTGTCATCTCTATAGTTATGTTAGTTAGGTTATCCAGATTTACAGATACATAGGTCAGGTGGACAGGTAATCTTCAAACACTTCATAGACCTAGAGAATATGGCATTTAAATAACTTAGAATTCTGTTGACATGAGACACAATTGGTGCTGCCAGGAGCAATGGTGGTGCATGCCTTTAATCCCAGCACTCTGGAGGCAGAGTCAGGAGGGTCTCTGTGAGTTTGAGGCCAGCCTGGTCTACAGAGCGAGATCCAGGATAGGTTCCAAAACTACACAGAGAAACCACATCTCAATAAAACAAACAAACAAAAAAAGATACTGGGATTCTCAATAATTTGGATGGTATGTTGCTAATTTATAGAAACAGAAAACTCCAGAACAACAACAAAAGACAAAATATTAACTCACCTAAAGCAAGTGACTTAGTGAGTTTGAATAGTATAGAATAAATCTGAAATTTATTTTAATATTTTGAAAATTTTAAAAGATCTTTGGCACTTCATATCACCCAATAACTTTCATTTTTACCTAATGATATATACCAATGCAACTATGTTAATAGTGCTATACCATGCAAGCAAATTTGTCAATAGTAACATGTATTCAATAGCCTTTGCCTAGCAGTCATACAGAACATTGCAATCAAACTAAGGGGAAAAGTGCCAACACTAACAAAGAAGTTATGCAATGTTTCTTACATATCTACTAGAAAGGTACATGGCTGGAATGATGGTTCAGTAATTAAGAGCTCTTGTTGTTCTTGCAGAGGACCAGAGTTTGATTCTCAGACCTTAATGGTGGTTCACAACTATCTGTGAGTTCAGTTCCAGTGGATCCAGTGGATCTTATGCCCTCTTTTGACCTCAGGCACCAAGCTCACATGTAGTACACATGCATACATGCAATCAAAACACACGTAAAATAAAATGAATAAATCTGATTAAAAACTGTAATCAGAAAGGTAATGCTTAAATTCAAGAAGAGTACATTTAAGGAAATTATTTTTAAAAAGGAAATCTTTTGGACATTAAATTCTTGGAATAGTTAACATAAGATATAAGACTTCTTGCTTTAAGACACAGAATATGGGGTTTCTTTGTTTACTGTATAAAAGCAATTATCTTCCTAACTTTGTTCTAAAAAAGTTAAAGTGTTGGAAACACAGTCTTGAAAATGAATGAATAATTTTTATGTAATGACTGAGGCCTCTATAGGAAACATTTGGAAGTGATGGGTGTCTGACGTTTTAGCCTACTCTTAGGACCATGTTCTTCCTAGTGGGTTGCCTCATCCATTCTTGATATGGGGGGTTGTGACTTGTCTTATTGTAATTAATTTTGCCTTGTTTGATTGATATCCATGCGAGGCACGCCCTTGTTTTGAAGGGAAACCTAGGAGGAGTGCATCTGGGAGAGAGAGAGAAGGTGGAGGGTAAGGAGTGGGAAGAGTGGAGGAAGTAGAAACTGTGGTCAGGATTTAATGAGTAAGAAAAGAATAAAAGAAAAAAAGTTGGGTGGGTAGGAAGTTTGAGATGATTTGGGAGGATCTAGGGGAGAGGAAACATGATCAAAGTAATTCTATATTTTTTAAAATTAAAAACAGACAATAAAAAAGAAAATTAACATCTAATAGATACATATTTCCTCTAATACAGTTAGAAAACCAAACATGTGTCACTTTCTCTACAATTTTTCTATATAACTCATCTGTATTTCTAAGAGATAATTATTTACATATGCTATGAAGCCCATTTAATCTTTGCATTATGTTTCCATCTTTCTTATATTCCAATGAATGGTTAAGTATCTAATGGTTCTGCCATTGCATCTTCTTTTTTATCACCTTTCTTCATTCTATTAATAACTGTATTTAAATTCTGTTTTTAATATCATCACCAGCAATGTAATTTTCATACTGTGACTCTATGTACCTTCCAGTAAATATCTTTATTTGTTAAAGTGCTACTGAAAAGTCTTCAAAGTGTCATATTTGTTCACAACCTTGAATCTGAAAGTATGTTCAAATTCCAGCAACATAAAGATATTCTGGTTTCTTGTTCACTATAATTTGCAATGTTTTACCAAGGGCTGATTAAAATAGCAATTGAGGAGATGAATCCAGTAATCTGTGTTTCAGCATGTCCTCTGGTGTAAGGAGCTGAGAAATCCTTGAGGGACTGTGTAAGGAGCTGATATAGCCCTGAGTGAATGTACATAGTTGATATTTTCAAGGTGCTGCTTTATAGCATTTTGGATAAAATACTTCTAAGTGAGATTGCTTGATAAATTTGTATATATATTTTCAGTTCTCTGAAGAAACTTCAGCCCACATTTTGTGACAGCTACATTATTTGACATTCCTTCGCAGTTGGATTTACTGCAAAGTCCTGTCAGTACTTGTTGTGGTTTGAGTTTTTGATAATTGTCATTCTGACACGTATGAGATGATATCTCATTACTTTTCCATGATTATTAGTGGCCTGTATTTCCCTTATGATTTGTATTCTCTAATGTTTATTGACTTTTTGTGTTTTGTCATAAACCTATTAGTTTTTTTTATATAAATACATATTAAGTCTTCATCTACTTAAAATCTTATACTATTTTTTGGGGAAAGGGCCTATGGAGGCAGGTGCTAGTAAAGCTGGACCCAGGAAAAGTGTAGAGGGTTGAACCCAAGCTGTTTACAAAAAAATATAATTGGAGCTTCAGGTCAAGAAAGATGATGTCACTACATGATTCCCTCATAGAGAACACTGTAAATACTGCAGACTAGGCATGTGATTGGGTAACCTTTAAGCTGATCAGACATTGGGGATTTTGCACCCTGGGTCTTGTTTTCTTTATGCTTTAAAAGGAGATTGTTTTTATTTATCTTTTTCCATTTCTTTTATTAAGACATTTTTCTACTCACCCTACATACCACTCACAGATCCCACTTCCTCCCTCCCCTCACCCCCAGACCTCCCTCCCAAGCTACCCCCATCTCCACATTCTTCAAATCAAGGTCTCCCATGGGGAGTCAGCAGAGTCCAGCACATGGAGCCAAGGCAGGTCCAAGCTCCTCCCCACAGCACCAGAGCTGCTCAAGGTGCCACACATCAGGCACCAGGCTCCCAAAAGCCTGCCCATGCATCAGGCAGGGAGGGATGGGTCCTGATCCCCCTGCCTGGGTGTCCCCCAAACAGTTCAAGCTAAACAACTGTCTCCCAAATCCTGAGGGCTTAGTCCAGTCCTATGGAGGCCCTACAGCCACTAGTCTACAGATCATGGGACTTCACCAGTCTGGCCATCATCTCTGTACATGTTCCCATCATGATCTTAACATCTCCCACCGACAGAATCCCTCCTCTCTCCTATTGACTGGATTAGAGCAGGCTCAACCATGAATCCCTGCATCTGCCTCCATCAGTCACTGCATAAAGGCTCTATGATGACAGTTAGGGTATTCACTAGACCAGTCACCAAAGTAGACCAGTCCAGGCACCCCCTCAAGCAAAGCCAGTAGTCCAAGGTGGGGTCAAACCTGTGGACTCCTGAGAGCTTCCTGGCACCCTGCCTCTTCCCACTCCCATGATGTCTTCATCTATCACAGTATCTCCTGGTATCTCCTTCCCTACTCTCCCACTCTATCCCCTCTCCAGCTCAACTCTCCCATTTCCCTATGTTCTCACCCTCAATTCCTTGCCCTCTGCCACCCAAAAAACCCCAGCCCACTTATGCAGATACCATCCACTTCTTCACTGGGCTATCCATGTGTCCCTCCCATGGTCCCTTGCTGTCAGCTAGCCTCCCCTAAGCTATGGGCTGCAGTCTGGCCATCCCTTCCCTCACATCTAGTATCCACTTACGAGGGAGTACATACCATGTTTTTCCTTCCTAATCTGGGTTACCTCACTCAGGATGATATTTTCTAGTTCTATCCTTTGCCTGGAAATTTAATGATATCATTGTTTTCTACTGCTGAGTAGTACTCCATTCTATATATTTACTACATTTTCTTTATGCATTCTTCAGTTGAGGGGCATCTAGGTTGTTTCCAGGTTCTTGCTATTACAAATAATGCAAATATAAACAGAGCTGAGCAAGTGTCCTTGTGGTGAGATTGAGCATTCCTTGGGTATATGCCCAAGAGTGGTATAGCTGGGTCTTGAGGAAGATTGATTCCTGATTCCCAATTTTCTGAGAAACCACCATACTGATTTCCAGAGTGGCTGTACAAGTTTGCATTTCCACCAACAGTGGAGGAGTGTTCCCTTTGCTCCAAACCCTCTCCAACATAAGCTGTCTTCAGTGTTTTTGATCTTAGCCATTCAGACAGGTGTAAGATGATATCTCAGAGTCGTTTTGATTTGCATTTCCCTAATGACTAAGGATGCTGAGCAATTCCTTAAATGCCTTTCTGCCATTTGAGAGTCTTCTGTTGAGAATTCTCTGTTAAGCTCTGTAGCCCATTTTTTAATTGGATTTTTCATTATTTTGAAGTCTAGCTTTTTGAGTTCTTTATATATTTTGGAGATCAGTCCTCTGTCAGATGTGGGGTTGGTGAAGATCTTTTCCCATTCTATAAGCTGTCATTTGGTCTTATTAACCATGTCCTTTGCTCTACAAAAGCTTCTCAGTTTCAGGAGGTCCCATTTATTAATTGTCATTATCAGTGTCTGTGCTACTGGTGCTATATTTAGGAAGTGGTCTCCTGTGCCAATTTGTTCCAGACTACTTCTTACTTTCTCTTCTATCAAGTTCAGTGTAACTGGATTTATGTTGAGGTCTTTGATCCACTTGGACTTGAGTTTTGTGCATATAGATCTATTTGCAATTTTCTGCATGTTGACATCCAGTTATGCCAGCACCATTTGTTGAAGATGATTTCTTTTTTCCATGGAACAATTTTGGCTTCTTTCTCAAAAATCACATGTTCATAGGTGTGTGGATTAATGTCAGGGTCTTCAATTCGATTCCATTGGTCCACATGTCTGTTTTTATGCCAGTACCAAGCTGTTTATATTACTATAGCTCTATAGTAAGTCCAGTTGGTTGCTGGCAGGTTCTGTCTCACGGTGTGGAAGAAGTTTTTAATCCTAGATTTTAATCTGAAGTTTTCTTTTATTGTAGTATCTGTGTCCAACTTTGGTATCAAGGTTTTACTGACCATGGGTTTGGATCTGGATCTGCTCCTTCATATTTAAATTGTAGAAATTTATTGGATTAATTGAAATTCATCCTTTTTTATTTTGACATTTGATCTTACCACCATCATCCATCTTCATTTTCATTCGTTTTTTTTTTTTTTTTTTGGTTTTTCAAGACAGGGTTTCTCTGTGTAGCTTTGCGCCTTTCCTGAAACTCACTTGGTAGCCCAGGCTGGCCTCGAACTCACAGAGATCCGCCTGCCTCTGCCTCCCGAGTGCTGGGATTAAAGGCGTGCGCCACCACCGCCCGGCCTTCATTTTCATTCTTAAGTTTAGCATTACAGTATTCTTACTAGTTATAAGTCTATTAAAATTTTCAGTTCTGCTGCGCTGTGGTAGTGCATCCTTAAATCTCAGCACTTGGGAATTGGAGGCAGGTGGATCTCTGACTGTGACTCTAGCCTGGTCTACAGAGCAAGTTCCAGGACAGCCAAGGCTTCAAAGATACCCTGTCTTGAAAAAAAATTGTAGCTTAAAGTATTCCTGAGTCCCACCTGGTCCACAGTCAGGACAAATCTCTTTCACTAGCCAGTCCCACAGCCACTCACACACACACACACACACACACACACACACACACACACACACACACACACACACAAACCACACACAGGCTAATATTATTTTTAAACTATGGCCATGGCAGGCTTTTTGTTATCTAGGTCTTATATTTTAAACTAACCCATTTCTATAAATCTATACTTTACGATGTGGCTTGTAGCTTACTGGTACTTTCACATCTTGCTTCTCATGGTGGCAGCTGGCAATGTCTCCTCTGCTTTGTCTTTAGCCTTCCTCTTATATGTTCAGATTTCCTGCCTGCCTCTAAGCTGCCTTATCATATGCCAAATGGTGTTATTTTATCAACCAATCAGAGCAACATATTTTCACAGCATGCAAAAAGACATTCCCCCATCATTCCTCCTTTTCTTTTTTAAAAAAGAAAGGGTTTAATTTTAACCTAGTAAAATTACACGTATCAAGCAAGAATCACAATTATAATATATAGTCTATTTGTATTTGGCTAAATTAAAGGAGATATTCTATCTATCCCATATTTGTGAGTCTAAGGTATCATATCTATCTTATCTCTTATCATAACCAAGAAAAACCATAATTATAACTATCTAGTCTTCAACTACATCAAAGACCTCAGAAGGATATAATATTACCTAAGTAAACACGAAGTGCATTGTAAACAACTACCAAAAATCTAGAATGATAGAGACAGCTGACAGCCTGGACAATTACCTAAACTTCTTCTGCAATGTTGGGGCATCCATTTTCAGCCCATAGGACAGAGTCTCTCAGTAATTTATCTCTGTATCCTGTAGAATGTCTGGCAGTTTCTTCTGCAAAGCAGGAACCTGAAGGACCATTTTGCCTTGCAAAGTTCAGTGGTCACCTTCCTATGGGTCCTGCCTGTTCAGTCAATACAACATTTTGTCAAGCAGTCCAGGCAAGTACAGTTTCTTGCCCAAATGGCTATTTTTGCCAAGAAGAAGATAAACTCCATATGGAGTGTCTTTGACACCTATCTTTCTCTTTGAAGTAAATTGGTACTACCAGGAACAGATATGTCTCATTGTCCAGAAAGTCTAAGTTTTTAAAACATTTTAAATGCCACATTCTGCAGGTCTTTGAAGTGTTTGAAAATTGCCTACCATATGAATTATATTCATGTATACCTAGAAAACTTAACCATGATAACTATAAGTTTGACTATCATAGAAGACTAATTATTAATCTGTATTTTTAATTATCCTTTACAATTAAATGAGCTGTACAAATATAATACCTTAAACAAGAGTACACATATACACACAGTATAACAAAATTAACTTTAAATTTGTATCAATAAACTAAAATCCATAGCAATGTAAAACATTGCAATCAAGTTGTTGCTCTTTAAAGTAGGTTCAAAAATTCACCCTTTTATCCTATCTTATCTATATCCTATTCCTCTTTCTTCTTTTAGAAAGATATTGACTATGGTTAATAACAATTTGTAACCAACAACCTAAACAAAGACAAACATCCATAATCAATTTTTGGGGAATGTGGGTGTAGTTTTCTCGACTTACTCCTGCTGATAAAAGGTATTGTATTCTTATGGGGATCCTGAGAAAATTAAGAACTATGGTCAATTCCTGACTGAAATAGTCTGTGAAGCTGCCTTGTCTTAGCCAGTTGCCTTGAATCCCTTCTTGATATTGGACCATCTGGGCCATGGTGTCATTGGAGAGCTTTTAGGGGGTCTTGGATAGTCAAACCATATTAGTCTGGAAGCAATCCATAGGTTCTTGTCTTCTGTGGAAACAGAAGCAGAACCTCTTTTCCAAAGCAAGATATCCTTAGACATAGATTTTCAAATCAAAATATCTTTAAAATTATACATATTGATTTAACTCAGCAGCTTTTACAATCAAATGTCTTTCTACAGTTAAAAATTCCAAAGACAACACAATCCAGATTCTCTGTGTAATATCCACCTTCATGTGGCTTATTTTTTATATTACCTTTACTATTTCTTTAAAGATATAATTTTTAAAACTATTTCTTTATATAACTGTCTATGTTCCTTTTTTTTCTCTCTTCCAAGCCTATGTACATTTTGACACATACTGTAAACCAGTTAGAGGTTTTTTAAATCTGAATCTGACTTATTGTGAATCATTTTCTTTAAGCTGTAGAATGACTAAAACTGAAATGGCATCTTTGGCTGCTGGCTCAGCTTCCCAACATGGCAGAACTAGATTATAGGCAGCTCTGGGAACCATGCTCACCAAAAAGTCTCAAAGACGTGGGTCTATGCTTCCATCCAGCAGTGTATAGCCCAGAATTCTATATTTTTTTAGTAGCAAAAACTATATCCACCACATACCATGTTGTGCAGCTTGCAGAAACCTCAGTGTAACTTGTTGGGAATCTGCCGTGCTGTAGCTCCAGCCCACATGCCATGAACCTGCCATAGCCAGGGGAAACATTTTTGTACCTAGGCCTTCCATGAGTGACATGAACTAGGAAGGTGCTCTTATGTACATTTAAAATATCTTGTTAAGCTCTCTCAGGTTTTAGGTGGAAATTCTTGCCACCATGTGTGGGTGCCATTTGTAGCTGAAAGTTTACCTGTGTCCTGCCTAGCCTGCAGTCAGGACAAATCTCTCACTAGCCAATCCCGCAGCTGCTCAGACCCAAATAAACACAAACAGGCTAATATTATTTTTAAACCATGGCCATGGCAGGCTTCTTGTTATCTAGTTCTTATATGTTAAACTAACCCATTTCTATAAATCTATACTTTACCATGTGGCTTGTGGCTTACTGGTACTTTTACATCTTGCTTCTCATGCCAGCAGCTGGCAGTTTATCCTCTGCTCTGTCTTTCTCCTTATTCCTATCTGTTCAGATTTTCTGCCTGCCTCTAAACTAACTTGCCATAGGCCAAGTGACTTTATTTTATCAACCAATCAGAGCAACACATTTTCATAGCATACAGAAAGACATTCCCCCATCAAAAAAAAATCAGTTCTTCAAGATTCAAAAATGATAGGGTAGACAATTTTTGGAGTTTGTCCATTTTCCCTAAGTTTTCCAATTAATTGTAATATAATTGTCCAGGATAGGCTCAAATTATCACTTTTTTCACTGTGAGGAAAGCACAGTGAGATTGTTCCCTCTATTTATGAATTTGTTTCCCTCCACTTTGCTCCCCAGCAAGGTCATTATATCAGCAATTACGAAATGTGTTTTAATTTATCTATTTTGTTTATTTGCATTATCTAGAATATTGTTAAATGAGAATGATGAAGGGAGATATTTTTGTTTGTTATTATAGGGAGAACAATTTAACTTATCAATATTTGGTTTCAGATATATATAAGATTTCAGTGGATGTTCTTCCTAGTTTACTAAGAAATTGTACTATGAGGGGATACCAAATGTTTGTCAGACAATTTTTTGTATGTGTTGAGATGAAGGGTGCTTTTGTCTTTAATATGTTGTTATAATATTTGTTTATAAGAAACAGTTTAAGACATGATCTTGCTAAGTAGCTCAAGATATCCACAAACTTAGTCTTCCTAATATGGGAATTATAAGAATGAACCTGTATGCCAACTTATATTCTTTTATTCTTAAATCTTGAGCCTTTTTTACATATTAAATATTACTTGGTTATAGTATATAATTATGTTTAAATATCATGGCATTTGATTTCCATATATTTGTTCACAACATTTGTGTGTATCTCCCTCTTCTTTAAAGATTATTTATTATTATTATTACTGGTGTTTAAGGTATGTGCATCATTATTATTATTGGGGATGTGTATATGTACAATATTTCCATAACACGTATGTGAAGGGCCAAGAACAACTTTGTGGAACTGATCTTCTACCTTTACAAGAGTTCCAGGGTTTGAACTAATCATTGCATAGCAAGTATCATAATATTCAGAGCCATCTCACTAGCCCATTTACAACTATCTTTAGGAGAAATGTTAGTTTCCATAGCTCTATTCTTATAAGATCTTCATTTATTTGGCTGTTATGAAAACATTGGCTTCCTAAAATGTTTTTCAAATGTTCATTTTGTTTTAATCTTCTGAAAGAAGTAAAAGCAAATTCATGTAATTTCTTCCTTCAAATTTTAATGAGATATGTCTTTAAAATTGCTTGGGATGATCACTTTTTGCTTTACCAAGCAAGTGTCCTTGTTTTATTTTTTTATTTCAGTTGACTTGAAACAAGCTACAGTTATTTGAAAAAATGCCTCCATAAGACTGGCTTGTAGGCAAGCCTGTGGGCATTTTCTTTATTAGTTACTGATATGGTAGGGCACATCTCATTGTGGGTGGTTCTATCCTTAGGGTGCTTGGGGGTATGGAAGGTCAGCTAAGCAAGCCATGGTGTGAAAAAAAATGCAAGCATTATTCCTCCATGGCATCTGGTTCAGTTCCTGCCTCTAGGTTCCTGCACTTAGTTCCTGTCCAGATGTCCCTTCATGATGAAAAATTATCTGGAAGTATAATGAACAAAATGAACTCTTTCTTCACCAAGTTGCTTTTGGACCTTGTTTTTTTTTAACACACTGAAAGGGAAAACATAAGGTAAAAATTATTGATTCAATTTTTATAATAAATAAGCTTAGGCTTATTCATATAATTTTCTTTCTTTTCCTTAAGTGCCTTTGGGTACATTGCATATTTCAGAAAATCTGTCCATTTTATCTGAATTTTAAAATCTCTGGATATATAGTTATTTGTAATATTTCTTTTTCATCATTTTTAGTGGTCTTGGGTCCAGAATTGAGGACCTTTTTTCCTATTTTAATATTAATATTATATATCTCATTTCTTTCCTTTTGTTTGATGTGAAGTAGAGGATAATAATTTTATTGGTGTTTTTAGAATAGTCATCATTCCATGAGTTTAAATTCTTAGACTGCATAATACACTAGCATTTCTTCATTTCATTTGCCCAATCCCATGTACATAATTTTTTTTTTTTTTTTTGGTTTTTCGAGACAGGGTTTCTCTGTGTAGCTTTGCGCCTTTCCTGGAACTCACTTGGTATCCCAGGCTGGCCTCAAACTCACAGAGATCCACCTGGCTCTGCCTCCCGAGTGCTGGGATTAAAGGCGTGCACCACCACTGCCTGGCTCCATGTACATAATTAAGAATTATGCATGCTTATGAAATTAAAGTTTTCATTTTTACTACATGAATTAAATAATTTCTTTTGGGGGTGAGAACAGATCCACAAACTCAGGTTTATTTCTGCTATATGTAGCTAGAGATTTCCTGCCTGGCCCACAGTCAGGACAAATCTCTCTCACCCGCCAGTCCCACAGCCGCTCAGACCCAACCAAGTAAACACAGAGACTTATATTGCTTACAAACTGTATGGCCGTGGCAGGCTTCTTGCTAACTGTTCTTATATCTTAAATTATTCTATTTCTATAAATCTATACCTTGCCACATGGCTCATGGCTTACCGGCATCTTCACATGTGGCTTGTCATGCTGGCAGCTGGCAGTCTCTGACTCAGCCTTCCACCTTCCAGAATTCTTCTCCTCCTTGTCCCGCCTATACTTCCTCCTCTGACTACTGGCCAATCAGTGTTTTATTCACTAACCAATCACTAATCAGAGCAACACATTTGCCATACAGAACATCCCACAGCAGCTATACCTACCAGAAGCATGAGCATTATGTGTGTGAATGTCTGCCTGTGTTTGTGTGTGAGATTTCTAAATTCTTTATGCATGCATTTGGTAGGGGAACTCCAGCTCCCCTATGTACAATCCAGAAAGTCCCATCTATGTCTCTGTCTCTCAAAACCCTGCCTGCTCAGAGAGTCTTTGAATAAACAAAACACTCCAAAAAGCCCCCAGTTTTCCATTCCTGGTGGCTATTGCAGCTTCCTTCCCTAAAGTTGCCAATAGCCCAGTTCCCTGCCTAAAGTGCTCAATTTTGTCCATGTTTGGGTATAAAACTAGCTTGTGGTTGACACATCATCACCCCTTGCCTAAAACCTATAAAGTCTCCCCACTTTGTTTGTTGGTAAATATTCTCCAGCCTTGATCTCTGGGACTTGAGAACTCATCTGGGAGTTGCTTTACTCAAATAAATCTGTTGTTGTACTATTCAATTCAGTTTGATCTGACATGCTACATTGGTGCAGGAGGTTATATGGGGGCAGAAATTCTATTAACATGAACCAAAAAATCTAAAAAAAAATTCAAGAGACTTGCTACATTTCAAGTTAGAGAACTACTGGTCTAAAGGATACATTGTGTATTCTAAATTCTTTGTGAAATTAGTTGTTCTGTTCTGCTTTCACTATGTAATATTATTTTCTACATTATACTATTAATTGTACCTGTTGATTTTTCTATTTTCAATACTCATTTTTGTATTTATTAGTTTCTTTGGGCTTCTGTGTCTTTGCAATTGGCTGTAATTCTCTCACTGTCCACTGAGATATATTGTCCAAATTTTTTTTGAATACTTACAGAGTGATAGTATAGTATACATAAAATCATTTCTCTGCCCTGTAGACCTATGAGTGTAGAAAACAATCTATATCAATACATAATTTATATAGGTGTAAAAGTATCATAATTGATATGTAGCACTGTGTTAGATAAAAATGTAGAGAAAAATAAACCCAAAATCACTTTCTGAGAACTTATTTCCTTATTCATGTATTACTACCTAATCAGAAACATTGAAAATATATTAAGATGTACAACTCATGAGAGTGGAAAGTAGAAATTGGCTAGAGAGTTTAGAGGAAAAGAAAACAAGGAAATTTGATAAGTTTCTTTCTTGGAAAGCTGGAAATATCCTTGGCAATATCCATAGCCTTGTCTCTGCCAGAATCCAGAGATGCCAAAAGCATCAAAGCCAAAAGCGTCTCTGGTTTCACTGTGGCTAAAGGCTAGAGATAACAATCAAGGGTCTTGTTTTTCCTTATCTCCTATACGTAAAGGAATGTCTACTTCCTGGAAATAATATTGAGCACATTGCAAAACCTTTGAGTACCATAACACCTGGAATGAAAACTGCACTGATCAGCTCATCTGCCATCCCTTCCTCTATCTACTAAAGCATTATTAACTCTAAGGCTTTGAAGTTCACTCATATTCCACTCCTAGTGAGCCCTCCTGTTATTACAGGTCCTCAGCCTTATTTCTTTCTTATGTGTCCAATAATAAATATTTTTTCCTAAAACTCATCCTCTGTAGTCAGTGAATTTTGTTCTTCAAATTCACATGACAAGAACTCAAAAACCTCTGATTTATGGTAGGTTTGGAGAATGTGGAGCTTCTGGGACCTTAGCCTTTTATGTTGGGTACCACAGAACATCAAAAGTCTCTGTCACTCCCCCAAACACCAGGACATTGTTGCATCATAAGCATAATCATTATATATATATATATATATATATATATATATATATATATATATATATATATATATATATGTGTGTGTGTGTGTGTGTGTGTATGTATATATAATATGTTCAACATGTACATACATTATTTATTACATAGTGATAAATATTAATTATATGTAAAATAACTTAATAAGAATAAATATATATTATATAGTTCTTGTTAAATTATAGAAAACTTATAAAATCACTTATAGTTTGACTAAATATGCCCCCCAAAACCTCATATGTTTAAATGCTTGTTCCATTGGTAGTGACACTTTTAAGATGTGTGGTGTTGTTGGAGTAGGTGTGGTTTGTTGGAGGAAGTGTCTCACTATGGAGGTGGGCTTTGACATCTCATACATGTTCAAGCAATGCCCATGTGGCAGTCTTTCCTTCTGCTGCCTGAGGATCAAGATGTAAAACCCTCAGCTGCTTCTCCAGCATCATGTGTGCATTTGTACTGTCATGTTTCCTGCCATAACAATAATGAACTAAACATCTAGAACTGTAAACCAGCCCCAAAATAAATATTTTCTTTTATAAGAGTTGGTCATGGTGTCTCTTCACAGTAATAAAACCCTAAGTTGGTACCAGGGACTGGGATAATGCTGTGATAGACCTGGTCATGATTTTGTTTGGAGGAATATAGACTTTGAGACTATGGATTACAAAAGCAGTTGAATGATTTAAGTAGGGTTTAATGGGCCTTCCAAAGAGGAACATTGAAGACAGTCAGGCTGAGGGTGATTTGAACTGTGGGAGCCTGCCTCAAAAGGTTTCAGAGAAGAATATTAGGATGTAGGCTAAAAACTTGTCTTGTGATATTTTGGTGAAGAATATTGCTGTTCCTTGCCCTTATCTAAAGAGTCTGTCTGAGGATAAAGATATTTGGATTAGTTTGTTTGACTGAGGAAATCTCAAAACAGCCTAGTATTGATTCTGTCATGTGCTTATTAGTGTTTACTCTTATGAATACCTATAATGAAAAGGAGCATGGTGAGCAAGGAAAAATACAAAATGTACAGTTCAAGGAGAAAAGGGACACTAGAAAGTGAATGGTGCTAAATCCTGTGTTTGAGGAGGTAAATGTAGTGGGTAGCCATTCCAGCTTGGATCTGGAAGTTCCAAGCCCCATTGAGACTCTGGCAACTGTCACGCCTACGAGGTGGGGCAAGGGGAGGCGCTGGAAACCCGAGAGCTGGATGGGCCAGTGCGCTCTCTAGGCGCGCTCTCTGTGCCTGGACCCTGGACGGTGGAGGTTGACTGTGCTGAGCTCCAGAGAACACCGCTGGATTTCGATACACCTTCCCCAGACTCCCGCAACCTATCTATTCCTTCATTTGTAAGTCATCCACTAAATAAATCTTCCTTTTAACTACGTGGAGTGGCCTTTATAATTTTCTCCAATAGATAAACAATTTAAATGGAGTAAAGAGTGTAGTGATCTCTGGATGAGATCCCACCCAGCTAAGAATCCTACCTGTAAAAAAGAATTAAAGAAAAGCCAAGAGTTGGATGTGGTGGTGCACACCTTAAATCCAAGTACTTAGAAGGCAGAAGCTTGTGAATATCAAAGTTTAAGGTGAGCACAGTCTATAGAGTTAGTTCTAGGACAGCTAAGCATAGGCAGTGAAAATAACCACCAAAAAAAGCTAGGCTAGTAAAGATGTAATTTAAAAGAAGAGGCAGTGTTCTAAGCCCAGCAAGCAAAAGAATTTGGCAGTTTTGGCCACATGGTTCTGGCTTTGGAGTCATGGATACAAGAAAGGGGTTATAGAATCTTCCTATGAGACTAAGAAAAGATCCTGAGGCCAAGTATGTGGTAGGTTTGTTGCTGCCTGGAGGCCCAGAGCGGCCACTGTGTGAGCTATGTAGGTGAAACTTGAATTTCTTTGGGGACCTGAAAATCTGGAGATGCCAGAGCTGTGTATACATGCTGAGGAGAGCTGCTAACAGGAAGTGGAAGCAGCTCAAGGGAAAGGAGTGTGTTACAGTCAAACAACCTGAAAGGAGTTGGAGATTTGAACAGGATTTTGACATCAAATATGGAGTGCTGCAAGTCACAGGAAAATGTAATGGAATTTGGCTACTATCACAAAAGCTACTACTTAGAAAAGTCAAGGACTTTTCCAAAGGTCAAGTCATGGCTAAGAAGTCTTGGTGATATTTTAGCATATATATATATATATATATATATATATATATATATATATATGCCGATTCCCACAATGATTTTCTTGTATGCTATGTGTGGTTCCAAGAACTCCTAACACTGTATTTATCTAAAATATTTATCAAGCATCCAAGGTCAAATGATCTCCTGAACAAAGGTAACACCCTTATGGAAACAACAACTGTTTCCTAGGTCAGGCGGATAGCTTTATTTCTTGTGCAATTTAAGGTAAGACCCTCCTTTCTTATGCAACCTTACTAACATTATAGACTCCTAACTTTTTAACCTAACCACTTCTAGGAACGTAGATTGAGCATATAAATTCATTTTTTGATATACTAACCTATCATTAGTTCTCAATGACCTCCTCCTTTACCACTCCCCTTTTGGGTGTAAAAGAAAGCCTGATGGTCATTGCCTGAGGAAAACTCTTACCTGCCTTTATGACCCTGTAAGAATTCAAGCCTCGTGACCTTGCTCTGCCAGAGGATTGCTATTGCTTGGGTTTGTAACTGAATATCCTAGAGAACTTGAGGATGGAGAACAAAGAGGTACAAGGAGCCGGGCAGTTGTGGCTCACACCTTTAATCCCAGCACTTGGGAGGCAGAGCTAGGCAGATCTCTGTGAGTTTGAGGCCAGCCTAGGCTACCAAGTGAGTTCCAGGAAAGGCACAAAGCTACACAGAGAAACACTGTCTCAAAAAACCAAAAAAAAAAAAAAAAAAAAAAGAGGTACAAGGCAGAAGGAGACTTGGAGGAAGACTTGAGGGAGAGAACTTGAGGATGAGATGGAGAAAAGAAAAGAGAATGGAAGAACTAGAATGGGTAAGAACTGGAGAGGAAAGATCTAGATAGGGAAGAACTAGATTGAAGGGCTAAAAGGAAGTACTAGAGGAACAAGATGGAAGATGAGGAAGAGCCAGGTGGGGAAGAACAAGATGAAGAGGAGCTGAGATAGGAAGGTACTAGATGGATGATAACCTAGGTTGGGCCAAACTAAGATGAGAAAATTAAGTTAGAACTTAGAGGGAACAGCAGATAAATGAAGAGAGAAATCAGGCAAGAAAGAGCTAGCCATGAGAGCAGAATAGAAGCTGTGTAGAGAGAGAACTTACACAGAATAATAAAGTGTATGGATTGAAGAGTTTTGTGTGCATAGATTCATTTCCTACCATCAAAGAATAAATTATCAGCTGGTGATAGATTCTTCCTGGACCCTGGGAGGGGACTATCAAGGGGCTGTACCCCCATAATCTCTATTAATGGAGATGTAGAGTTTGGAGTTGTTCCAGCTGATTTTCAGTCTTGCTTTGGTCAAGTACTTCCTCACTATCCTTCCTTTTCCCCACTTTTGAACAGTAATGTATATCCAATGCCATTGTATGTTGGAAGTATGTGATCTGTTTTTGATTTTGATTTAGTAGGTGATCACAGTATTGAGAGTGTCATAGATTATGGGGACTTTTGAAGTTGCACTAAATGCATTTTGGATTGTTTTATGGCTACAAGCCTATGTGTAGTACTATGTTGTTTGTACTCTTAGCAAATAAAGTTTACATGAGGATCACAGGACAGAGCCAGCCACAGAGTTAGCCATAGAGGTCAGACAATGGTGGCACATACCATTAATCCTAGCACTTGGGAGGCATAGGCAGAGATCCCTCTGGATTTCTGTAAGTTCAAGGCCAAACTGGGCTATACAAGATTAATCCAATCTGAAAGAGAAACAGTCAGGTGGTGGTGGCACTTGGGATCACACACCTTTAATCCTAGCAATAGAAAGGTTGAGAGCAGACAGAGAAAGAAATATATGGTGGGAACAGACAGGAACTCACGCTCTTTCAGGCTAAGCAGTTGGTGGCTGTTGCTTGCTCTGCTTCTCTGATCTTTCAGCTTTCACTCTGATATCTGGCTCCAGGTTTTTATTATAAGAGCATTTAGGCTTCTTGCAACACCCATGGGAGTCAGGGAGTGGAATGTGGTAAATTGAAAAGGTATGACCTCCACAGACTCATGTTTTTGAAGGTTTATTCCATAGGGAGCAGCATTATTAGAAGATTTGACATTGTTGAAGTAGGCATGCTTTGTTGGAGGACGTGTGTCACTGTGAAGTTGCACTTTGAGGTCTCATATATGCCCAAGATATGCCCAGTGTGGTATTTTCTTTTTCTGCAGCCATGTTCCCCCTATGACAATAATGCACTAAAGCTCTGATACTGTAATCCAGCCCCAATTAAATATTTTGTTTTACAAATAGTGCTGTGGTCATAGTGTCTCTTCAGTGAAATAAAACCCCAAGATACCACTCAAGTGTAATTTATTGAATCTTGTCTTTAAAGTACTTAGAAATGTTGTAAAAATATTTTTTGAAAGTGTCAATCTATAAGACTAACCATTTTAGGAAAGAAGTTTGTTTCAGAAGACACAAATATCTAAAGTTTCAGGCAATAATTTCTCTAGTTATGATTCAGCAAAACTTCACTTTATTAATGCCCCCAGCTGAAATAACTTGCAGAAAGAAAAGAATGTGTAAGTATTTTCACAAAGCAGCAAAAATTCCTCAAGTCTATGATTTAAAGAAGTTCATGATAACCCCTGAAAAGAAGGTATAACTTGTTTCCAACACCAAATATTGCATGCAATTTTGCTGCTTTTTGTTGGAGATCTAGAAACTTCATGGAGAGTCTAGTCAGAACTCCCTTTCCACATTCACAGAAAACTACTACAGTTTCCATTCTCATGTAGAAAGCAAATAATATCTTGAGTAAGAAACTGAAAATTTTCCGTTGAATTCTTTGATATTAATTATGTCTAAAGAATCTTCTAGAGCATTTTTAATCAAACTTTATAGGTATGACTTGGGAACTTGTTAAATGTCTGCACAATGAAAGATTCTTCATTTCCATAAAGTTATCAGGTACCACTTGATTAACTATCATAGTGATGACTTCAATATGCTATAAACTAAGCACATGAAACAGCTCTATTTCACTTGTATTGTTTTTAAGTTTAGACTGTTCCCCATACTTTTTCATTACTATATGTATAAATATACTTACGTTTTGACCCTATCTATTAAAATAATCTTGTGGTGTTTAAGGAGACATTCCAGGTAGAAAAAAATTTTTATTTTTTTCTTACTTTTATTTATTATTTATCTTATTCTTTTGTTCACTGTGTTCCATATTTTATTGTTTGACAGTTTTCCAAGTTTATATAATTAATTTTAGTTCTTTTGACTTTCTGTTTGCTCATTCATCATTTTCCACTGATGTGCTTCATCTCCACTATTCTCCCCATGTACAACTATGCTTATGTACTATTTGTGTGTGTGTCCCACCGAGTATAATTAGAGTTATTTTCCCAAATATGAATGGGAAGTTGGTCAGTGGAACAAGGATAATTTATCTGTGGCACTAACATGTTATTATTTTTCCAAAATGCACATGGAATTTTGGGCAAAAGAGAATAGGGAAATGTATCATGAATTGTACTTAGTTTCCTACAAGATGTTTGTCTAACAGTAGATTTCAATACTGATGTATTAATTTCTTTACCATTGGCTATGACAAAATAACCTGTAAAACCAAACTCAGAGGAGAGGGAGTTCATTTAAGCTCTTAATTCTAGGTTCCATTCCATCATTGCAGGGTAGTCACAGTGGCAGGAGCCAGAGAAATCTGGTCACAGCACAAAGTCAAGAGCAGAGAAACAATGAATGTATAATTACTTGCCCTCCATTTCCTTTCTTTTTTCATTCAAACTAAGGTCCATGTGGTGTTCTGAATAAGAATTGCCCCCATAGGCTCATATATATGAATACTTATGGAGTGGCATTATTTGAAAGGATTAGGCAGTTTGCTTTCTTTTTTCATTCAAACTAAGGCCCATGTGGTGGTTTGAATACAAATGGCTCCCATAGGCTCATATATATGAATACTTATGGAGTGGCACTATTTGAAAGGATTAAGAAGTGTGACTTTCCTGGAGGAAGTGTGATCTTGTTGGAGGAAGTATGTCACTTGGGTTGAGCTTTGAAATTTCAAAAACCACTTGCTGTCTATCTCTTTCTTCTGGCTGTCTGCAGATTGATCATAATATAGAACTCTCAGGCACCATTTGTGCCTGCATGACACCATCCTCTCCCCATGAGGATAAAGGACTAATCCTCTAAACTGTAAGCAAGTGCCAATTAAATGTTTTCCTTTGAAAGAGTTGCTGTGGTCATGGTGTCTTTCACAGCAAGAAAACACAAACTAAGGCAACTCAGTCTATCAAATAATGTTTACCACTGCACATGAAGCTAGATGGGGAAGTAATAGTAGGGGGTAAATCATGGAAAAGAGGCAGTTGCCTCTGAGTCTTCTGACCAAATGTTTTTTTCTTTTTTTTTTATTAAGAAAATTTTATTATTCATTTTACATGCAGAAGACCCCCTCTTGAATCCTCCCATCCATCCAACCTCCCCTTCTCACTCCATCCCCAATTTCCTCCTACAAGAAGGTAAGGCCTCCATGAAGAGGTACATTTAGTAGAGGCAGGTCCAAACCCCTCCCCCTGCCTCATGGCTGTGCGAGGTGTGTCCCATCATAGAGGTGGGCTCCAAAAGACCTGCTCATGCACCAGAGATGAATTCTGATCCTATGACCAAGAGGCCCCTTAAGCGGATCATGATACACAACTATTCAGGCTCCACAGCTGTTGATCTAAATATCGTGAGTTCCCACTAGTTTGGTTTGGTTGTCTCTTTAGGTTTCCCCATCCTGACCTTGATACCCCATGCACATAGAAACCTTCTTCTTTGTTTTCAACTGGGCTCCTGGAGCTCGGCTTTGTGTTTGGCTGTGGATCTCGGCATCTGCTTCCACCAGTTACTGGAGGAAAGCTCTATGAAGACAGTTAGGGTATTCACCGATCTGACTACTGGGATAAGACAGTTCTGGCACCTTCTCCACTATTGCTAGTAGTCTAAACTGGGGTCATCTTTGTGGATTCCTGGGAAATTTTTCAGCACCCAGTTTCTCCCTATGCCCATGATGTCTCCCTCTATCATGGTATCACTTTCATTGCTCTTCCACTCCATCCCTGTTCCAGCTCGACCATCTCATTCCATTATATTCTCATCCCCACATTCCCACATAGTGATCTCATGTATTTCCCCTTCTTGGGGTGATCCATTCATCCCTCTTTGGGTCCTCTTTGTTAGCTATCTTCTCTAGAGCTATGGGTTACTGCTGTGGGATGGTCTGTATGTTAAATTTTTCTGATTGGTCAATAAATAAAACACTGATTGGCCAGTGGCCAAGCAGGAAGTATAGGCAGGACTAACAGAGATGAAAATTAAGGGAACAGGAAGGGAAAGGGAGTCACTGCCAGCCACCACCATGGCAAACAACATGTGAAGATGCCGGTCAGCCACGAGCCACGTGGCAAGGTATAGATTTATAGAAATAGATTAATTTAAGCTATAAGAACAGTTAGCAAAAAGCCTGCCACGGCCATACAGTTTCTAAGCAATATAAGTCTCTGTGTTTACTTGTTTGGGTCTGAGCAGCTGTGGGACTGGCTGGTGACAGAAATTTGTCCTGACTGTGGGCAAGGCAGGAAAACTCTAGCTAGAGGTTATAGTCTAGTTATTCTTTGCTTTACATCTAGTATTCACTTATGAGTGAGTACATACCATGTTTGTCCTTCTGAGTCTGGGTTACCTCACTCAGAATGATATTTTCTAGTTCTATCCATTTGCCTGCAAATTTCATGATGTCATTGTTTTTCACTGTTGTATAGTACCCCATTGTGTATAGGTACCACATTTTCTTAATCCATTCTTCAGTTGAGGTGTTTCTAGGTTATTTCCAGGTTCTGGCTCTTACAAGTAACACTGCTATGAACATAGTTGAGCATGTGTCCTTGTGGTATGATTGAGCATTCCTTAGGCAAATGCCCAAGAGTGGTATAGCTAGGTCTTGAGGAAGTTTGATTCCCAATTTTCTGAGAAACCAACATACTGATTTCCAAAGTGGCTGTATAAATTTGTACTCCCACCAATAGTGAAGCAGTGTTTCCCTTGCTCCACATCTTCTCCAACATAAGCTGTCATCAGTGTTTTTTATCTTAGCCACTCTGACAGGTGTAAGATGGTATCTCAGAGTCATTTTGATTTGCATTTCCCTAATGACTAAGGATGCTGGGAAATTCTTTAAATGTCTTTCAGCCATTTGAGATTCTTCTGTTGAGAATTCTCTATTTAGCTCTGTAGCCCACTTTTAAAATTGGATTGTTTGGTATTTTGATGTCTAGTTTCTTGAATTCTTTATATATTTTGGATATCAGCCCTCTGTCAGATGTGGGATTGGTGAAGATCGTTTCCCATTCTGTAGGCTGTCTTTTTGTCCTAATTACTGTGTCCTTTACCTTACAGAAGCTTCTAAGTTTCAAGTGATCTCATTTATTAATTGTTGCTCTCAGTGTCTGTGCTACTGATGTTATATTTAGAAAGGAGTTCCCTGTGCCAATGTATTCAAGAGTATTTCCTACTTCCTCTTCTATAAGGTTCAGTGTAACTGGTTTTATATTGAGATCTTTGATCCACTTGGACTTGAGTTTTGTGCATATAGATCTATTTGCAATCTTCTGCATGTTGTCACCCAGTTATGCTAGCACCATTTGTTGAAGATACTTTCTTTTTACCATTGTACAGTTTTGGTTTCTTTGTCAAAAATCAGGTGTTTGTAGATGTGTGGGTTAATGTCAGGGTCTTGAATTTGATTCCATTTGTCCACATGTTCATTTTTATGCCAATACCAAGCTGTTTTTATTATTATAACTCTATAGCAGAGCAGTCAGGGATGGTGATGCCTCCAGAGGTGGATTTATTGTACAGGATTGTTTTAGCTATCCTGAATTTTTTTTTGTTTTGTTTTTCCATATGAAGTTGAGTATTACTCTTTCCAGATCTGTGAAGAATTATGTTGGGATTTTGATTCTGCATTGAATCTGTAGATTGCTTTTTGGAAAGACTGCCATTTTTACTATGCTAATTCTATTTATCCATGAGCATGGGAGATATTTCCATTTTCTTATATCTTCTTCAATTTCTTCAGAGACTTAAAGTTCTTGTCATACAGTTCTTCCACTTGTGTAGTTAGAGGTATCCTAAGATATTTTATATTATTTGTGGCTATTGTAAAGGGATATGTTTCTCTGATTGCTTTCTCAGGCCATTTATCATTTGTATATAGGAGGGCTACTGATTTTTTTGAGTTAATCTTGTATCCTGCCACCTAACTGACCAAGTTTATCAGCTATAAGTGTTCCCGGGTAGAATTTTTGGGGTCACTTATGTATACTATCATATCATCTGAAAATATTGAAAGTTTGTCTTCTTCCTCTCCAATTTGTATCACCTTGATCTCCATTTGTTATCTTATTGATCTATCTACGACTTTGAGTACTATATTGAATAGATATGGGGATTGTGGACAGCTTGATCTTGTTCCTGATTTTAGTGGAATCGCTTTGTGTTTCTCTCCATTTAATTTGATATTGGCTGTCGGCGTGCTGTAATTAACTTTTATTATGTTTAGGTATGTTCCTTTTATTCCTGTTCTCTCCAAGACCTTTATCATGAAGGGGTGTTTGATTTTTTTTCAAAAGGCTTTTTTCAGCATCTAATGGGATGCTCATGTGATTTTATTCTCTTAGTTTGTTTATATGGTATATTTCATTGACAGATTTTCATATGTTGAAATATCCTTGCATATCTGGGATGAAGTCTACTTGGTCATGGTGGATAATTTTATTGATGTGTTCTGATTATACAGATGGATTTCTAATAAGAAACACAGAGCCAAATACAGGGGTACAGGGTTCAATTTGCCAATATTTTATTGAATATTTTGCATCATAAGGAAGTGTTCATGAGGGAGATTGGTCTGTAATTCTCTTTCTTTGTTGCATCTTTGTGTGGTTTGGGTATTAGAGTAACTGTAGCCTCATAAAATGAGTGTGGAAATATTCCTTCTGTTTCCATTTTGTGGAACAATTTGAAGAGTGTTGGTATTAGTTTTTCCTTGAAAATCTGGTATAATTCTGTGCTGAAACCATCTGGTCCTGGGCTTTTTTGTTGTTGTTGAGAGAGTTTTAATAATTGTTTCTATTTCCTTAGGGTTTATTGGTCTATTTAAATTGCTTATCTGGTCTTAATTTCACTTTGTGTGTTGTATCTATCCAGAAAATTGTCCATTTCTTCTAGATTTTCCAGTTTTGTGGAGTACAGGTTTTTGAAGTATGACCTGATGATTCTCTGGATTTCATTGTTGTCTGCTGTTATTCTCCCTTTTCATTTTTGATTTTGCTAATTTGGATGTTCTCCCTCTGCCTCTTGGTTCATTTGGATAAGGGCTTGCCTATCTTGTTTATTTTCTAAGAGAAGAACTCTTTGTTTCATTGATTCTTTGTATTGTTCTCCTTGATTCTATTTTATTGATTTCAACTCTCAATTTAATTATTTCCTGGCATCTACTCCTCTTGGGTGAGTTTGTTTCTTTTTGTTCCAGAGCTTTCAGGTGTGCTGTTAAGTTGCTAGTGTGAGATTTCTCCAACTTTTTATGTGGGCATTTTAGTGCTATGAATTTTCCTCTTAGCACTGTTTTTATAGTGTTCCATAAGTGTCAGTATACAGAATGTTCATTTTCATTGAATTCTAGGAAGTCTTTAATTTCTTTCTTTATTTCTTCCTTGATACATTGGTGATTAATTTGATCATTATGCAGTTTTTGTGTGACTGTAGGCTTTCTGTAATTTTTTTTGTTGTTAAAATCTAACTTTAAGCCATTGTGGTCTGTCCAGGCTGCCAGGTGTCTCTGTCTACTCTTGCAAGATTCCCGAAAGTTGCTTGCATCCATCTTCCATTTCTCAGGTACCATTATATTCCTTCTCAGGTTTTGATGGGACTGAAGACGGTTCTTTAGGATAGGACACCTTTTGGAATGATCTTTGTAACACGCCATTTACCTACGCTCTAGAATTCTCTGGTTTTAGTATGTATTTCTTGTTTAATATTGTTCCCATTGGTTGTAGTTCCATCTTATCTAGGTCATTAACCCTCTTTACCCCTGGACAATATTTAATAACCATTCCTTTGTATATAGTCTTGTATTAAGTTAGAACCTTCTTATTTAGACAAAAGGGGGAAATGCAGTGGGTAGCCATTCCAACCTTGATCTGGAAGTTCCAACCCCCACTGAGGCTTCGGTAACTGTAATGCCTACAAGGTGGGGCCAAGAGAGGACCCTGAAGACCCGAGATCCGGATGTGCCACCCTCGCTTGGTTCCTGGACCCTGGACGGTGGAGGTAGACTGAGCAGAGTTCTCTAGAGAATACCGCTGGACTGCACTAAGTCTTCCCCAGACCCTGCAACCTACCTATCCCTTCATTTGTATGTTATGCCACTTAATAAACCTCTCTTTAAACTGCATGGAGTGGCCTTAATCATTTCACCAATACAGAGGTTTTTCCAAATTTTGTATCTGTTGAGATGAGATTTGCTTTGTGATCAAGTGTGTGGTCGATTTTAGATAAGGTTCTATGGGGTGCTAAAAAGAAGGTATATATTTTTTTGTTAGGGTGGAATGTTCTGTAGATACCTATTAAGACCATTTGAGTCATAACATCTGTTAGGTCCCTTATTTTTCTGTTAAGTTTCAGTTTGTCAGATCTGTCCATTGGTGAGAGTGAGGTATTGAAGTCTCCCACTATTAAAGAGTGGGGTTTGATGTTTGATTTAAGCTTTATTAATGTTTCTTTTACATATGTGTATGCTCTTGTATTTGGGGCATAACTGATCAGAATTCAGACTCTATGTTGGTGGATATTTCCTGTGATGAATATGTAATTGTAATGTCCTTCCTGATCTCCTTTGATTGACTTTAGTTTTAAGTCTATTTTGTTAGATATTAAGATAGCTACACCAGCTTGCTTCT
Source organism: Peromyscus maniculatus bairdii (assembly GCF_049852395.1). Classification (NCBI taxonomy): domain Eukaryota; kingdom Metazoa; phylum Chordata; class Mammalia; order Rodentia; family Cricetidae; genus Peromyscus; species Peromyscus maniculatus. The sequence continues at coordinate 101,708,589 of NC_134875.1, forward strand.
TAAGTCCATTTGATTGGAATGTCTTTTCCCAGCCTTTTACTTTAAGGTAGTGTCTGTCTTTGAAGGTGAGGTGTGTTTCTTATATGAAGCAGAAGGATGGATCCTCATTTTGTATCCATTATGTTTGCCTGTTCCTTTTTTTGGTGAATTGAGTCCATTGATATTAAGGGATATTAATAACCAGTGATTGTCAATTACTGTTATGTCTTAGTGGTAGTTTGTGTATATTTCCCTTCTTTGGGATTTATTGCTGTGAAGTTATCTATTGCCTATGTTTTTGTGGGTACATCTGACTTCCTGTGGGTGAAGTTTTCCTTCTAGTGCCTTCTGTAGCGTTGGTATTCTTCTCCTTCTTCTATCCCTATTAGCTTTAAGTTTGACCTTTCACGGTGTCCCAGATTTCCTGGATATTTTGTGTTATGACTTTTTTGGTTTTGGTGTTTTCTTTGACTGATGAATCTCTTTCCTCTATTGCATCCTCTATGCCAGAGATTCTATTGGTTACACGTGCATCTGTAGTTCTTGTTCATTTACTCAGATTTTCTATTTCTAGCATTCCCTTGGTTTGTGTCTTCTTCATTTTTTCTATTTCAATTTTCAGGTCTTGTATTGTTTCCTTCACATGTTTGCTTTCTCATGTTTTTCTTGTTTTTTTTTCCCTTTGGAAGGGATTTATTGATTTGTTCTAATTTTTTGTTTGTCTTTTCCTCAATTTCTTTAAGGAAATTTTTCATTTCCTCTTTAAAGGTCTCTTTCATCTTCGTAAAGTTATTTTATGGCCGCTTTCTTCTGTTTCTTCTATGCTGTGATGTTCAGGTCTTTTTGTAGGCAGGCTAGTTTCTGGTGATGCCATATTGCTCTTTATGTTGTATGTATTTTTGCACTGGTGTCTACCTATTTCTTCCTCCAATAGGTGCAAGAGGTGCCTGTGTTGAGTGAGCTGCTCTTGGTCCAATCTATGCTTGTTGTGTCTGTGTCTCAGGGGGCCACACTGGGTCCAATCTTAGCTCTTGGTCTAATTGGAGCTGGTGAATTCTATGTTGCATGGAGCTACTCGTGGTCCAATCTAAGCTAGCTGATTCTGTCTCAGGGTGTGGCTCTTGTTCTTATTAGGGCTATTGGTCCAGTAAGAGCTGGGGGATTCTGTGTTTCAGGAAGCCACTCTTGGTCCAATGAGAGCTGGCAGATTCCATGTCTCAGGAAGCCACTCTTAGTCCAATGAGAGCTGGTGGAGTCTGTGTCTCTGGAAACTACTCTTGGTCCAATGGGAGCTGGGGGATTCTGTATCTCAGTAAGCCACTGGGGTTGCAGGGGTGTGGGTAGGTTTGGAGTAGGGTGTGGTTCTTGTAGATTGCAGGGTCTGATGGGGGGTTTTGGTGTGAGAGCCTGTGAGCAGGGGTCTTCCCTCTTGGCTGGCAACTGGGCCAGTGATGGGTGTGGGTCCCCAGGGACTGGTTGTGTCCTGGGGCCTAGGTCCTAAAGGTGGGACTCTGGGTAGAAGAAGAGTCATTTCTTGGTCCAATGAGAACTGGTGGATTCTGTGTCCCAGGAAGCCACTGGGGTTGCAAGGGGATGAGCGGGTTTGGAGGAAGGCATGGGTTTTGTAGTTTGCAGGGTCTGATGGTGGGGTTGGTGGGCGAACCTGCCTGCAGGCATCTCCACGGTTGGCCAGCAACTGGGGTAGCAGAGGGTATTTTTTTCTGTTTTCTAAGATTTAGATTATAAAATCAGACTCTAAATTTTGAGCATATCAATAAGGCCAAAAATTATTTTAAGTGAAAAATGTTGTTCTTATGTATTTAGTCTAAAACTTAAAGAGGATTGTTAATAATTTTTATTTAGTTTTTAAATCATTTTTAGAAGCAGGTAAATTGTTCAAAAGTGACTTGTTTTGTATATGCCTATGTAGATGTAACCAACCATCTTATTAAATAAGAAACACAGAAACAATGTAAAAGAGAAAGCCGAGAAGTCAGAGCTCAGAGCTAAAATCTCACCCTTCCTCCTGCTGTCCCAGCTTCGCGAAAAGAGACCTACCTCCTGTTGGTTCGTATTTTTAAAGTATGTTGTTCTGCCTTCTCATTGGTTGTAAACCCAAACACATGACTGCCTCGTCACTGTCTGAATGTACAGCCCCCTTGATCTTAAAGGCATATGTCTCCAATGCTGGCTGTATCCCTGAACACACAGAGATCTTATGGGATTAAAGGCGTGTGCCACCACCGCCACACTCTTGCTATGGCTCTAATAGCTCTGACCCTGAACACACAGATATCTATGGGATTAAAGGCGTGTGCCACCACCGCCACACTCTTGCTATGGCTCTAATAGCTCTGACCCCCAGACAACTTTATTTATTAACATACAATCAAATTAATATTTCAGTACAAATCAAAATAATATTTCAATACAATTAGATTACCACCACATTTCCCCTTTTCTATTTTAATAAAAAGAAAAAAAGCAAAAGGTTATGACTAACAAAAGAAAAACTATATACAAAAGTACAATAACTATATACAATATATACAAGTAATAAATACCTAAACAGGTATTTGACGAATCAGAGAAAATAATTCCATTATCTATCCTATTTTGATAATTCCAAGATGTATCTAATGTACTTTCTATCCTAATTAATTTTCAACTATAACTAACTAATCTTCAACCATAACTAACTAATCTTCAACTCCCTCAGAGACCCAAGAAGGGAATAATATTAGCTAACAAAAATAAAAACAGGAAGTGCATGCAAGCAACTTCCAAAAAAATTTTGTGAGTTGACAGAAACAGCCAGCTGCCTGGGCAGTCACCTGAGGTTTCTCCACGGTGTTGGGGCATCATCTTCAGCCTATAGGCTTAGTGTATCTGACAGACTCATTTGTGAAGTAGGATGTACACAAGGTCAACAGTTCAACCTCACATTGGGTGAGAGCAGTCCACGTACCAGAAACACCTGAATTCCACTAGTGTCCTGTCATGATTCAGGATTTTAAATTCTGGAAATTGTTGACAGTTTTTTAATTCAGCTGTCCATTCTTCTTGGCTGTGTATATATGGCTTCATCTCAGCATCCCCTTCTTCTCCACATCCCTCTATTAAATGCCAGTCTACTTTTGAGAGGCATGAGCTTTCAGCTGCTGTTCCATTGTACAACAGAATCCATCGGCCCTCTGCCTGTTAAGCTGCCTTCGAAGAAAAGGGCACCGTACCTTTTCCGGATGCGAAGGCCACTTCAGGGATGGGGCCATATTGTCCTGGCCTCAGAAGATGCCTTTTGATAAAGCCATAACCACACTTGTTTTGGCAAGAATCAGTAGTCCCTTGTTTCGTGATCTGTTTGTCCATTTTGTCCTGTTGATTCGAGGATACTTTGTTGTCCAGTGGCTAACTTTTGCCAGAATGAAAGTTGACTCCATATGCAGTTTCTTCAATGCCCATATTTTCTCTAAAGTAGATTGGTACTGCCAGGAGCCGACATGTCTCAAAAAAGAAAAATTTTCTAAGTTATTAAAACATTTTAAATGCCATATTCTGTAGATCTCTGAAGGGTTTGAAGATGACCTGTCTAAAACATCTCTGCTCAATTTTTAAAACATATCTAATATGACTACAAGTTCTATTGTAATGTCTAACTACTAACTTTCATTTCTTTATATCCTAATAGTTGATAATAATAACATTCAAGGATCAGAAATTTACATTACATTGTTAAATGAATGGTATAAATACAATTAGAAATATACATATAGCATTTTCTAACAATATCAATTTCAAATTTGTATACAATATAAAACAATCCAATCCAATGTAAAGTATTTAAAACTAGTAATTGTCTTTTTCTTTTCTTTCTTTCTTTTTTTTTTTAAACAAGAACCTTAAATCTAATCTCCTTTGCTTAGCCTTTTTCCTAACCCTTGACAGTAACTTGTAACCAACCCCCCTAAATACTGAAAATTATCCCAGACCCAAAACCCATTAAAAAGACCAAAAAACCACCCGCCCCACACCACCTCTTTGGGAATGTGGGCGTCGTATTCTTAAAATTGCTTCCTGCTGGGTATGGGCGAAGTTTTCTTTATCCTGAAAGAAAAATTTTAGGTTAATTGTCAAATTCTAGGAGAGGTAACTATATCCTTCATTATCCAGTCTGTGTATAATGCCAAAGTTGAGGGTTTATCTCAAGTCCTTATTCAAGTAGTCTTTGAGACTGGATCATCTCAGCTAGTCATCTCAAATTTGCTCTGAGCACCTTGTAGTTCAAAGCTGATCTGTGGATTATGTTTGTCAACTTGATGATATTATTATTGTCCACGTGGAATTGTTGTTGTTGTGGGGCCCCATCTTCTTTCTGGAGACTTCAGTTGATGTTAGGCCTGGCCATGATTTCCTGCAGAAAACTGATAAGAGACTCGAACACAAAAACATATATATGCAGCTAGCCTTTTTTCTAGAATTAGTTAGTACTCTATGTGACCATTCATATCTTAACAAAGTTTAAAATGTATATATATATATTAATCTTGTAAATTTTGATATAAAATTTATACTTTGAGAAAAGTTTAAAGAATCAGAATAGAATCAAAGAGTTGAGATTAGTAATAGAATAGTCCCTTAATTAATTTTGCTTTTGTCCTGTACCATAGCAGAAGATGGCTCTTATTCTGGCATGATACAGGGAGTTTGCATTTTCCTTTTAACAACATGCTTGATTTTAAAGAAGGAGAGAGCCATTCTCCAACTCCAAAGTCAGCTTTAAATTTTAATTGAACTGGGACTATTAGAAAACCAAGAGTGTTAAATCTTTAGAGAAAAGCAGAAACAAACATTTAGGAAGACATAAAATTTTTTTAGATAATATATACCCATACACCGTTTCACTCTGTTTCTTGGGATAGATGATTTGTCCCTTTTCTTCAGTTGTCTCATTTGTCCAGTGTTCTTCAGATTCCTTAACCTTCATTCTCCTAAAAGACAAAAACAAAAACCTTTCCCCAAGACTAATTTTGGGGATGTTCCTTTTTGGCAAGTTATTATCTGATGAAATGAAAAGGCATGTTTTATTGATACAAGTTAGTTTAAATTGGATGTTCATGCTGGTTGATGAACTATCACCTCCTCTAATTAAGAGGTCTCTCTTGTTCAAATCGAACCTTTATCAATTTTGATGGTACCCACAGCTTATCTTCTCCTGTAGAAACAAAAGCAAAACCACGTCCCCAATGTAATACATACCCTGGTTTCCATTCTGAGGTCAGCACATCCTTAAAGTATATAGGCTGATTTAATTCTGTAGTTTTTTCTATTATCCAATGTCTCTCTGCAGCTGTTGTTCCTTTCTCATTGGCATTCAGAAAATTCAAAGTTAGAAGAGCATTATGCAGTCTATTTCTGGGGGTTTTTGTTACCCATTTCTGTTTATTTAGCATATCCTTTAGAGTTCTGTTTGATCTTTCTATAACTGCTTGACCTGTAGGATTATGTGGTATGCCTGTAATATGCTTTATATTGTAATAAGCAAAAAACTGTTTCATTTTAACAGAGACATTATGATGGAGCATTGTCAGTTTTGATTTGTGCAGGTATACCCATGATGGCCATAACTTCTAGCAAATGAGTGATTACAGAATCAGCTTTTTCAGAACTCAAAGCAGTTGCCCATTGAAATCCTGAATAAGTATCGATAGTGTGGTGTACATATTTCAATTTTCCAAATTCTGCAAAGTGAAACACGTCCATCTGCCAGATTTCATTTCTCTGAGTACCCTTTGGGTTACATCCTGCTGGTAATGGCGTCTGATTGTAGAAGGAACAAGTAGGACATTTCTTTATTATTTCTTTGGCTTGTTGCCAGGTTATGGAAAAATCCTTTTTTAAACCTTTACTATTAACGTGATGTTTTTTATGAAATTCTGAGGCCTCCAGCACATTTCCTATCAATAATTTATCAATTTCATCATTGCCTTGTGCTAGAGGGCCTGGCAGACCAGTATGGGATCGAATGTGAGTTATATATAAAGGATGATTCCTTTTCCTGATTGTATCTTGTAATTGAATAAATAGTGAAGTTAATTCTGAAGCATCAGGGATAAATTCTGCAGTCTCAATATGTAACACCACTCTTTCAGCATACTGAGAGTCAGTTACTATGTTGAGAGGTTCTGAAAAATCCATTAATACCAACAGAATAGCATACAATTCTGATTTTTGAACTGAAGTATACGGACTTTGAACCACTTTACTTAAATTTTCTGATTTGTAACCTGCCTTTCCTTCTTTGTTGGCATCTGTATAAAATGTACGAACTCCAGATATGGGTTTTTGCCGTACAATTCGAGGCAAGATCCAATCAGCTCTCTTTATAAGATCAATTCTATTGCTTTTGGGATATTTGCTGTTAATTTCTCCCAAAAAATTACTGCAAGCTCTTTGCCAAGGTTCACTTTCTGTCCATAATTTTTCAATGTCCTCCTTAGTTAATGGTACGACAATTTCTGCTGGGTCTATGCCTGCTAATTGACGAAGTCTCAGTTTTCCTTTGTAAATCAAGTCAGAGATTTTTTCCACATAAGTTTTTAATTTTTTATTTGGTTTATTTGGTAAAAATATCCATTCCAATATAATATCTTCCCTCTGCATTAATATTCCAGTAGGAGAACGCCTAGAAGGTAAGATAACCAAAATGCAATCCAGCTTTGGATCAATACGATTCACATGTCCTTCATGCACTTTCTTTTCTACCAAGGCTAATTCTTTCTCAGCTTCAGGTGATAATTCTCTTGGACTATTTAAGTCCTTGTCACCTTCTAAGGTTTTGAACAAATTAGTCAGTTCATCATTTTTTACCCCAACAATAGTTCGTAGATGAGAAATATCTCCAAATAATCTTTGAAAGTCATTAAGAGTCTGTAGTCTGTCTCTCCGAATTTGCACCTTTTGGGGTCTAATTTTTTGTAGCTCTATTTTATATCCTAAATAATTAATAGAATCTCCTCTTTGTATCTTTTCAGGAGCAATTTGTAATCCCCAGCGAGGCAAAATTTTCTTTACTTCTTCAAACATTATTTCTAAAGTATCTGCATTTGAGTCAGCTAGTAAAATATCGTCCATATAATGATAAATTATAGATTTAGGAAATTTTTTACGTATCACTTCCAATGGCTGTTGTACAAAATATTGGCACAGAGTTGGGCTATTCAACATTCCCTGTGGGAGGACCCTCCATTGAAATCTTTTAACCGGTTGAGAATTATTATAAGTAGGCACTGTAAAAGCAAATCTTTCTCTGTCTTTTTCTTGTAAGGGTATTGAAAAGAAACAGTCTTTTAAATCAATAACTATGAGAGGCCATCCTTTTGGTAACAGAGTAGGCAAAGGCATCCCAGATTGTAGAGAGCCCATTGGCTGAATTACTTTGTTAATTGCTCTAAGGTCTGTTACCATTCTCCATTTACCAGATTTCTTTTTAATAACAAATACAGGAGAATTCCAAGGGCTGGTTGATTCTTCAATATGCTGAGCATTTAACTGTTCTTCTACCAGCTCTTCTAAAGCCTGGAGTTTCTCTGTTGTTAAAGGCCATTGCTGGACCCATACAGGCTTGTCTGTTAACCATTTTAAAGGTAGAGCTGTTGGTGTCTTTGGAAGATCATCAGTTATTGTGCCCTGTTCTTGTATAATATGGATGGCTGGTGACCACTCATTAGAACAATATCTTCTAATATTTCTCTCAGTAACATGTGCTAGTTTATGATTTGTTTCTGAGATTGGAGGGATGTTAATCTGAGTATTCCATTGTTGCAACAAGTCTCGACCCCACAGGTTCATAGTTATGTTAGCCACATATGGTTTTAATTTTCCTCTCTGTCCTTCTGGACCTATACATTCGAGCCATCTTGCACTCTGTTTCACCTGAGATAATGTCCCAATTCCTAACAGTTGAACGTTTACCTCCTGAAGAGGCCAAGTTGGATGCCAAAATTCTGGTGCAATTATGGTAACGTCCGCACCTGTGTCTACCAGACCAGACAACAAAACACCATTTATTTTTATCGTTAATTTTGGTCTTTGTTCATTAATAGAAGTTTGCCAAAAAATTTTCTTTATGTTTTCTCCTGAATTTTCTATTCTCTCTGTTTCATCATTCTGACCAGCATGATTTATTCCAATAGGCATTTGGTTATTTAATCGCTCTCCAGAGCAGGCATTTCCTCTATGGCTGCCGGAAAGGTTTGAACTGGATTTGCACTGGGGGCCTGCCTGAGGCCCCTCTGGGAGTTTCCCGAAGACTGAGGCAAAGGATTACCCTGTCTGTCCTTTGTTGATCTACATTCGTTGGTCCAGTGTTTTCCCTTACCACACCTTCTGCATACTCCAGAAGGAAGGGGCATTCTGTTGCCATTGTTCCTTGAAGAAACATTGTTTCTGGAAATGACCTGTCTACAGTCCCTTTTCAAATGTCCTTGCTTTCCACATCCAAAACATCTAACACTCCTCAAACCTTTTGAAATTACTTCTCCTACCCATGTATCATCATGCTCATCAGCTTCAACATTAATTGTTTCTCTTATCCAATCTTCCATAGGTGCAGATCTTGCCCTTAATGGCCTGATTATTCTTTTGCATGCTGCATTTGCATTCTCAAAGGCCAAAGATTCAATTATTGCCTTACCAGCTTCTGAATCCGAGACCGTTCTCTTTACTGCTGAAGCCAGTCTTTGTAAAAAATCTGTAAAAGACTCTTTTGGGCCTTGCTTCACCTTTGTAAATGACTCAGATTTTTTTCCTGGTTCCTCAACTTTGTCCCATGCATTCAAGGCTGCCGTTCGACATAAAATTAGGGTTTGGACATCATATAAACATTGTGCTTGTGCTGAAGCATATTGGCCTTCGCCCATAAGCTGATCCTGGCAAATTTGTACTCCTTTATCCCTCCATTGTTTTTCTATGTTTTTAGCCTCCTCCTTAAACCAAGTCAGAAATTGAAGTCTCTGGCTGGGTTCCAGAACACCTTGTGCGAGGTCCCGCCAGTCCTGTGGTACTATCCTATTATATGTTGACCAAGTGTTTAACATTTGTTTTACATATGGGGAATGCATGCCATAAGATACTATTGCCTCCTTAAACCTTTTTAAATCCAACATTTCAATTGGAGCCCAAGTATTTTGTGTAGCCATTTGATCAGGCATCTGCTGTACTGTTACAGGATAAATTAAGGGTGACTGTGTGAAAACAGGCTTTCTTTCTGCAACCTTATGATCCCGACTTGAAACAACTTCACTGTTAATTTCTTCTGTCTGAATTTTTACAGGTTTAACAAGTTCTTCTAACGCTGTTATCCTGGCACTTAAATTGACTATCTTTTTAAATATTAAAATGTGGATTATTATAGTGATGAGGTGCATAATTCCACCAATACTAATATTATATAGTTGTTCCATTGCCAGACTGCCTAAAATTTTGAACAAAAACCAATTTTCTTCCAATGTACACATAAAACCCATTTGTTTTTTAATGTGGAAAAAAATTCTCTTTTAGATAGTTTCCTTTAAAATATCTGATATATTATGACTTACCAAATCTGCGTAGAACAGTAGAAATCCGAGGGGATTTTCAAAGCAGCCACCTAGTGTCCCAGGTGTAAATCCAGAGAGAGAGAGAGAGAGAGAGAGAGAGAGAGAGAGAGAGGAAAGAGAGAACGCACAAGAAAGCGTAGCCGGCTAAAGCTTAAATGCAGCCACGTGTTCCCTCTTGTGCCGAGTCAAGGCTTGGGTCTGGCTTCCTTAAGCTCTGACCACGTGCGTTGGCTTTACAGGCAGGGCCCTGTCCAGCAGGGCAGGTCTGAGTTGTTTGTAGCACCGGCTTTAGGCAACCTGCTCACAGACCTAGGCCCGGGCTAGAAGTTGCTACCCGGACTAGGACGCCAGCAGCTCGGACTAAGAAGCCGATCGCCGCCGGCCATCGCGGGCCGCCTGCTGCCCTTGCGGGAAAGCGGACCTGCCGCCAAGCCAAGCAGTTTTTAATGAATTCTTGTCACGTTGGGTGCCAGATGTAGATGTAACCAACCGTCTTATTAAATAAGAAACACAGAAACAATGTAAAAGAGAAAGCCGAGAAGTCAGAGCTCAGAGCTAAAATCTCACCCTTCCTCCTGCTGTCCCAGCTTCGCGAAAAGAGACCTACCTCCTGTCGGTTCGTATTTTTAAAGTATGTTGTTCTGCCTTCTCATTGGTTGTAAACCCAAACACATGACTGCCTCGTCACTGTCTGAATGTACAGCCCCCTTGATCTTAAAGGCATATGTCTCCAATGCTGGCTGTATCCCTGAACACACAGAGATCTTATGGGATTAAAGGCGTGTGCCACCACCGCCACACTCTTGCTATGGCTCTAATAGCTCTGACCCTGAACACACAGATATCTATGGGATTAAAGGCGTGTGCCACCACCGCCACACTCTTGCTATGGCTCTAATAGCTCTGACCCCCAGACAACTTTATTTATTAACATACAATCAAATTAATATTTCAGTACAAATCAAAATAATATTTCAATACAATTAGATTACCACCACATGCCTATGTAAAAAAAACCACAAAACCTGAATGTTGATGCTTCTAGCATATTGCATGTGTATGTGTATCAAAATTTGCCTACTGTCTTCATGAGGAAGGATTGTTCTTTACAACTTGGTGTAATAGTGTAAGGTGATTTGAATGATGATAACCTAATTCTAGATGATTCTGTGGATTGTGAATTTTTAAGTAATATTGTAAGTTTTACTTATAAACAATATTCACATCACTTAGTTTTATTTAGTAAAAAATATGACTTAAAATAAGAAATTAATAATCTTTAAATATTTATAATATCTTTTGTAAAAAGTGATTTGAAATTTCTAGTATCTTTCAGAATAAAATGCTAACATCTTTCAAAGTATCAGATCACTTGCTTTAAGATACAAGAAATAAATGGGTGAGACCGTTCATTGGCTTTATCTGTTTGGGAGGCATCCAGGCAGTCGGACCAGGTCCTGTGCTCATTGCATGCCTTGGCTGTTTGAAATCTGGGGCTTATGCAGGGTCGCTTGGCTCGGCCTGGGAGAAGGAGACTGGACCTGCCTGGACTGAGTTTACCAGGTTGATCTCAGTCCTCTGGGGAGGCTTTACCCTGGAGGAGGTGGGAATGGGGGGTGGCCTGGGGGAAAGGGAAGCAGGCAGGAAGGGAAAGAACAAGGGAATCCGTGGCTGATATGTAGAACTGGATTGTATTGTAAAATAAAATAAATAAAAGATACAAGAAATAATTGTGGGAGAATTGTTCCTTTTGAAGTTTTATTTTTATTTTCAGTTTTCATTTTAGAAATATAAGTCTTGCTAGGAGAAAACAGAGATGATTTAAAAATACTCTGTGAAATGTCTTTAAAATACTTGTTCTGGAATCCTTGTATACTTGATAGTATTTTTAACTTGAATTGCTTTACTTACTGTTTGCAGTTAATATACTTTTTCACTTATATAATCATTTAATATGTAATTTATTTATTTTTTAATATTTTTCTTTATGTCTAGTTTAAAAACAAAATGTTTGCAGTCCTGATAAAGTGGAAAGTTAAGACGTTAAACTTTGTGTATTCTTTTTTTATAAAACTTCTAAAAAATATTTTATATGTTCTTTGTAATAAATACTCTATACAACCTTAAAAAACCTCAATGTCTGTATTGAAACAAGGGACAATGCATTTTCTGCTTGTTGTAAATCAAGCAACTATATTATAATAAAAATAAAATAGAGGAAAATAAAAGAAAATCTCCTATAGGCATACCTATAGGCCAACCCAATTCAGAAAATCCCTTATTGAACAAAATTGTCTCTTGTTGATTCTAGATTATATCCAGTTGACATTTGAAACTAATGAACACAATAGGTGACCTTAATGTTGTAGTTATAGGCCTGGTTTACAACTTGATAACATTTGTTACTCTAAATAAAATGAAAAGATATTGTTAGCTTCTCTAAACAACAATTTATTTAGAATAATGGTGATCATTGATTAAGTCAATATATGGGTAGAAGAAGTCTTTAAGTACATGTTTGAGTACATAATAATGTTTAAATATAAATATGTAGCTGCAGTTTTTTTTCTGGTCCTGCCCAGCCACATGGACCACGCAGCCACTTATAAAATATTCACTCAGAAGCTTATATTAATTAAAACTGATCAACTCTTAGCTCAGGCCTACCACTGACTAGCTCTTACATTTAAACTTAGTAATTTTTCTTAATCTATGTGTCCACATGTTTTTTGGCTTTACCTGTGTGTCATTACATGCTGTTTTCTGGATGGCAGGCTGGCACCTTCTGACTCAGCTTTCCATTTCCCAAAATTGTCCTCTCTTCTTGCCCCACCTATACCTCCTGCCTGGCTACTAGCCAATCAACATTTTATTTATCAACCAATCAAAATAACACATATTTACAACATACAAAAATCATTCCCCTGTCATTAATATTATCACTTTATATATTGGTATTAGATAGGATTTGAAAACTGTAATTTTGCATGTAGTAGTGAAAGCTTGTGTAATTATTCTATGTACAAATATATATTGGCTTTAAAGGCTATATAAATTATTTTATATTATATGAATTCTTGCTACTAAGAACCTGAAGAAAAAATATTATAGAAAAAAGATACCTAATTTTACATCTAAATGCACAGAATGGCTATTAATCTTATGCTCCCTAAAGGGGCCACAAAAATAATGAGGGACTTTCTCTGACTTTTTACTTTCCAATTAAAAATGGGCAAGGAAAACCTTCATAAAAGTTTTATTTCAAATATAATGGGTTCCACGAAAGAACTTAAGGATATTCCTAATTAATAATGTAAAGTTACAAAGGATAAAAAAATCTTTCATTTATTTCCTGTGGATTTTAAGCTACTTCATTAACTAGATTGGCATAGTCATAAAATTTCCAGAAAATATATTGGATAATGCAGAATGCATTCAGAACTTTATACTTAGTACATTTTTATGTGTAATTATAGAAACCAGACTACAGTGAAGTAGTTAGTATTTGGCAATCATTAAATGTTTATAATTATTTAATTGGGTTTTGAAAATAGTTTGTTAGCCTAAGGAAATGTTGTTAACTTATTTTAAAAAGCTCCCCAATTCCAGAGATTCTCTTTGTTCTAGAATACAAATTGTGCTCTGCACTTCTCTCAAGATTGCTGTTCTGATCACTTCTATAGTGGATTCCCTTTAGGCTATTCCCTTTAGGCTATTGCCTGCTTAGATTGTGAGCTGATGGGGAAAAGGAATGAAGAGAGTAGATATATTTCAAATGCATGCCTTCCTAACCAGAGTGTGCATGAATGAATATGGCTTCCTTTCCATTTTGATACTCAGCACCTAGAATACTATGAAAATGATAGGGATTCAATCAGTAAGACTATAAGCCTGTAAATTTATAAATTATTTGACATTATACATGTTAAAGAAAAAATTGTATGTAGTTTAATTTTTGAAGAAGAGAGAATAAAAGTTCTTAGCCTCTGTTGTATATTTACAAAGAATATTAAAGTAATGGTTTGGTTTTTCATGCATTACATTTTTACAGCTTTATATAGTTCTGGTCTACTTAATTATGTAACCTTTTATTGTTTACAATTTCACCACATTGCCTATTGTTTCCTTTTATTCCCTATGATTCTTTAAATTTTAACACTAAGTTATGTCCTCAGACTTTTCATTCCTGTATACAAAATGTCAGCATATTTCAATATCTCGTTTATTCACTTGAAAATTATATATGGATTGTATGTGGATATAATCATAAAATCTAGTTACATTGCTTGTTATATTTATCTATTGGTAATTTGATTTCCATATAAGCAGAGACCTTTTGACTGTATTCTTGCAGCCTGCCAAAAGGCTCAGAAAACTTAATGAATGAATTAATGAATGGATAAATCAATAGATGTATGTTTATTCACTCAATGACCTTTCTTAAATGGCATTGAAGAAAATATTTATGATCATGAAATCTGATAAGATAAATAAAATCATGTAGGATTGTACCACTATCCACAATTTTTGATATACTTTCATCTGGTGGCTAAAAGTCAGTTATTTCTAATTCTGATTTGTACCTGAAAGTTTTCCTGTGTCCCACCTGGTCCACAGCTGCTCAGACCCAAGTAAACACACAGAGGCTTATATTAATTAAAACTGCTAGGACATTAGCTCAGGCTAACTACTGACTAGCTCTTATACTGAAACTCAGCCCATTTCTGTTAGTCTATTTGTTGCAACATATTCTATGACTTTACCTGTGTGCCATTACATGCTGCTCCCTGGATGTCAGGCTGGTGTCTCCTGACTCAGTCTTCATCTTCCCAGAATTCTCCCCATCTGCTTGTCCCACATATACTTCCTGCCTGGCTATTGGCCAATCAGCATTTTATTTATTAACCAATCAGAGAAACACATATTCACAGCATACAAAACATCCCACAGCACTGATTACTGGTAAATTACTGATGAAAGCAACACATAGAGATATAGAAGAAAAAGTCATACTGAATCTGTTTGTTCCTAAGCTATAATTACTTTGTAACCTGATTTTTGCTTAGGTATTACTGCTATGAAGCCCTATTATGCCTAAAAAAATAATTTGAGCATTTTAATTCTTACTTTAAAAATCTCTTAAAATAGGTAAAGATAGTTTCTTTAATCAGCTTCAAAATATAAAGAATATTATTTTTACAAAACTGAACATCATTTAATTTACCACATCATCTTAAGAGTCATTGTTTTACATTTTTGCATTGCATTTACAGAATATTACCTCAGGAGTAGAGAAAGGGTATATCATAAGAGTTATAAAGAGTATCTTAAGGTGGGAGGGATTTCAAAATCATTTCTAACCCTCAGTATATAGAAGGATCCCACATTCTGTTCTTCCATGTGCATAGCAGATTGTCAGATGAAGATGCTTTCTGAATGATGAATCTTATCAAGCTCACTTTTGTAAAATTTTCTCTAGCTTTTCACTCATTTTTAATATAATGGAATAAAATGATATAATAGTAATGGACATTTGGAGCAGAAGTTTTTGGAGCATAGCCTTTACTTAGTGGAAAAAAAAACTAATGAATAAGTAGGTTCATGTTCCCACATCAGAGATTCTATGGATTTAACTAGGAGTAGAGTTAAAAAGCCAGGAGACAAGGCTTTGGGTATGATCTTTGTATCTACAAAAATAGTTTTTGTTTAAGGAAAAAAGTAGGAAGAAAACACAAAAGTCACAGTTTAATCAAGTCTCTTTTGTTCTTTCTCTCTTTGTTCTTTGGGTAGTTCCTAGGATTGATCATAGTTGCTTACCTTTCCTAATTCTTTCCTTTCCTCTATCCATTCTCTCTCTCCTTCATTCCCTTTTCCTTCTCTGTCCTCTCCCCCTCTCTCCTCCTCTCTTCTTTGTCTTTCTTTACCTCTCTAAGTATCACTGTATTAATAAACAAATGCCTCCCCTTTCACTAGATAATGCTGCATAAAAAATAAAAATAGCTTGAGAATCAAATTATGTCTCCTAGTGGATTGATGGAACCAAGCGAAAAATCCTAAGTATATCGTATATTTCAGTCTTCTACAAATCAAATTAACTTAAATTTCTCAAAGAAACTCCTAAGAACAACATTCAAAGAAACCCACTAGAAATCTCATCCAATGACTGAGGGAAGCGGATGCAAAGATCCATGGCCAGGCCCCAGGTAGAGCTCCAGGAGTCCATTTGGCGAGAAAGAGGAGGGATTGTATGAGTGAGAATTATTGAGACCAAGATTGGAAAAAACACAGGGACTAATAGCCAAACAAATGGGAACACATGAACCAATAGCTGAGGAGCCCCCAACTGGATCAGGCCCTCTGGATAAGTGAGACAGTTGATTAGCTTGAACTGTTTGGGAGGCACCCAGGCAGTAGGACCTGGAAGTATCCTTTAGTGCCTGAGCTGGCTGTTTGGAACCTGGGGCTTATGCAGGAACACTTGGCTCAGCCTGGGAGGAGGGGACTGGACCTGCCTGGACTGAATCTACCAGGTTGAACTGAATCCCCAGGGGAGTCCTGGAGGAAATGGTAATGGGAGTGGGCTGGGGGGAAAGTGGGGGAGTGGGGGTTCAAGGGGGGAGGACAGGGGAATCCATGGCTGATATGTAAAATTAAAAAATAAAATAAATAAAAATAAACCATCATTACATTCACACACACACACACACAACACGAATAGGCAAACTTTTTCAAATTGATCTAATACTTTCAACTTTTACAGAGAGGTATTTTTACTTCCCCTTGTAATCTTTTTGTTTGGCCACCTCCAAGTTGAATCATGTGTCTTACCATTATGAACAAGATAATATACACCATTGAAAATGAAGAAGACAAATAATAGCTTTGATTAAAAAATTCCCCATGCCTCAGATGATAAGGAAACTATAACTTGCAAAGAAAGGGAAAGGACTTCTAAACTCTCACAAAATATAAGTAAGGTCACAGGCCGTCTTGGCAGTTTACTGTTATATCCCATGGTTTAGAAGTTACTGTCCTCAAGTAGTTAAACTATGACTTATACCACTAAATATGAACATGAGACTAAGTGGTATCAGAAAAAAATGGAGCATCTCCTGCTGTCACAAGCTTGTAATTCTAGGTATGTGGAAATATAAGGAAGGAGAGTTGCAAGTACAATGCTTGCCTAGGCTATAGAGCAATGCCAAGGTCAGCTTTTATATATTCATATTTATTTGGCTTTGTCTCAAAATATAAAGTAAAATGTAAGCTGAGAATATTTAAATGTTAGAGTACAGATCTAGCTTGTTTAATGTCCTAGCTTCAATCCTCAGTACTGATGATAGCTATACAAATATATAATTAATATATAGTATTTATAAGTAATATATAAGTATATTATAAGTAATATATAGTATTTGAGTAGCCCTTATCTCAAAGGGGAAAAATTGGTAATCTGTGTTTTGAGTTACAGAGAAATACTGCAAAAAAATGAAGTGTATGTTTCCTCCTCTTTTCTGTCAAGTCCTGGAAAGAACAGTGAGAAGAAAGACGACTCGAATCAAATCAGATTCAAAGTAGTGGTTTCTTGTACTAAGACACTGGTAAGACCCCATCTACATGCTGAGTCATGGATTTTCCCTTTCAATCTGTTAAAGATTAGATCTGAGTGGATTGTTGTATCACAATTATCTTTTTCTCACCTTACACCGTGTCCAATTTCTTCTTTAGGACTGAAGTTTGGAAATCTTGTGGAGGACATTTTAGCACTGATCTAATTTATACCTTTTTTCTCTACATCTTGCCACCTATGGAACAGCATGCAAACTCTTCTATTTTATCTTCCCTTTCTTCCAATCTCATGCCAAGTCAGAGGTTAATATAAAGGACAAAATATGAATATTTTTCCATTGTAATTTCTTCAAGCAATTCTTTCTCAGCAGAGCAACAAGCTTTTGTTGTAAATCTCATTATCACAGCAAAGACAATACAGCTGTCACCACAATGTCCCATCAATATGAACTCCTTTCAGAGATTACAATAATCCTTTAGAGATGCAGCCCCATATTCAGATGGCAGACCCCATTCATCAAGTGACCATGGGATCCTAAATTACATAGAGAAAGGAACTACCCTGGGATTTCCCCCAAAATAATGGTGAGAGTTACTTATAGGATCAGAAATGACTCGAAGACAGCTGCATCACCAAAGCCTACCTTAGCATGAATGACAGCTCACAAAAGCTTGAAACCTGGAACACACTGAATTGCTTGAAGGCAGCTCAGCAGGCTGGAGAGTGGCCTTTCCTGGTGACTCAGTTGCTCTGAGCCTCTTCCAGGCAGCTCACTGATTTTTGTTTCTTCTAAGCAGTTCAGCAGTTCTCTGCTTCTTCTAGGAGGTTACAACTGAACCTCTTCCTAGTATCTCAACTGGCCTGAGAGTGGCTCTCAACAGTCTTTTTTACTATTTTAGCAGATAGAGTCACACAGTGAGTTTGGTCAGTTTCAGGCACTTCCTGTAGGCATATTGACTTGTTTACTTCTTTGTTATGGAGTATTCCTATAGCATGCAATGTTTCAGTATAAGAGAAAGCTGCCACAAATCAGTAGGATTTCTGCTGCTGTGACAAACACTCTGGCAAAAAGCAAGAGAAGTTTTTTTTTTTTTTTTCTGATTATAGTCCATCATCTAAGTGAAGTCACAAAGACAGGGACTTGAGACAGCTGGTTGTACTACATCTACAGTTAAGTTCAGAGAGAAACAAATACACCAATGCTGCTATCTAATTTGCTTTACAGTAGATTTCTTCACTCTTCTACTGTTTACATCCCATCCCATGAAATGTTGCCACACAGACTGGACTGGTTTGTCCTTCATGAATTAACAATCAAGATAACCCCCTCACTGACATTTCTATAGGCCAATGAACCTTAGATAACCACTCATTTAATTTCTCTTCAAAGGTGACTTTATGTTATATCAAGTCAAATAATTTGACAACTATCAAAATATGCAACTGTTATTAAAGGATGCAAACTGTCCAATACTACATGAGGAAAGGTAGACTGCTTGGACTGACCCTTGGACATTGTATCTTTAAGCAGATCAACGTAAGTTGGATGTTTTATAACCACTTGCTGAAGCCATAAATCTCCCCCGACTAATTTTTGGTCATGTCAGTCCCTGTTGAGATGCCATTTGGTTTTTATGACTTTTCTGAGGTTGAGATATGAACAAATGTCTATTTCCCCTAGATAGTGCACTGAAGACAGATGACAAACAATGATTCCACCCAAGACTATATTTGTGAACCACTTATTTGTAGAAGCTTGGGTGACTGAAAAAGCAGCTACACCATTAAACAATGTGAGGGACAAATCATGAATGCTATATTACTACCATCAAGTGCCTTGTAAATCTTACATAGAATTTCAACAAAATCTTCCTTTCCCTAGTAATTGTTTATGTGTCTTTGGGGGAATGGGTTATTCAACTTTGCAGTTCTGTGAGCTCCCTGAGTATTAGGATCCTCCTTCCAAGAAAAAAAAATGTTTCAATTTGGAAAAAGTATCCAACATTGTTGAAGGTAAATTCAGAAAAGTTAGTCCTCTTCTTGAAAATAATATTGAAAAATATTAACCTTATGTCTCTGGTTAAACTGTATATCACCCATTATCATAATTATATAAACATATGATTGGATGATTTACAAATGTTGGAAACTATGTTATGTAATTTTATGTAAGGCACTAAAGAAAGTGTGACTTATTTTTCTATTTGAGTATAAAGAATTAACAGGCAATCAATATTATTTGCTATTATTATTTTCCTTCTTAGCCATATGGTAAGATTTTTTTAATTGTGATTTTTTTCTGCTTAGTTATTTTCAATGTTCATTTTTACTTTGAAGGTGAGACTTTGATATGCGTATCTGTGATATTGTTTTTGGAAAATATGAAATTAGTTTTTATTAATAACAGATGAAGAGCAAGAATTTTCCCTAAGGGTTAGCTAAGCTTTTAAAATAATATGCATATGCTGCATGAAAACTAGAAACCAGGAGGAAAGTGGGGATTTGCAGAATTCCTTGTACCTGCAGCTATAAGAATGACTAACCAGATTTTAGATAAGTGTTTTTCCAAAATGTCTAATTTTTTCAGTCTGAAATGGAATGAGTGTTGTCTTTCCAAAGGTAGGAAGCCTAGAAAAGTGAATTAGCAAAGAGATACATTATTTTCAAGGAGATTGCAGTGACTAGTGTCCAGTTTGCTAACCATAGATAATTTGCATTTTGATAAGTCAGTTAAAATTCATATATGAAGCAGAAAGCTAGAGTTGATCATTTGCTATTGTATTTCAGAGATATCTGTATTTTATATGCATGGTATACTCAATAATGAAATTTGGGGGCTGTCAAGACAGTCCTTCAAGTAAAGGCTCTTGTTTCCAAGCATAAAGTTGTTTTCTGACTTCTACATGGGCATTGTGTCACCTTCTCCAACCCTCAAAACCACAAATAAATATTTTAGACATCATTAAACTTTGTATTACAAGAGAGTAATGACTTAATAAGTATAAACACTTGTTGTGGAAGTATAAGGAACTGAGTTCAAATATCTAGTACTCACTTCAGTCATTCCTTTATACATGCTAAGGTGTTGACTAGATCTTGTGCAGGCAACCACAGCTGCTGTTAGTACAGGAATTCAATGGCCATGTTTTATTCAGAAAAAACTAATTCATAAGCAGTCTTCTCTAACCTCTGGCATGTACAGTCATTTTAAAGATGTTTTTCTTAGTTCTTTGAAAATTTCATATACTGTTTTGATCATATTCTATCCCTTCCTTATTTCTTTCTTGACTCATACCCTTTTCCCTGACCACCCCCAATTTTTTTCATATAGAAATTACCATTGAAGACCAGTATTGCTGCCCAAATATTCTTGGATATCTGGTCTTCTACTGGAAAGTGGTCAACTTATCAGAGCAGTAGACGTTTTGAGAAAACTACCTCTTCCTCTCATCGCTCAATGCCTTAGACTCTATGGTAGTATCTCTTCTGTCTTTGGATTGCACAGGTTTTGTACATAGTACTCCATCCTCTATGAGTTCATGTGTCCAGCTACTCTTCCTGTGTCTAGAAGACACTATCCCCATAGTAATTCACAATCTCAGGGTCTTACACTCTTTCTACCAACTCTTCTCTAATAATCCACGAGCCTTTAAAGGAGATATGTGGTATATAATTTCATTTTAGGGTTTTTCCCTCCTCTTCTCTAATGTTTCCTGGTATTGGGAGTGTTTGAAATAGATGTAACATATACATCTGAGTATTCCACAGACACCTCCTATGCACCTTGACTAGTTATGTTAACTGTGTTAATTGATATCCATTACACAAAGATGTTTCTTTGATAAGGAATGAGTACTATACTATTCTAAAGCTATAGAATAGTATAAAATATAGTTTTATACTACCTCCCTTCAGGAAACTAATGGTAACATGTTCTCTCTTAGAACATATGACATCACAAATGACAGATTACTAGACAGATTTATAATACCAGATATGGACTAGTACATTGTAAAGTCCATTTGGAGAGATGTTGGTTATCCCCTAAACCATTATACCACTATTATACCAACAGTTAGAGATTTTCAGAATTGTCCTCATTGCAGCTAGAATTATTTTAGCCTATGTCACACCAGGTTAAGAATGTTGTGGCATTTCTTCCCCAGCATCATGAAAAGCACCACCAAAATTATGTAAGTTTCTTAATATCCTGTGGCCTAAGTGTGGGTTGTTTTTAGCCATAGGGTCTTATCTACAAGCTCTGGTGGGTTATCAAAAGCAATGTCAACAGCCTGTATTTTTGGCAAGAGGGATCCTGTCTCTGGGAATCCCGTGAACAACATTTAAATGGTGGGCATCTCATACTTGCCACTGAGCTTTTATTTTAATGACTTCTGAGAAAAGAATTATTGCTTTGTGGGGGGAAATGCCAATTAATCTAGTGGATAGTGAGAAGGAAGGGGCCTTTTTTATGTTCTCCAGGTTAAGAGTTCAGGTGGGAAGAGCTTGGGACCATGGAGCAGGGATTAGACAGTTCTATCTGTGAGAGGCAAGCACGGCTGCCTGAAAATCTATTTTCAGGTGGTAGGAACTTGTAGTCGCTGGCTGAAACTGAGAATTAAAAAATAATGAATTCCTTTGATTACATTCTTAGCTATTTAGAGTATAAAATAGACGATGCCATTTGTTATCAATGATATTACTTTAGCTTTATTATTCTTCTAATTCTTTGTGTACCTATATCTTATTAACATGTAATAAATTGTGAATAATTTCTTGTTAGCTACACTAAAGAATGTCACTGTTCAATATACTACATTTCTCATTTCATCATATACAGCTACATTTGAGAAGCACATAGAAAGAATTAATCAGTATATTCACATATTCATATAGCTATGAACACAAGATTCATTTTCATCAAAGGGATTTAAGAAGACATACTGAGTGGTGCATCTGTATTAACACTTTGCAAACAAGTGCCTCCTATTATTTCCTCTTTCCCTTGTTATAATATTAAAATGATAAGTTTCATGAGGTTCACTATGTGTTGTTGTAGTTATAAGGCACATTTAAATATTTAATTCTAAAACAACTAAAATTTTATAAAATTATAATTAAATTCATAGATTTGTTAGTTACATTTGCACAGTATAAAGGCTATACTTTCATCCTTGTGAAAGATGTTATTGATCAGCACTGCTTAGATAATTTTAGATATACCTAACTGAAAGACCCTGGTTCATTGATCATAGCAAAGAGAAAAACCCAGTCACTGAAAACATAGTATGAAATAAACTTGAATTGCATTAAGCACACATTTATATAGTTAGTATTTTGAGTAATAATAATTTATGTAGAAACATTAATTATTTTAAGTACTTTAACATCTTAGAATATCCTTTATTTCCTTTTGTATTTCTAAATCAAAAGAAAAATGAGTGTGCATTTTTTGTTTGTGTGTTTGTTCTTTTAGTTTTTGAAGACAGGGTTTCCCTGCATAGCCCTGGCTATCTTGGAACCCACTCTGTAGACCACACTGGTCTGTGACTCACAGAGATTTCCCTTCTCCTTCTTGAGTGCTGGGATTAAAGGTATACACCACAACTACCTGGCATGAGTGTGTATTTTAAATAAAAACTGCTTACTCGGTATCCTCACAAAATTTTAGAAAAAAAATAAAACTTGAAGAAGTTTCATGGAAATATATCACTGATGAAATTCACTATTTCTGCTAATGCCTGTTCATTTTACTATATTATGCTTTTGAAAAATAAAGAGCTACTTTCTTTGGAATCACAATCTTTGTTTTTGAGTCATGTGCTCTTTTTCAGTTGATAAATATAGACCTTGTTATTTTTATCAATATAACAATAAAGACTCAGAGGATATTGGCATGTGAATAGTGTTATATCAGTTTTGTTAATGATGGAAGCTTCTCTTGAGAATGTGTACTTTTGGTAATAACAAGTATCATACAATTGGCACAGTGTATTAATGTAACTCTAGTGTGTATCTATACTGATATTGATATCTCACAATTTTTATGCATTTACCTATTTAAAGAAAGACAGGAAAACAGAAGTGTTGAAATGTGCATCTTTTAATTTAAATTTTGAGAGTTTTCATACATGAGTACTGTATTTACATCCATCTCTTTCCTCCTTCAACACTTCCTTGTCCCCTCTTACTTCCTCTCAAATTGATGACCTCTTATCTATCAGTGCTGTGGGATGTTCTGTTTGTCCTGTGGGAGCCCTTCTTGGGTTCTTTGTGGCGTTACCCAGCAGGTCCGTATAGAGGATGATTAGGACCATGGGCCTGAGTGCAGGTGTTTGAGATGGTCTGCACTTGGCTGTGCTGGGGGATGGTCTGTATGTCAAGTTGCTCTGATTGGTTAATAAATAAAACCTGATCGGCCGTGGCTTGGCAGGAAAGATAGGCGGGACTAACAGAGAGGAGAAATAAAAGGACAGAAAGGCAGAAGGAGACGCTGCAGCCGCCGCCATGACCAGAGACGCTGCAGCCGCTGCCATGACCAGCAGCATGTGAAGTTGCCGGTAAGCCACCAGCCACGTAACAAAGTATAGATTTATGGAAATGGTTAATTTAAGATAAAAGAACAGTTAGCAAGAAGCATGCCACGGCCATACAGTTTGTAAGCAATATAAGTCTCTGTGTTTACTTGGTTGGGTCTGAGTGGCTGTGGGACTGGCGGGTGACAGAGATTTGTCCTGACTGTGGGCAAGGCAGAAAAACTCAAGTGACATATCAGTATCATTCATATGCACACAACCTATTGAGTCTATCTATTATTGCTTGCACACTTGATTATGGCTGACACTTTGCTTGGATAACATGTCAGGGTACTCATCCCTAGAGAAACTGACTCATTTGACCTCAGTATACATTATTCACTTAGAGATCTTCTTTTAGCAGTGTGATCTTGTAGAGTTTTCCCTATCATTGTTGACATGTTGGGTATTGTTTCCATTGCTTATGCAACCATGTTGTTGAGATTTCAAAGGTACAGCTGCTGGCTTGATGTTTTTCTGGAAATTCTAACAGTGGGAGTGGGTGTGTCTCTGACTCTTTTGCCTTCTCTTGAGACTCTCTTCCTTCTATCAGGTTGCCTTGTCAAATCACAGTATGAGGGCTTTTTACCATGTCTTATTGTATGTTGTTTTGCCTAACTCTCTTGTGAATGTGTGCTCTTTACTGAAGGGAGTAGATTTGCGGGACAGTGGAGTTGGATAAGGTAGCTGGGAGCAGAGGGGGAGAAAACTATGCTTGGGATGTAGTGTATGAGAGAAAATTATTTTCAATTAAAAATTAAGAAAAAGAAAATAAATAAATTTCAATAAAAAGAAAAATAAAATATCACTAATTAGAGATAAATTTATACTGCTATGATATATACCATTTTATATAATATATATCATTATATTTCAGCATAATGTATTTTCGTGATTTTATATTGACTCTATGTTGGGATAAAAAAATTGGAATTGTTTTATTTCAGTTATCAAAATTAAATACACCCCCACAAAAAAACAAACAGGAAAAAAAACAACAAATGAGTAGAAAGAAACAATCAATGAATGTCAAAGAATCTCTCAACACTTTTAAAGTTACTGATATAAATTTACTCTGCCATTAGGGCTGGGAAAGTTCAGTAGGTAAAATGCTTTTCTCACAATGTGAGAACATTAAGTTCTTATAACTAGAACCCACACAAACCTGGGTTAGGACACCACAGATATGGCCTATTTTTAGTGTTCCTACTGGAAGATAAGAGATGGAGGCAGAAAAATTCCTGGAAGCTAGTGGTCCAGCTAGCCGGCCATATATATCAGAAATTAAAAACAAGAAACCCTAAATAAATACTTTTACATTGAGGACAAACATTTCAAGTTGTCTTCTGGCATAAACACATATGCCACAGCAAGCATGTGCCAATATGTGCCAATGACATGTACACACACACACACACACACACACACACACACACTACCATCATCTAGTTTATACAAAAATATAAAGACCATATTGTTGCTGGAGAGCTTCTCTCCAGGTTCTACCAAGCCCTGCAGTCCCACAATCCATGTATAAAATAATCACTCAGATGCTTATATTACTTATAAACTGTATGGCCGGGGCAGGCTTCTTGCTGACTGTTCTTATATCTTAAATTAACCCATTTTTATAAATCTATACCTTGCCATGTGGCTCGTGGCTTACCGGCATCTTTACATGCTGCTTGTCCTGGCAGTGGCTGGCAGTGTCTCTCCCTCCTTCTTCATGTTCCCTCAATTCTCTCTCCTTGTCCCACCTATACTTCCTGCCTGGTCACTGGCCAGTGTTTTATTTCTATAGAGCAATATCCACAGCACTTTTCCTTTCTTCTTTTTTAAAAAAAGAAAGATTTTAACTTTAACATAGTAAAATTACATATAACAAAACAATTATCAAGCAAGAATTGCAGTTACAATATTAAAAATGTCTGATCTATCTTATATTTGTGGGTTTAAGCTTTTATATCTAACTTATCTTTTATCATAACTGAGGAAATTGCAACTATCTAGTCTTCTACCACATCAAAGACCTCAGAAGGATATAATATTACCTGAGAAATGGGAGAAGGATGTAAGCAACTTTCATGAGTCTTGCAGGGTAGACAGAGACAGCTGACAGCGTGGACACCTAATGTTCACCTAATGTTCCTTTGTAAAGTTGGGGTATCTGTCTTCAGCCCACAGGCCTAGAGTCTCTCAGTCATTTTTCTTTGTGTCCTGTAGAATGTCTGGCAGTTTTCTCTGCAAAGCAGGAACCTGAAGGACCATCTGGTCAAGCAAAATTTAGTGGTCATCCTTCCATGGGTCTTACATGTTCAGTCGATCAAGCAGTCCAGGCAAGAACAGTTTCTTGCCCAAATGGCTATCTTTGCCAAGGTGAAGATAAACTCCATATGGAGTGTCTTCGATGCCCATTCTCCTCTCCGAAGTAAATCCAGTGCTACCAGGAGCAGACATGTCTCATTGTCCAGAGCGTCTAAATTTTTAAAAAATTTTAAATGCCATATTCTGTAGGTCTTTGAAGTGTTTGAAGACTACCTAGCTATCTAAAATATATCTATGTATACCTAGAAGACTTATCTAACATGGCTATAAATATGATTATCATAGATGACTATTAATCTATTTCTTAATTATCCATTACAATTTTAAATGAGTTACACAAACATAATACCTCAAACAAGAATAGAAATATATATACAGTATAACAAAATTAACTTTAAGTTTGTATCAATAAACTAAAATTTATACCAATGTAAAACATTTTAAACATAAACTAAAATCTATACCAATGTAAAACATTTTAAACAAGTTGTTGTTCTTTAAAAGTAGGTTCATTAATCTACCCTTTTTCTTATCATCTCTATATCCTATATATCTGTATCATATCCCCTTTTTTTAGAAAGAGATCAAATTTATAATCAACTTGTTTTTAATAAAAATATTGGTTTTTCTCTGTCCGACACCAGAGGGCTCTTCTGATTTGGGACACAAGAATCTCTTAACCATTTTTTAAGCAATATGTCTGGGTTTAGAGAGGGAGTGAGCCTATTCCACCTCTAAAGCCAGCTTGGTATATTTGGGAATTTGGGCATAGCATCTCCTACTACTTCTTGCTGGAGGGGGTGCTGTATCTTATGGGGAAGCAAATAAAATTTTAGGCCTATGGGGTAGTCCTTGAGACTGTATTGTGGGAGCCAGTTGCCATGAAACTGTTCTGGATGTTGGATCATCTGGGCCATGGTGTCATCAGAGATCTTTCAGGGGGTCTTGGCTGGTCAAACCTGATGTATCTTAATCTGGAACAAATCCATAGCCTCAGGCTTTCTGTGGAAACAAAAAAAAAGCAGAGCCTCTTTTCCAAAGCAACATATCCTTATATCCAAATTTTGAAGTCAAGGTACCTTTAAAATATACATTTTGGCATAACTCAACAGCTTTTACAATCAAATGTTTTTCTTTAGTCACAAATATCAGAGACAACATAATCCAGATTGTCTATGTAATAGCCATCTTTATGTGGCTTATTACCTTTACTGTTTGTTTAAAGACTTTATTTTTAAAAACTATCTATTTGCTCATATAACTGTAAGTATATATATAATATATATATATATATATATATATATATATATATATATTCTGTTTTAGGTCTACATACAAAATATATATATATATATTATATATTTTGCTTATATACCTGTAAGTATATATATATATATATATATATATATATATATATTCTGTTTTAGGTCTACATACATTTTTATACACATTGTAAGCTATTTCATCTAAATCAGTCTTATTGTGAAGCTATTGCTTTAAACTGCTGAATTCGAAGCCTGAACCGCACTGTGGCTGCTGGCTCTGCCCACTTTAGCTTCCCAACATGGCAGTGGTATGTTTTCCACCAGTTCTGGGAGTCATCAACTCTCAGAAATAGTAGGTCTATGTTTCTATCAAAGTAGCATGTAGCCCAGAAGCCTCTTTTTGTTTTGTACTAGCAAAGGCTAAATCTACCACACAGAAGCAGGGTAATTTGCCGCTGTCAGATGCCTCATTACCGCCATACTGCTGGTCAAACGCCCAGGACAGGAACCTGCCAGTAGTTCAAACCCGTGTTTTGCAGTGTCTAGCTGCCCATATGAGACATGAAGCAGGAACCTGGTTTTGGCTCTGTTTAGAATTGGTTATTAAATATTCTCAGGGTTAAGGTGGAAACTCGAGCCATTGGGCACCATTTGTTGCTGGAGAGCTTCTCTCCAGGTTCTACCAAGCCCCACAGTCCCACAACCCACATATAAAATAATAACTCAGACGCTTATATTACTTATAAACTTTATGGCCATGGCAGGCTTCTTGCTAACTGTTCTTATATCTTAAATTAACACATTTTTATATATCTATACCTTG
The DNA here is from genome assembly GCF_049852395.1 of Peromyscus maniculatus bairdii. Lineage (NCBI taxonomy): Eukaryota > Metazoa > Chordata > Mammalia > Rodentia > Cricetidae > Peromyscus > Peromyscus maniculatus. The sequence continues at coordinate 101,736,722 of NC_134875.1, forward strand.
CCATGTGGCTCATGGCTTACCAGCATCTTTACATGCTGCTTGTCCTGGCAGTGGCTGGCAGTGTCTCTCCCTCCTTCTTCTTGTTCCCTCAATTCTCCTCTCTCCTAGTCCCACCTATACTTCCTGCCTGGTCACTGGCCAGTGTTTTATTTCTATAGAGCAATATCCACAGCCCTTCAAAACTAGCTCTAATATGAAGCAGATTGTTGTAATAAGACATATGAATAGCTAATATTTTTGTACTTTAATATCAGCTAAGTATTATGATTTTTCCATTAGGTTTGTGTGTATTATTATTATTATTATTATTATTATTATTATTATTAGTTTAGTATATTAAGAAACTTCAGGAGGGTAAAACCATTTGACCTTAGAAAATGCATTATGTAAGATCTTAGAGAAATGAGATTAATGCCACTAGGTCAGAATTTTAAAATTATTTCATTAATGAAAATATATTTGAACCCAGTCTTCATGAAAATGGAAGGCATTTACTGACAGATTTGCAGAATATCTTATGACATCAAAGAGGGAAGAAGTTTTTCAGTTGGGGAAGAACATAATTATGAGTGGAATTTCAGCTTTCAACTCAAAGAACCTTTCCTCAAGGGAAAAACCCCTAGATGTTAAACACATCTTATAAAAATAAGCAGAATTGCATATGTTTATTCCTCATAAATTAAGCATAAATTAAGCAGCTGTACAAAAATCACAGCATGGTTATATGGCAGTGTTCAAGATATGGTGAGCAACAAAGTGAAATATATATATCTTGGGCTTAAATACCTGGTATTTTCATATATGTAAACAACATCAAAATGGTATTGAGAATTATTACATATACTCAACTTACGTTGTTGATCCAGGGCAACTATCATTAAGTTTGAGGGAATACTGGACTATAAACTAAGTTCAGGCTCACTCTGAGTTACACAAAGAACCACTGCATTCAAAGTAATTATTCTGTTCTTGATTCAGTGGCAAATATATCCAAATTTGAATGACAAGACTGAAAACAAATTAGTGGAATTAGTACATTTCTTCAGGACCACACACACATGCACACATGCACACATGAACATTTGTTTAAAGGCATTTTAACTCATGTAGCAATATGTGCTATATGTGTTATCAATCAAATTGATTCTTAATATAATTTGGTAGAACTCTGTTCTGAACAACAAATAACATTACTTAGGTTATTTGATGTATCTTATATAGATTAAAAATGGTTCCTCCACACTACTGTGCTAGTTTAAGAGCAGATAAGAAACTAAAGTCAGGTATTAGAGCATTACAAATGCTATATGAGATACAATTTGATCTCAGTCAAAAATTAGGTTTAGCAAGGACTAAACTGAAGATACAATCTAATGATATTTTTTGATATGATATTTAATTACTAATGTCTCCACACTTTGTGGTGATTGATAAAAATATGGGGACAATGAAGGCAAAGAAACCTTTGTTAATTTTATTTATCCACTAACTGTCTAATAGCTGTGTTACTCTTCTCATTGCTATTGGCAAGTGTGATATTCTTCAAAATCCTGATTTCATTGTGTATTAATAGAATTATGTTAGAAATGGTTTTCCATTTCAAATTAGTTGAAAAAAATACATAAAATTTCCTTTAAGTTGCTTCAAAATATTAACAGATTTTTGTTATATGAAGGTACTACCAATGGTCAAGAAAAGCTGGAAGGCTTTTTAAAGGTGGCATTACTAAAGGTATTAGGATCTTGATGACAGAAAGGAAATGCTTTAGTGTTCTGGAAACTGTAAATTTGGAGCAAAAATGATAAAGAAATAGAAGAGAATGCTGAGGATGTATCAGAGTAATCAATTAGAGAGGTTTTACTGGAATGATTGGGTTCCTAGCTCCTGTAACCTTACCACCTGTTCTAAATATCTGACAGAAGCAGTGAGAACCCGAAAATCAATAGGAATAAATACATAGAAGCAGCAATGGTTTTCCAAGACAGAGAACATTGGTCTCAGGAGTGTATTAACTTCCTTTCCCTTCATTTAGCCAGGACTGGTTATGGTAAAGACAGTAGGAATGGAATAGAGATGCTCAAGACAACACTTACCATAGAAATATAAATTATAAAATATTTGAAATATCAAACATGGTCATAGAAAGTAAACTGCCATAATCAAGTAATAGAAGATTTAATACTATTACTATCATCAAAAGTAAGAAAGACAATAATACCACATGGCTGAAAAGTAGAAATACTTGGCTCATTACTTGAATTATCACTTTGCCAAGACAGATTGAAAGGTCAAATGGTGGAAAGAAAAGAAAAAAGGAAATTTCATCACACTAAACCCAGATATACTAATATTATTTTATCTAAGTTTCCAGAAGGAATTAGAGGAATTTTGAAAGTGGAAGATCAATGAAACTGTAGAACAGTGTCCCATATACTGGAAAAAGACCTATCCTGAAGATTAAATGCCATTATCCATTTTGGGAGCACAGAATAATAAAGGATAACTAACTATAATCAGACACATGATGGTGAACTCATAATCATCAATGGTGAAGATAAAAATACTTGGAAAATTTCATGGAGAAAAACAGAACTTAAAGCATCCTAAGGCCACACAAAAGTAAATCATCTAGATCACTGTCACTCTCAGATTTTGTGCAATATCAGGAAAAAAAAGAACCTGGTCTGAGATTATCTGTCAGCAGTCCTTATTGCTTATATAATCTTGGATAAGTAGGAAAGTTATAAATATGGTCAGTTTTGGAGACTTCCTAAATCCATTGCTTGTTTACTTAAGATTAAGAATCTTCTCTGAAGTATGGAATGTTTCACCTCTGTTTAGAATTTCCTGAATCGTAAAAAGATTCCCTCCACGATGGCATGTTTTATCTCAGAATGAATTACTACACAACAATCTCTCTGATGTCATAAGCATTTGTCTTATTTTTGTTTTCAATGGTGCTATTTCTAGAATCATTATTTATTTTTGGTTGGTAAATTTAGAACAAACTTAACCTGGGAAGTTGTCAGTAAAAATCACTGGGCTGCAATTGTCTTTAAGAAGACACTTAAAATATTAGTGTCCTCTTTGCTTTGTTGACTCCCATGGGAGGCATTACCCTTTCTGAGGAATGGATGGAGGCATAGAAAGGAGATAGGGAAGGGAACAGGAGGACAGAGGTGGTTGGGATGTAAAATAAATAAAGAAAAAGGAAAAAAATTATTGATATTTTTAGTCTACTCACTTATTTGAGGTTTAAATGCATTTTGTTTAGAATTCATACTTACTTGCAAAATGCTAGAGTTATAAATGAAAAGTACTTTCAGGAAGCCTAATTTAAAGATGGAGAAATTAATACATTCATTATCCTAAAATTTGATATTATTGAAACCACCAATATAATTTGGGTTTTACATTTTTCAAAATGTATTACTCTAACAAAAGTGTATATAAACTAAAAAATGAAGGGAAGATTTGAATTTTTAGAGAAGCTGCCACGAGGAAATTTAGAAGAAAAAAACCCTGCATGCTATAATGAACAATAACTTCATAAAAATTACAGAAGCCATGGAACATGCTGTCATGAAAATTATAGTTAGAAATATAATATTAAAATAATAGCATAGTTTTATCCAAGTAACACAGGTCAGATTTCATGATTTGAGCAATTGACTTTTATGGGCTGGCTTGAATATGATATATATAGACATTTCTATAAATATAGTAAAACAACAAAACATAACAAAGCAGTTTAAAAGTTAGAATTTATTCAGGTATTGGTGCTCACCCTCAAAATATGCATGATATGTGTCACAAAGAGGTATCTGATGCATAGCTTGACAGTTATAGTAAACAATAAAAAGGCATGAGACATAATTATCACTTGAAAAAATAAATCTTATTACAAAAAGCACTGATACTCCAAGGAAGACCAGTACAATTAGTAAAACTATCACCAATAAATGCTCCCACTTATACTATAATGTTAGGAACATTACAGTAATCAGCATGACCTAAAAATAAACACATTCATAATGATGTGTTCAGGTTTTCAACTTGAGAGTATATAAAAGGAGTAGCAAATATACAGGTTTTTTTATTTTTATTTTTTGATTATTGAGAATAGTTTTTTTTTCTCTCTCTCTCTCTCTCTTTTTTTTTTTTTTTTTTGGTTTTTCGAGACAGGGTTTCTCTATGTAGCTTTGCACCTTTCCTGGAACTCACTTGGTAGCCCAGGCTGGCCTCGAACTCATAGAGATCCACCTGCCTCTGCCTCCCAAGTGCTGGGATTAAAGGCGTGTGCCACCACCGCCCGGCCGAGAATAGTTTTTTTCTCATACAATATATCCTGATTATAATTTCCCCTGCCTATAGTTCTCTGAGTTTCTCTCCACCTCCCCTCCCCTCTGGAACCAATCCTTTTCTATCTCTGATTAGAAAAGACTAGGCGTCTAGGACATAACAACCAAAATGACAAAGTAAAATATAATTAGGTAAAACCAAAACCATCACATCAAGACTGGACAAACCAACTAAACAGAGGGAAAATAGCCCTAAAGACAGACACAAGAATCAGAAAACCCACTCATTCACAAACTCAGGAATCCCATAAAGAATCCTAAGCTGAAAGCTATAATATAGATGCAGAGGACCTGGTGCAGACACCTGAAGGCTCTTTTCTTACTGCTTCAGTCACTGTGAGTTTATATGGGCCTTGCTCAGGTGATTCAAAGGGCCTTGCTCTCTGGGCGTATTCTGCCTATTCTTCATTCAGTTTGGCTCTAACACTCTTTCCTTCTCTGTTTCCATGGGGTTCCCTGAGGTTTGAGGAGAGGTATTTGATGGAGACATCCCATTTAGAGTTGTGTGTTCCAAGATTTCTCTCTCTGCATAATGTCTTGCTCTGGGTCTCTGTATATGTTCCCATCTGCTGTTGGATGAACTCCCTCTGATCTGGCTGAATAAGGCACCAATATATGAATGTAGCAGAATATCATTAGGAGTTATTTTATTGTTACTTGTTTTGTTTGTTTGTTTATTTGTTTATTTATTTATTTATTTATTTATTTATTTATTTATTTATTTATTTTTGACACTTAGTATTTGGTTTAATCCTGGGTCTCTGGGTTATTAAATCTCTGTTTCCTGGCCACCCAGTGTTGGTTGGGTATGGTTCCTGTCTCATGGAGTGAGCCTTAAGTTAAGTCAGACATCGGTTGGCTGTTCCCACAAGTACTGTGCCACTGTTGTCCTAGAATATCTTGCACACAGGATATATTGTAGGTCAAAGGTTTTTATTTTTACTTTTTATTTTTTGGCTGGGTTGGTGTTTACATTTCTCTTTTGGTAGCCTGCAGATTACCTTACCACACCAAAGCCACTAGCACATAGGGATGAATGCTCCATGTAGGGACCAGCTCAATTTCTCCATATTTAATGGGTTGTATGGGTGTTGTCCTCAGCAATGCAGACCCACATTCAGTTTTCAGAGAGCAACCCACTGTCTTAGTAACAGCCTGTGTGGGGATTACCATGGGATTACCTTGGTCAACAACTAAATTGAATGGAACCCAGTTCTGTACTGGAAGATTTGTTTGGTGACAACATATGGCCAGATGGGGACTCTGTCATCCCCATAATTAGGAGACCTCATTAGTCACTTTCATATATTTTGAGAATTTTTTTTGCACTAGGTTTTCATACCATAACTCCATTGCTCAGTTCTAGGTGTATCTCCTCACATTCCCTCCCTCAACAATATGTTCCTAACCCCCTTCCCACTGATCCTCTAATTTGCATGCTGACTCACCCACATTCCACTGATATAATCAATTCTAATTCTCCCTCCCAAGGAGAACCATGTTTCGCTCCACCTAGTCCCTTCTTCTATACCTAACCTTTCTGGGTCTATGGATTAGAGGTTGGTTATCCTATACTTAGTGTCTAATACCCACATATCAATGAATAATACCATATTTACCTTTATACATCTGGATTACCTCACTCAGGATGATTTTTTTTTTTTTTTTTTGGTTTTTCAAGACAGGGTTTCTCTGTGTAGCTTTGCGCCTTTCCTGGAACTCACTTGGTAGCCCAGGCTGGCCTCGAACTCACAGAGATCCGCCTGGCTCTGCCTCCCCAGTGCTGGGATTAAAGGCGTGTGCCACCACCGCCCGGCTAGGATGATTTTTTTCTAGTTCCATACATTCGTCTGCCAATTTCATGATTCCATTTTTTAATTGCTGAGTAATACTCCACTGTGTTAAGGTACCACTTTTTTTTTTTACCAGTTCTTCTAATGAGAGGCATCTGGATGGTTTCCAATTTCTGACTATTATGAATAGAGCAACAGTAAATATGGTTGAACAATTGTCCTTCTTGTAGGATGACAGGTCCTTTGGATATATGCCCAATAGTGATATACCTGGACCTTGAGGTAGATCAATACCTAACATTTGGAGGAACTGCTATATTTATTTCCATAGCAGCTAAACATGTTTGCACTCCCACCAGTAATGCACGAGTGTTTTCCTTGCTCAACATCCTCACCATTATGAACTGCCACTTGAGTTCTTCATTTAGTTAGCCTTTCTGAGAGGAATAAAATGGAATCTCAAAGTAGTTTTGAATTTCATTTACTTGATTGCTAAGGATATTGAACATCTCTTTTAGTGTTTCTCAGCCATTTGATTTTCCTCTATAGAGAATTCTTTTCCCCTTAAGTAAGCCACTGCTTTGTCCAAATGAGAGTGTTTTTTGTGTTACAGAAGCTTTTCATTTTCATGAGATTCCATTTATTAATTGTTGATCTTAGTGCCTGTGCTATCAGTGTACTGTGCAGAAAGTCTTCTGTTGTGCCAATGCATTGAAGGCTATTCCCCACTTTCTCTTCTCTTATGTTCATTGTATGTGGATTTATATTAAGATATTTGATTCATTTGTACTTGAGTTTCATGCAGGGTGATGAGTATAGATTTATTTGAATTCATCCACATGCAGACATCCAGTTTGAACAGCACAATTTGTTGAAAATTACTTAATTTCTCACTGTGTATTTCTGTCTTCTTCATCAAAAATTAGGTTGTCAAATTTATGCAGGTTTATGTCTGGGATTTCAGTCCCATGGATCAACTTGGGTTTTTATGCCCAAACAGTGTGGTTTTTATGACTATATCTCTGTAATATAGCATGAAATGGGGAATGGTGAGACCTACAGCAGTTCATTTATTGTTCAAGATTTTGGTATCTCTCCTGGGTTTTTGGATTTTCAATATGAAGTTTAGAATTGCCCTGTCAAGGTCTATGAAGAGTTTTGTTGGAATTTTTGTGGGGATTGCATGAATCTGTATATTGCTTTTGGTAAGAAGGCCATTTTTACTAATATTATTACTACCAATCCATGAGCATGGAAGATATTTCCATATTCTGATATCTTCTTCAATTCCTTTCTTCAAAAACTTGAAGTTTTTTTATCATATAAGTCTTTTGCTAGATTGGTTAAAGTTATACCCAAATATTTTATATTATTTGAGGCTAATTGGAAAAGTGTTGTTTCCATGACTCATTCTTTTTGTCATTTGTATACATGAGGGCTAATCTTGCATCCAGCCACTTTGGTGAGGTGTTTATCAGCTACCAAAATTCCACAGTAGAATATTTAAGGTCACTAATGTATTATCTGCAAATGATGATACTTTCACTTCCAACTTTCTAAATGGTATCCCTTGATGCCCTTAAGTTGTTTTTTTTGCCCTAGCTAAGACTTAAAACACTTTATTGACTAGATATGGAAAAAGTGGACACCTTTGTCTTGTTTCTGACTTTAGTTGAAATTGTTTTGATTTTCTCTCTATTTAGTTTGATGTTGGATATAGACTTTATTTAATTGGCTTTTGTTATATTTAGATATGTTCTTTTTTTTTCTCTCTCCATGACTTTTATCTTGAAGGAATGTTGAATTTTGTCAAAGGACTTTTTTTATCTATTGAGATGATAATTTGGTTGTTGTCTTTGAGTTTACTTATATGGTGGATAACATTTACTGACTTTGTATATTGAACCATCCCTCCGTTACTGTGATGAAGCCTAATTTATCATGGTGGATGATCTTTTTGATGTGTTTTTTTATTTGTTCTGCAAGTGTTTTTTTGATTATTTTTGCGTCTATATTTATGAGGAAAGTTGGTCTGTAATTCTTTTTTTGGTACTTAGTGTGGATTGGGTATCAGGGTAACTGTGGGTTCATAAACTGAATTAGGCAATGTTCCTTTTGATTCTATTTTGTTCAGTAATTTGGGGAGAATTGGCATTAACTCTGTTAGAACTCTGCATTAAAATCATCTGGCCTTGAAATTTTTTATTTTTATTTATTTTTTGATTAGGAGAATTTTAATAATTGTTTATCTTTCATTATGAGTTATATGTCTATTTAAATTGTATATCTGATCCTGATTTAACCTTGGTAAGTGTTACCTATCAAGAGATTTACTCATTTCTTTAGATTTTTCAATTTAGTGTAATGCAGGTTTTTCAAGCATGTCCTTATGAGTCTTGGATTTCCTTGGTCTCTTTTTTATATCACCTTTGTGTGGCTGATCTTTTAAATTTCCCTCTGTGTCATTTAGTACACACACACACACACACACACACATACACACACACATTTTATACATACATATATATATGTGTATATATATATGTATATATACATACATATATATATGTATATGTATATATATATATATATGCTGTGAGATATCCTGTATGTTGTGAATATATGTTGCTATGATTGATTGATAAATAAAATACTGATTGGCCAGTAGCCAGAGGATAGGCAAGACAAACAGAGAAGAGAGGCTGGGAAGCAGAGACCGATGGGAGACACCAGCCTGCTGTTCACGGAGCAACACGTAAAGACAACAGGTAAAGCCACGGAACATGTGGCAACATATAGATTAACAGAAATGAGCTGAGTTAAATGTAAGAGTTAGTCAGTGGTAGGCCTGAGCTAATGGCCCAGCAGTTTAATTAGTGTAAGTTTCTGAATGATTATTTTATAAGTGGTGCTGGACAAGACTAGAGAAAACTTCAACTACACTCATGTGCTAGAATTAAAGGTGTGTGCCACCATTGTCTGGGTCTGTTTCTCTTTCAGACTGGATTAATATCATGTAGGCCAGTGTGAACTTGAACTTACAGAAATTCAGAGAGATCTCTGCCTCCGCCTCCTGAGTGCTAGAATAAAAGTTTAAAGTTGTGTGCCACCACTGCCTATTATGGATATTGCTCTGTATGCTGTGAATGTGTTGCCCTGATTGCCACTACTGCCAATAGCCAGGCAGGAAGTATAGGCAGGACAAAGAGAGAGGAGAATTCTAGGAACAGGAAGGCTGCCGGCCAGATACAGAGGAAGGAAAGTATAAAAGTACCAATAAGCCACAAGCCACATGGCAACTTATAGATTAATAGAAATGGATTAATTTAAGATATAAGAACTAGATAACAAGAAGCCTGCAATGGCCATACAGTTTATAAATAAAATAATTCTCTGTGTGTTTACTTGGATCTAAGTGGCTGCAGGCCCCAGTGGGACTGGAGAAATCTCCAGCTACAACTGCCTGACCTCTAACTCTGAGGCTGGCTCTGTCTTCAGGCAAGCTTTATTTCTTAGAGTATATGAATATATATGTAGTGGGTAGCCCTTCCAGCTTTGACCTGGAAGTACCACCCCCTTTGAGGCTTCCATAACTGTCATGCCTACAAGGCAGAGCTGAGAGAGGACCCCTGAAGACCTGAGATCTGGATGGTTCCTGGGTGCTGGAGGTAGACTGAGCAGAGTTCTCCAGAGAAAACTGCTGGACTGCACTTCATCTTTCCCAGACCCTGTCATCCATCCCTTCACTTGTAAGTTACCCCACAAAATAAACTTCACTTTTAACTATGTGGAGTTGCCTTAATATTTAAACCAATACTTAAGATCATATACCTATAATTCCCACACTAGGAAGATTGAGACAGGAAGTGAAATGGCTGGACAGAGAAAGGAGTATAAGGCAGGAGGAGACAGGAACTCGCATTCTTTCAGGTTGAGGAGTTAGTTGGTGAAGAGGTTGTGGCTGTGACTTGCTCTGCTTCTCTGATCTTTCAGCTTTCACCCTGATATCTGACTCTGGGTTATTATTATAAGACCATTTTAGGATTCGTGCAACAAGAGGATGTTTGTCTTTTAATGTTTCCTTAAGAAACAACTTGGTTTCAGTGCCTCTTGATATTCTTTTTTTCTATTTTGTTTATTTTAGCCTGAATTTGATTACATTGTGCAGTCTGCTCCTTTTTGGTTTGATTACTTCTTTTTGTTATAGAGATTGTAAGTGTGCTTTTAAGCTGATAGTATGAGATATCTCCAATTTTTTATTTATGTGTTTACTGAAATGAACTTGTCACTTAGAACAACTTTCATTGTATTTCATAAGTTTGGGTGTGCTGTGTATTAATTTTCATTGAATTCTAGAAAGTTTTCAATTTTTTTATTTCTGTCCTGACCAGATTTTCATCAGTAGGGATATATTCAGTTTCCATGAGTTTGGAAGTTCTGTTGCTTCTGTTGTTGCTGATATTCAGCTTTAATCCATGGTGGTCTATCAGGATGCAGGGAGTCATTTCAATTAGCTTGTATCTGTTGACACTTATTTTTTGTCTGAATATGTGCTTAGTTTCTGAGAAAGTTCCATGAGGTGCAGAAGGTATATTCTTTTGTGTTTGGGTGAAATGTTCTGTAAATATCTGTTAGATACATTTGGTTAATAACATCTCTTAGTTCAAATTTTTCTGTTTAGACTTTGTATCTCCTGTCCACCGATGAGAGTGAGGTACTGAAGAATCCCACTATTAGTGTGTGAGGGTAAGCAAGTTATATAAAATACAGTAATGTTTCTTTTTAAAAAGTTGGTGCCATTTAGCTTGGGGAATAGATACTATGAATTGAAGTGTTATCCTGGATGATTCTTCCCTTGATCAGTATTTGGTGTCCTTCCTTATCTCTTTTGATTAATTTTAGTTTGAATTATATTTTGTTAGATATTAAAAGTTCATATAGTCACACCCAGATTCCTTCTTCAGCCCACTTGCTCAGAATATTAATTTCCAACTGTTTTGACATCATTTAATATCTATCATTGATGTTGCAGTGTGATTTTTGGATCAAGTTACGGGATTAATCTTATTTTCATATTCATCCTGTTAATCTGTGTCTTTTTGTTGGAGAATATAAACCAATGGTATTCATAGATATCAATGGTCAATTGTTAATGATTATTGTTTTCTTGTTGGTGGTGGTAATGGTGATGATGGTTTTTGAATGTGTGTGTGTGGGGGGGTGCTTCCCTTCTTTTGATTTTGTTGGTGTCTTATTTATTCCCTATGTGTTCATGTGTGTAGTTAATCTCCTTTGGTTGTCTATGTGTTGCCTGTTTCCCTGTCCCTGCTCAGATGGTGTTTTCACAGGGAATGACTACTGGATTTCTTGAATCCCTATCTAGAGAAATAATGCAAAAGAAAGAAATTAAAGGGATAAAAATAGGAAAAGAAATCAGATTATCCTTATTTATCAATAATATGATACTATACATAGAATAGCCTAAAATTTTGACTGGAAAACCTTGAGAAATTATCAACACTTTCAGCAAAGTTTCAGAATACAAAATTACTTTATAAATACCAGTAACTTCTCTACATACCAATGAGAGGTGTGCAAAGGAAGAGATCTTGGAAACTCTCTTACTTACAATAGCCACAAACATATATGAGAATAAACCTAGCCAAAGGGGAATAGTGTAAAAGACCCATAAAATGAACACTTTAAATCTGTGAAGACCTAAGTTGAGGAAGACACTAGGTATGGAAAGTCCTTTTATGTTCATGGTTTGAAAGAATTAATATTATGAAAATGACTATCCTACCAAAAGAAACATACAGATTCAATTCAATTCCAGTTAAAATCTTTATGACATTCTTCACAGAAATAGAAAAAAATCATCCAAAATGTTATATGGAAGCATAAAGACATTATATATTGAAAATAATTCTCAACAAAATGAACAATTCTGGAAACATTATACTACCAGATTCCAAGCTGTATTGTAGAGGTATAGTAATAAAAATGTCATGGTACTAGTCAAAATCAGACATATAGAACAAGAAAAAAATTGAAAGACCAAAATATGAGTGCTTCAAATTATAAGCATCTCATATTGGGGTTATCTAAAATATACACTACAGGAGACAGAACATCTTTGGCAATGTAGATGTAACCAACCGTCTTATTAAATAAGAAACACAGAAACAATGTAAAAGAGAAAGCCGAGAGGTCAGAGCTCAGAGCTAAAATCTCACCCTTCCTCCTGCTGTCCCAGCTTCGCGAAAAGAGACCTCCTTCCTGTCCGTTCGTATTTTTAAAGTATGTTGTTCTGCCTTCTCATTGGTTGTAAACCCAAACACATGACTGCCTCGTCACTGTCTGAATGTACAGCCCCCTAGGTCTTAAAGGCATATGTCTCCAATGCTGGCTGTATCCCTGAACACACAGAGATCTTATGGGATTAAAGGCGTGTGCCGCCACCGCCACACTCTTGCTATGGCTCTAATAGCTCTGACCCCCAGACAACTTTATTTATTAACATACAATCAAATTAATATTTCAGTACAAATCAGAATAATATTTCAATACAATTAGATTACCACCACATTTCCCCTTTTCTATTTTAATAAAAAGAAAAGAAGCAAAAGGTTATGACTAACAAAAGAAAAACTATATACAAAAGTACAATAACTATATACAATATATACAAGTAATGAATACCTAAACAGGTATTTGACGAATCAGAGAAAATAATTCCATTATCTATCCTATTTTGATAATTCCAAGATGTATCTAATGTACTTTCTATCCTAATTAATTTTCAACTATAACTAACTAATCTTCAACCATAACTAACTAATCTTCAACTCCCTCAGAGACCCAAGAAGGGAATAATAGTAGCTAACAAAAATAAAAACAGGAAGTGCATGCAAGCAACTTCCAAAAAAATTTTGTGAGTTGACAGAAACAGCCAGCTGCCTGGGCAGTCACCTGAGGTTTCTCCGCAGTGTTGGGGCATCATCTTCAGCCTATAGGCTTAGTGTATCTGACAGACTCATTTGTGAAGTAGGATGTACACAAGGTCAACAGTTCAACCTCACATTGGGTGAGAGCAGTCCACGTACCAGAAACACCTGAATTCCACTAGTGTCCTGTCATGATTCAGGATTTTAAATTCTGGAAATTGTTGACAGTTTTTTAATTCAGCTGTCCATTCTTCTTGGCTGTGTATATATGGCTTCATCTCAGCATCCCCTTCTTCTCCACATCCCTCTATTAAATGCCGGTCTACTTTTGAGAGGCATGAGCTTTCAGCTGCTGTTCCATTGTACAACAGAATCCATCGGCCCTCTGCCTGTTAAGCTGCCTTCGAAGAAAAGGGCACCGTACCTTTTCCGGATGCGAAGGCCACTTCAGGGATGGGGCCATATTGTCCTGGCCTCAGAAGATGCCTTTTGATAAAGCCATAACCACACTTGTTTTGGCAAGAATCAGTAGTCCCTTGTTTCGTGATCTGTCTGTCCATTTTGTCCTGTTGATTCGAGGATACTTTGTTGTCCAGTGGCTAACTTTTGCCAGAATGAAAGTTGACTCCATATGCAGTTTCTTCAATGCCCATATTTTCTCTAAAGTAGATTGGTACTGCCAGGAGCCGACATGTCTCAAAAAAGAAAAATTTTCTAAGTTATTAAAACATTTTAAATGCCATATTCTGTAGATCTCTGAAGGGTTTGAAGATGACCTGTCTAAAACATCTCTGCTCAATTTTTAAAACATATCTAATATGACTACAAGTTCTATGATAATGTCTAACTACTAGCTTTCATTTCTTTATATCCTAATAGTTGATAATAATAACATTCAAGGATCAGAAATTTGCATTACATTGTTAAATGGATGGAATAAATACAATTAGAAATATACATATAGCATTTTCTAACAATATCAGTTTCAAATTTGTGTACAATATAAAACAATTCAATCCAATGTAAAGTATTTAAAACTAGTAATTGTCTTTCTCTTTTCTTTCTTTTTTTTTCTTTCTTTCTTTCTTTCTTTCTTTCTTTCTTTCTTTCTTTCTTTCTTTCTTTTTTTTTTTTAAACAAGAACCTTAAATCTAATCTCCTTTGCTTAGCCTTTTTCCTAACCCTTGACAATAACTTGTAACCAACCCCCCTAAATACTGAAAATTATCCCAGACCCAGAACCCATTAAAAAGACCAAAAAACCACCTGCCCCACACCACCTCTTTGGGAATGTGGGCGTCGTATTCTTAAAATTGCTTCCTGCTGGGTATGGGCGAAGTTTTCTTTATCCTGAAAGAAAAATTTTAGGTTAATTGTCAAATTCTAAGAGAGGTAACTATATCCTTCACTATCCAGTCTGTGTATAATGCCAAAGTTCAGGGTTTATCTCAAGTCCTTATTCAAGTAGTCTTTGAGACTGGATCATCTCAGCTAGTCATCTCAAAATTGCTCTGAGCACCTTGTAGTTCAAAGCTGATCTGTGGATGATGTTTGTCAGCTTAATGATATTATTATTGTCCACGTGGAATTGTTGTTGTTGTGGGGCCCCATCTTCTTTCTGGAGACTTCAGTTGATATTAGGCCTGGCCGTGATTTCCTGCAGAAAACTGATAAGAGACTCGAACACAAAAACATATATATGCAGCTAGCCTTTTTTCTAGAATTAGTTAGTACTCTATGTGACCATTCATATCTTAACAAAGTTTAAAATGTATATATATATATTAATCTTGTAAATTTTGATATAAAATTTATACTTTGAGAAAAGTTTAAAGAATCAGAATAGAATCAAAGAGTTGAGATTAGTAATAGAATAGTCCCTTAATTAATTTTGCTTTTGTCCTGTACCATAGCAGAAGATGGCTCTTATTCTGGCATGATACAGGGAGTTTGCATTTTCCTTTTAACAACATGCTTGATTTCAAAGAAGGAGAGAGCCATTCTCCAACTCCAAAGTCAGCTTTAATTTTTTAATTGAACTGGGACTGTTAGAAGACCAATAGTGTTAAATCTTTAGAAAAAAGCAGAAACAAACATTTAGGAAGACATAAAATTTTTTTTAGATAATATATACCCATACACCGTTTCACTCTGTTTCTTGGGATAGATGATTTGTCCCTTTTCTTCAGTTGTCTCATTTGTCCAGTGTTCTTCAGATTCCTTAACCTTCATTCTCCTAAAAGACAAAAACAAAAACCTTTCCCCAAGACTAATTTTGGGGATGTTCCTTTTTGGCAAGTTATTATCTGATGAAATGAAAAGGCATGTTTTATTGATACAAGTTAGTTTAAATTGGATGTTCATGCTGGTTGATGAACTATCATCTCCTCTAATTAAGAGGTCTCTCTTGTTCAAATCGAACCTTTATCAATTTTGATGGTACCCACAGCTTATCTTCTCCTGTAGAAACAAAAGCAAAACCACGTCCCCAATGTAATACATACCCTGGTTTCCATTCTGAGGTCAGCACATCCTTAAAGTATATAGGCTGATTTAATTCTGTAGTTTTTTCTATTATCCAATGTCTCTCTGCAGCTGTTGTTCCTTTCTCATTGGCATTCAGAAAATTCAAAGTTAGAAGAGCATTATGCAGTCTATTTCTGGGGGTTTTTGTTACCCATTTCTGTTTATTTAGCATATCCTTTAGAGTTCTGTTTGATCTTTCTATAACTGCTTGACCTGTAGGATTATGTGGTATGCCTGTAATATGCTTTATATTGTAATAAGCAAAAAACTGTTTCATTTTAACAGAGACATATGATGGAGCATTGTCAGTTTTGATTTGTGCAGGTATACCCATGATGGCCATAACTTCTAGCAAATGAGTGATTACAGAATCAGCTTTTTCAGAACTCAAAGCAGTTGCCCATTGAAATCCTGAATAAGTATCGATAGTGTGGTGTACATATTTCAATTTTCCAAATTCTGCAAAGTGAAACACGTCCATCTGCCAGATTTCATTTCTCTGAGTACCCTTTGGGTTACATCCTGCTGGTAATGGCGTCTGATTGTAGAAGGAACAAGTAGGACATTTCTTTATTATTTCTTTGGCTTGTTGCCAGGTTATGGAAAAATCCTTTTTTAAACCTTTACTATTAACGTGATGTTTTTTATGAAATTCTGAGGCCTCCAGCACATTTCCTATCAATAATTTATCAATCTCTTCATTGCCTTGTGCTAGAGGGCCTGGCAGACCAGTATGGGATCGAATGTGAGTTATATATAAAGGATGATTCCTTTTCCTGATTGTATCTTGTAATTGAATAAATAGTGAAGTTAATTCTGAAGCATCAGGGATAAATTCTGCAGTCTCAATATGTAACACCACTCTTTCAGCATACTGAGAGTCAGTTACTATGTTGAGAGGTTCTGAAAAATCCATTAATACCAACAGAATAGCATACAATTCTGATTTTTGCACTGAATCATACGGACTTTGAACCACTTTACTTAAATTTTCTGATTTGTAACCTGCCTTTCCTTCTTTGTTGGCATCTGTATAAAATGTACGAACTCCAGATATGGGTTTTTGCCGTACAATTCGAGGCAAGATCCATTCAGCTCTCTTTATAAGATCAATTCTATTGCTTTTGGGATATTTGCTGTTAATTTCTCCCAAAAAATTACTGCAAGCTCTTTGCCAAGGTTCACTTTCTGTCCATAATTTTTCAATGTCCTCCTTAGTTAATGGTACGACAATTTCTGCTGGGTCTATGCCTGCTAATTGACGAAGTCTCAATTTTCCTTTGTAAATCAAGTCAGAGATTTTTTCCACATAAGTTTTTAATTTTTTATTTGGTTTATTTGGTAAAAATATCCATTCCAATATAATATCTTCCCTCTGCATTAATATTCCAGTAGGAGAACGCCTAGAAGGTAAGATAACCAAAATGCAATCCAGCTTTGGATCAATACGATTCACGTGTCCTTCATGCACTTTCTTTTCTACCAAGGCTAATTCTTTCTCAGCTTCAGGTGATAATTCTCTTGGACTATTTAAGTCCTTGTCACCTTCTAAGGTTTTGAACAAATTAGTCAGTTCATCATTTTTTACCCCAACAATAGTTCGTAGATGAGAAATATCTCCAAATAATCTTTGAAAGTCATTAAGAGTCTGTAGTCTATCTCTCCGAATTTGCACCTTTTGGGGTCTAATTTTTTGTAGCTCTATTTTATATCCTAAATAATTAATAGAATCTCCTCTTTGTATCTTTTCAGGAGCAATTTGTAATCCCCAGCAAGGCAAAATTTTCTTTACTTCTTCAAATATTATTTCTAAAGTATCTGTATTTGAGTCAGCTAGTAAAATATCGTCCATATAATGATAAATTATAGATTTAGGAAATTTTTTACGTATCACTTCCAATGGCTGTTGTACAAAATATTGGCACAGAGTTGGGCTATTCAACATTCCCTGTGGGAGGACCCTCCATTGAAATCTTTTAACCGGTTGAGAATTATTATAAGTAGGCACTGTAAAAGCAAATCTTTCTCTGTCTTTTTCTTGTAAGGGTATTGAAAAGAAACAGTCTTTTAAATCAATAACTATGAGAGGCCATCCTTTTGGTAACAGAGTAGGCAAAGGCATCCCAGATTGTAGAGAGCCCATCGGCTGAATTACTTTGTTAATTGCTCTAAGGTCTGTTACCATTCTCCATTTACCAGATTTCTTTTTAATAACAAATACAGGAGAATTCCAAGGGCTGGTTGATTCTTCAATATGCTGAGCATTTAACTGTTCTTCTACCAGCTCTTCTAAAGCCTGGAGTTTCTCTGTTGTTAAAGGCCATTGCTGGACCCATACAGGCTTGTCTGTTAACCATTTTAAAGGTAGAGCTGTTGGTGTCTTTGGAAGATCATCAGTTATTGTGCCCTGTTCTTGTATAATATGGATGGCTGGTGACCACTCATTAGAACAATATCTTCTAATATTTCTCTCAGTAACATGTGCTAGTTTATGATTTGTTTCTGAGATTGGAGGGATGTTAATCTGAGTATTCCATTGTTGCAACAAGTCTCGACCCCACAGGTTCATAGTTATGTTAGCCACATATGGTTTTAATTTTCCTCTCTGTCCTTCTGGACCTATACATTCGAGCCATCTTGCACTCTGTTTCACCTGAGATAATGTCCCAATTCCTAACAGTTGAACGTTTACCTCCTGAAGAGGCCAAGTTGGATGCCAAAATTCTGGTGCAATTATGGTAACGTCCGCACCTGTGTCTACCAGACCAGACAACAAAACACCATTTATTTTTATCGTTAATTTTGGTCTTTGTTCATTAATAGAAGTTTGCCAAAAAATTTTCTTTATGTTTTCTCCTGAATTTTCTATTCTCTCTGTTTCATCATTCTGACCAGCATGATTTATTCCAATAGGCATTTGGTTATTTAATCGCTCTCCAGAGCAGGCATTTCCTCTATGGCTGCCGGAAAGGTTTGAACTGGATTTGCACTGGGGGCCTGCCTGAGGCCCCTCTGGGAGTTTCCCGAAGACTGAGGCAAAGGATTACCCTGTCTGTCCTTTGTTGATCTACATTCGTTGGTCCAGTGTTTTCCCTTACCACACCTTCTGCATACTCCAGAAGGAAGGGGCATTCTGTTGCCATTGTTCCTTGAAGAAACATTGTTTCTGGAAATGACCTGTCTACAGTCCCTTTTCAAATGTCCTTGCTTTCCACATCCAAAACATCTAACACTCCTCAAACCTTTTGAAATTACTTCTCCTACCCATGTATCATCATGCTCATCAGCTTCAACATTAATTGTTTCTCTAATCCAATCTTCCATAGGTGCAGATCTTGCCCTTAATGGCCTGATTATTCTTTTGCATGCTGCATTCGCATTCTCAAAGGCCAAAGATTCAATTATTGCCTTACCAGCTTCTGAATCCGAGACCGTTCTCTTTACTGCTGAAGCCAGTCTTTGTAAAAAATCTGTAAAAGACTCTTTTGGGCCTTGCTTCACCTTTGTAAATGACTCAGATTTTTTTCCTGGTTCCTCAACTTTGTCCCATGCATTCAAGGCTGCCGTTCGACATAAAATTAGGGTTTGGACATCATATAAACATTGTGCTTGTGCTGAAGCATATTGGCCTTCGCCCATAAGCTGATCCTGGCAAACTTGTACTCCTTTATCCCTCCACTGTTTTTCTATGTTTTTAGCCTCCTCCTTAAACCAAGTCAGAAATTGAAGTCTCTGGCTGGGTTCCAGAACACCTTGTGCGAGGTCCCGCCAGTCCTGTGGTACTATCCTATTATATGTTGACCAAGTGTTTAACATTTGCTTTACATATGGGGAATGCATGCCATAAGATACTATTGCCTCCTTAAACCTTTTTAAATCCAACATTTCAATTGGAGCCCAAGTATTTTGTGTAGCTATTTGATCAGGCATCTGCTGTACTGTTACAGGATAAATTAAGGGTGACTGTGTGAAAACAGGCTTTCTTTCTGCAACCTTATGATCCCGACTTGAAACAACTTCACTGTTAATTTCTTCTGTCTGAATTTTTACAGGTTTAACAAGTTCTTCTAACGCTGTTATCCTGGCACTTAAATTGACTATCTTTTTAAATATTAAAATGTGGATTATTATAGTGATGAGGTGCATAATTCCACCAATACTAATATTATATAGTTGTTCCATTGCCAGACTGCCTAAAATTTCGAACAAAAACCAATTTTCTTCCAATGTACACATAAAACCCATTTGTTTTTTAATGTGGAAAAAATTCTCTTTTAGATAGTTTCCTTTAAAATATCTGATATATTATGACTTACCAAATCTGCGTAGAACAGTAGAAATCCGAGGGGATTTTCAAAGCAGCCACCTAGTGTCCCAGGTGTAAATCCAGAGAGAGAGAGAGAGAGAGAGAGAGAGAGAGAGAGAGAGGAGAGAACGCACAAGAAAGCGTAGCCGGCTAAAGCTTAAATGCAGCCACGTGTTCCCTCTTGTGCCGAGTCAAGGCTTGGGTCTGGCTTCCTTAAGCTCCGACCACGTGCGTTGGCTTTACAGACAGGGCCCTGTTCGGCAGGGCAGGTCTGAGTTGTTTGTAGCACCGGCTTTAGGCAAGCTGCTCACAGACCTAGGCCCGGGCTAGAAGTTGCTACCCGGACTAGGACGCCAGCAGCTCGGACTAAGAAGCCGATCGCCGCCGGCCGCCGTGTGCCGCCGCTGCCGCCGCCGCCGCGGGCCGCCTGCCGCCCTTGCGGGAAAGCGGACCTGCCGCCAAGCCAAGCAGTTTTTAATGGATTCTTGTCACGTTGGGCGCCAGATGTAGATGTAACCAACCGTCTTATTAAATAAGAAACACAGAAACAATGTAAAAGAGAAAGCCGAGAGGTCAGAGCTCAGAGCTAAAATCTCACCCTTCCTCCTGCTGTCCCAGCTTCGCGAAAAGAGACCTCCTTCCTGTCCGTTCGTATTTTTAAAGTATGTTGTTCTGCCTTCTCATTGGTTGTAAACCCAAACACATGACTGCCTCGTCACTGTCTGAATGTACAGCCCCCTAGGTCTTAAAGGCATATGTCTCCAATGCTGGCTGTATCCCTGAACACACAGAGATCTTATGGGATTAAAGGCGTGTGCCGCCACCGCCACACTCTTGCTATGGCTCTAATAGCTCTGACCCCCAGACAACTTTATTTATTAACATACAATCAAATTAATATTTCAGTACAAATCAGAATAATATTTCAATACAATTAGATTACCACCACAGTTCATGTGTGTAGTTAATCTCCTTTGGTTGTCTATGTGTTGCCTGTTTCCCTGTCCCTGCTCAGATGGTGTTTTCACAGGGAATGACTACTGGATTTCTTGAATCCCTATCTAGAGAAATAATGCAAAAGAAAGAAATTAAAGGGATAAAAATAGGAAAAGAAATCAGATTATCCTTATTTATCAATAATATGATACTATACATAGAATAGCCTAAAATTTTGACTGGAAAACCTTGAGAAATTATCAACACTTTCAGCAAAGTTTCAGAATACAAAATTACTTTATAAATACCAGTAACTTCTCTACATACCAATGAGAGGTGTGCAAAGGAAGAGATCTTGGAAACTCTCTTACTTACAATAGCCACAAACATATATGAGAATAAACCTAGCCAAAGGGGAATAGTGTAAAAGACCCATAAAATGAACACTTTAAATCTGTGAAGACCTAAGTTGAGGAAGACACTAGGTATGGAAAGTCCTTTTATGTTCATGGTTTGAAAGAATTAATATTATGAAAATGACTATCCTACCAAAAGAAACATACAGATTCAATTCAATTCCAGTTAAAATCTTTATGACATTCTTCACAGAAATAGAAAAAAATCATCCAAAATGTTATATGGAAGCATAAAGACATTATATATTGAAAATAATTCTCAACAAAATGAACAATTCTGGAAACATTATACTACCAGATTCCAAGCTGTATTGTAGAGGTATAGTAATAAAAATGTCATGGTACTAGTCAAAATCAGACATATAGAACAAGAAAAAAATTGAAAGACCAAAATATGAGTGCTTCAAATTATAAGCATCTCATATTGGGGTTATCTAAAATATACACTACAGGAGACAGAACATCTTTGGCAAATGGTACTGAGAAAACTAGATGTTCACATGTAGAAAAATTAAACTAAACTCATATATATCACCCTGCAAAAAATCAACACCAAATGGATCAAAGATTAAATATGAACCTGAAATAATGAAACAGCTGCATAGAAACACAGGCAGTACCAATAAAATATAGTTGAAGTAAAGGATATTCTGAATAAGGCTCCATTCACTGATTAATTGAAACCAACAACTGACAAATGAAAACTCATAAAAGTAAACAGCTTCTGCATTTGGTCAGTGTTAATATCTATATTTGTCTTAATCTTATGATAGATGAAGATTCTTTTTTTTTTAAAGATTTATTTATTTATTATGTATACATTGTTCTGTCTATACATATCCCCACAGGCCAGAAGAGGGCACCAGATCTCATTACAGATGGTTGTGAGCCACCATGTGGTTGCTGGGAATTGAACTCAGGACCTTTGGAAGAGCAAGCAGTGCTCTTAACCTCTGAGCCATCTCTCCAGCCCAAAGATTCTTTAATGAAGGGACAGAACTATGTTTATTTGTGGGTATAAGAGTAAGTATTTAGACTAGTATTGCATCATTAGGGATACTATTGCAAGTTAGTTTGTGTATCGTAGGCTTTTTCACTGGATTGGCACTTTTATTTTGGGGGAAATCCATAGCTGTCTTTAATTGGATTTAATACCCATTGAAGAGCATAGAATTCATACCTACTACTGTAAACATAGAAAACTACCCATAGATGGGAAGGACATAAACCCTAAAGGAGATCCTGTTTTTGCCATTTTCCTAGACCAATATACTATCTTAACTATACTCTAAATATATATCCTAATACCAAAGGTAAGTATAGCTCTTGACCCTTTTTAGAATATCTTCTTTTTGCCACAGATGGAGATAATTACAGAGATACATAACTGGTCAAATGCAGAGAATATATGACCATTGGATGTTTGATCCCAGTTGATACATCTACAGTTCAGTGATTCACCCAAGTTGCAGGGATTGTTATGTAATGGAGTCAGAAAGATTTTAAGAAAAGAATCATGCTGCTTGTTACTTGTGTCTTCTGGACATGACTGAGAGCCCATACCTTTGAAATTCCAACAATATAGTTGTCTAAATAAAACACACAGTATGGTTGTATAAGCAAGACAATATCAGTTGACATGAAAACTCAGATGAAGAAATTTCACAAGGTTCTATTCTTAGGTAAATTGACACAAGCAGTCAATAGCTCTGTAAGAGGGAGAATCAATCTTCTTCACAGACAAGTAACTTGATAAATTATCCAGTCTCTACAAATGTTTTTAGTTACTTTATTATCCTAAGAGTATTTTTTAAAAATATAAGTTAAATAGTAAATCATATGTTCAGTGCTATTTTCAAGGGTTGGTCAGAATTTTTGTGAGTAGACTCAAAATAGTAAAACTCAAGTTTACAAATGCAATCATTGTGAAAAACATCTCAAAACTTAGGACAAAAAGGGACAGATTTGAGGCACATATCACTTCCAAAGCTTGTATAAGAAAATCTGTTAGTTTTAAGGCAAAAAATCCTATTATTTTAAAAGAACAAGTATCCAAGTGGGACGAATTAAGTGACAGGATAAAACACAGTTCTGATAAGACAATTTGTAGGCAAGTTTGAAAGACCAAAAAGAAAGGAATGATAAAAAAGAACTTGGAAGAGTTTCAGAAGCTATTCAGTATACAGAAGAAATCTGCAGTTGCTGTGGGCCCTAGTGCTTTGATACTGTTTTCAGTGGGGCTCCAAATAAAAAAATAAGTGGCTCCTTGCCAGTTTCTGTATTCTCAGTTTCTGTATTCTCATCCAACTGTTCATATTTCAAAGGAGCTTAAGTTGTGAAGGCTGAGGGTTAGGCAGCCATGTAGTTTGCCTGAGAGAAACAAGTGAATAACTTACTAGACTATTTACAGATTTTTTTTTCATTGTGATAATCATTAGTACTCAAAAATATGACAGAAAAAAATATTCATGCTTAATTTAAAAAGTTATCAACAAACAAAATGTCCACATTTCTTAGTAGATCTTTTCTTTTTCTTCTGTTTTACTTCCTAACTAAACTTTTCTTAGTTCTCAGATAATTAAATGCATATAAAAATATTAGGCATATTTTCTAAATGTTTAAAAAACATAGTAATTTACATATTTCTTATAAATTAATTGATTTTTCCAATTTTTATATCAACCAGCAATATAAAGTTAAAAAATGAATTATGTTTAACACTACTAATTTCTTGACACTATTGATCAGCAACATATTAATGATAACACTCAAAAGCCAATAGGATCTTAGCAAGTATTTGCAAGCAATTAGGAGAATTGAACAGATATTTTACTATTGCATACTCAATGGAAATTTGTGTTTTCAACTTTATAAACAATTAGAAGGAACATTTACTTTATACTTTAAATAATGTTTAAAGATTTACTTATTTTTATTTTATGTGTTGGAGTATTTGCTTGCATGTATGTGTGTGCACTATGTGCATGAGTTCGTTTGGAGGACACAAAACAGTGTTGTAACCCCTGGAATTGGATTTACAGAGGATTGTGAGCAACTATGTTTGTGTTGGGAACTAAATACTCCTCTACAAGAGCACCATAACCCAAAAAATACTGAGCCATCTTTATAGTCCCTTGTTTTATATTTATTTATAAAGAAAAATTTTGAATTGAGCACAGTTTATCGCATTTGTTTTGGAGACTTGCAAAGTCAATCAAAGGAAAATAATGCATAAAGTTGAAAACCTAACATAAACTAAATCACAATTTTATAGTATAAAGAATCATGCCCTCTGTGATTGTTAACATTGATAGTCAACTTGACAAGATCTAGAATTACATCTTCAGAGACAATACTCTACAAACATTTGTAAGGGAGTCTTTAAATGGTGGTGCTCATTGAAGTGAGAAGACTCAACTTAAATGTGGGTGGCACCATTTCATCATCTGAGGGTTGACTGAATAAAAAGAAGAAAATGTGTTGAGAACAAGCATTTGTTTTCTTCTGCTTCTGTGAGCTCTATGTGATATGTTGTGTTATGTTTTTGTAACTATGCTTTAACCACAATTATTTTCCCTGATATTTTGGATCAGAACAAACTCTTAAGCTTTTTTTCTGGGTATTTTGTCACAGAAATGAAAAATAAATGTTACTAATATAGAGAGGTATGGATAAGTGAGATTGTTGTCATTACATACCCGATGTCATTATTAATCATTTATAAATGGCTTTTAGAGCTGGGTGGCAGTGTTGCATGCCTTTAATCCCAGCACTTAGGAGGCAGAGGCAGGCAGATCTTTGTGAATTCGAGGCCAGCCTGGTCTACAGAGAGAGATGCAGGAGAGGAACCAAAACTACACAGAGAAACCCTGTCTCAAAAAAACAAACAAACAAACAAAAAAAGAAAAGAAAAAGAAATGGCTTTTGGGAGGAATGAGGTAGAATTGGAACTTCGAGCTAAAATAGACATAGAATTCTGAAGGCAGAGCTTAATGGACCATTATTAGATGTTTGAAAGACCAGAATGCTAAGACAAATGTAAAGAATGGAGTCCCATCTCATTGGCTTTTAGAGGGAAACCAGAACTATATAAGGAACTGTGATATAGGCTATTTCAATAATATCTTGGCCCTTGTAATATCTGCCAGAGAAAGCTACAGACATGCAGGCAGATTAGCTTGGGGGATGATGGCCTAAGACTTTTGTATGCCAGATAATTCTATTGTATGATCCAGATACTTTACCTGGAAATGGATTTGCTAGGTTTTCATCTTCATTGGTTTTAGCTATCACTGCTATGCCTCCATCTTCCATTTATAAATGGGAATATTTACTCTGTACCATTGTATGATATATATATATATATATATATATATATATATATATATATATATATATATATATAAAACCTTTTTTTATGCTCTAAAGACTCCCAAGAAAGCAATTGTCAGATTGCTAAAATCTCAGAGGAGATTTTAAAGTTACACTTTTGGGCAATGTTTGAGCTATCACAGAATATATGAATTTTTAAAATTGAATTTTAATGCAGTTTACATTATGTGAAAAAGAGCAGAGGGGGGAAAAGAGGGAAGGTTTGTACCTTAAACGTGGTATGTTTGGGTCTTGACTTACAAGAGGTACACTTATGAAGTTAATAGTATGAACCCTCTAAGACAGAAACCTTTTGGTGTATATGTAAGGGAGCATTGATATAGTGTTAATTGTGATGAGGAGGCAAACCTGTTTTAGTCAACATTCTCTAGAGTAACAGAACTTATTGAACCTATCTATCTGTCTATCTAAATGATATTTATTAGAATGACTGTGGTCCCACAATGGCAGCCTCTGAGTGGACAATCCAAGAATCCAGAAATTGCTCAGTCCAGGAGTTTGGAGGTTTCATCTGGTCTTCAATTGATTCTGTAATCTGGAAGCACTGGGCTCTAATTCTAGTGAAGAAATGGATTTGCTAGCAATGTGAAAGCAAGCAAAGAGTAAAGCTTCCTTCTTTTGTGTTTTTATATGATCTTCCAGCAAAAGTTGTGGCCTAGATTAAAGGTGTGTCTTCTCAACTTCCTGCCTCAAGATTCAGATTAGAAATGGTTATTCCTACTTCAAATTAAGCAAAAAATACCTCACAGGTCTGCCCTCTATTTTTGGATTTTAGGTAATTCTAGATATATTCAAGTTGACAACCAAATCATAGCTGTCACATAACCCTAAATGTATATGTTGCCATTCAATGAGCTGGGTTTATGACTGATTTAAAAAGTGAAAAGCAGCTGAGCACAAGCATTCATCTCTTTGGATGAGAATGTGATTGGATCAGTTATTTCATAATACTGTCACAATACCTTTCCTTACTTAACAGTCATCATAACCTCAAACACAGAACAAAAATAAATCCATCTTACTTTTGTTACTTTAGCATTGTAATTTTGACTCAGCAGTAAGAAAAATGCCAAAAAATCTATTTGAATATTTATAGTATGTAATTCATAGTTAGAAAGATATCTTAAAACTATACACACTATATGGACAAATCAGTTCTTAAACCCACCCAGATATTCCAGCTACATTGCTTCATATCTCTTCAGACCTCCACACCTCTGTGGCTAGTGCTGGCATTAAATTTCTGTCTGTTGAAAATTCAAGTTGACAATGCTTTAACATATTTCTGTAGTTTGACATGCCCCACCCCATGGTGTTTGTCTCAAGCCTTGAATGTACTCTTATAAGAAAAAATGTTCTGCCAAATAATTTTGAAAGGATCAAGCAAGATCCTATATAACCAAAATTCTTCTGAAATTCCCTGACACTTAAAAATGCCCTTGTCCAGGCAGGTCCAGTCCCCTCCTCCCAGATTGAGCCAAGCGTCCCTGTATAAGTCTGCCTGGACTGAGTCTATCAGGTTGATCTCAGTCCTTGGGGGTGGCCTTGATTTGGAGGTGGTGGGAATGGGGGGCCGACTGGGGGGAAGGGGAGGGGGCCAGGAAGTGGGAGAACAAGGGAATCTGTGGCTGTTATGTAGAACTGAATAGTATTGTAAAATAAAAAAAAAGAAAAGAAAATGCCCTTGTCTTGCAAGTTTTTTCTATTTATTTATTTATTTTTATTACATGTCAGGCACAGATTCCCCTGTCCTCCCTCCTCCTGTACCCCCACCCTCCCCCCAGCCCACCCCCCAATTTTTTTGTTTGTTCGTTTCTTTCTTTCTTTTTTGAGGACATAAACCCTACCTTCTACTATGTCCAATGTGATGTTTTCAAATTTTGCCTAAAGGAGACAGCCCTGACTGACAAATAAAGCTTGCTTAATTTGACTGAGGAATTTGGGTAATGGTCTTTATTCTCATTCAGTGGGATTACCAGACACTATTGGATCTGTCCTGAAAACTTCATTCATGTGATCTAAATTATATGGTTCTGGAAACAACTGTGTATACTGCCAAGGGAAGGAAGTAATTAAACAGTCCTACTCAGTACAACACCTAGAAACAATGATAATTGTCAGCATAGGAAGATACATATAAAGGTCAAGAAAGAGGCACTCAAAAATTAGTGACAACCAATTTTGTCTAGTTGGACTTAAAACCAACTCATCAGGAGGGAAATGATGCATGGTACTAGAAATGAAATGTAGCTAGCTTTCTGAGGCTAGTGAGTTTGTAGACTTTAGAAAAGTTTTATATACTTTGAATTAAGCAACATAATTGAATAGAATCTGAAGAATTTATTTTATAACAGTTTACCTCCAAGATTGAACTAGGCAGGAAATGAGCTTGATCTTTATCATCTTCTTTGTTCTTTTGGTAATTATGTTGGTTAAGTTTTCACTAACTCAGCACAAACTAGAATCATGTGGGAAGAGTGACTGTCATTTGAGCAATTACTTTGATCAGATTGGCTTGTACGCAATTTTTTGAGATATTTTCTTGATAAATGATTGCTATGGGAGAGCAGATACTTTTGTAGGTAGTTTCACCAGTGGGCAGATGATCCTAGTTATATAAAAAAGCAAATAAAGCAAAGCATGATTGCAACCCAGTAAGCAACATTCCTCCATGGTTTCTGCTTTAGTTCCTCTGTCCAGGTTAATGCTTGATCTTCAATTATGGTTTGTGACAGAAAACTGTAAGCCAATTAAACCCTTTCCTCCACATTAGCAATAGAAAGCAAACTAATCCATGAATATGAGCTTAATTTTATTTGTAGTTTGTTGATAACTTACATATAGGGAGTAATTTTAGAATTCATATCTTTTGAACATGGTTTCTTAAATACTGTTCTGTTGTCCATATAGAATTTTATTTAACATATTTTGTTTATGAAGCAATGATAGTAATTTATTCCATATGTCACCAAAATAACAGACATGAAAAGAGTAAAAGAAATACAAAGTTTAACAAATAAAACATTATGTGCATTAACAGTGAAAACCACACAGAACAAAGAAGCATAAATCATCTAAGAAATTAACAGACCTACCTGCACCATTTTCACATTCCAAGTCCTATCTCCAGCTGTACAACTGCTGGCTCAAACCGAGAGAGGCTAGACTCAAACATACATCAGGCACATAACTAATAAAATAAGTGCTAATGCCCAGGGCACTTTGCAAAAACATTAACAGTTTGAAGGGCCAACACATTATGTGCTTTTTAAAACCCATTAGTCCTGCAGAAATGTTCTACAATGAGAATTACTAGGACACAGAACTAAAAAAAAAAAAAAAAAAAAAAAACAATAAAAACTTCAACTGCAAATTCAAAAACTTCAATGAAGACATGAATAAACATCTCAGTTAACTTAATGAAGATAAAAAATAAATGTTTGAGTGTTGCCCAAGAAAACACAAACACATGCAGAATGAAGAAAGACAATTGAGAATTTAGTTTAATAAAGAGATAAAGTGCTTAAGAGAACTCAAGCTGGAATGAATACGTAATTGAAAAGCTCCATAACCCAATGAAAACTTCAGAGGAAAGCCTCAATAATTCCTGAACATAAAGTAGTGGGATTTGATCATTCTAGCAAGGAATATGAAAAAAAAATTAAAAAAGTTAAAGGAATATGCCAGAACTGTTAGACACCATGAAATGACCAAATCTTCAGATTGTGGTCAAAGAGGATTCCATAGACTAGATCTTCAACCAGTTCATTAAAAAAAAAACAAAAAAAAAAACTTACAATCTAAGGAAAGATGTATCTATACAGATACAAGCACACTGAACAGCAGAAAGGATCAAAGGGAAACTACTACCCACAGCACATTATATCAGAAACAATAAATATACAAAACAAAGAGAATGCATTGAAAGCTTCAGTAGAAAAACTACAAGTCACATATAAAGGAAAACCCATGAGAACAACAGCTGAACTCTCATTGGAAAGTTTAAAAGTCCAAAGATGTAGGAGAAATGCCCTTCATGTTCAAAAGGAACACAGATGATAATGCAGACTACTGTACCCAGCATAATTCTCTTCCATACTTTAGAAAGAAATCTTTCCATGATATAAACAGTATAAAAGCTTACATGTCCATAAAACCAATGCTCCAGAGAAAAATGAAGCAATACTTTTGACTGAAGAGCTGAATAAGCATAGCCAAGACATTGTTAAATGGATGGAATAAATACAATTAGAAATATACATATAGCATTTTCTAACAATATCAGTTTCAAATTTGTGTACAATATAAAAAGAAAACAAACTTATTTTTTCAAAAAGGAGATGACAGAAAATATGTTTAAAATTCCTACAATTAAAACTTAAGCATAAAATTAAGAGGAACATTTGTCCCTGTGCTTTTTCCAACCTTGGTCTCAACAATTCTCGCTTATACAAACCTTCCTCTTTCTCACCAATTGGACTCCTGGAGCTCCACCTGGGGCCTGACCTTGGATCTCTGCATCCGGTTCCCTCAGTCATTGGATGGGGTTTCTAGCATGACAATTAGGATGTTTGGCCAGGTGGCCTATGAATACTTCAGAGATCTATTCAGAGGACCTGATCCAGTTGGGGGCCCCTCAGCCTTTGGTTCATAGTTCATGTGTTTTCATTTGTTTGGCTATTTGTCCCTGTGGTTTATCCAACCTTGGTTTCAACAATTCTTGCTCATATAAACCCTTCTTTTTCTCGCTAATTGGACTCCGGGAGCTCCACCTGGGGACGAAAGGAAACACATGAACTATGAACCAACAGCTGAGGAGCCCCAACTGGATCAGGCCCTCTGGATAAATAAGACAGTTGATTAGCTTGATCTGCTTGGGAAGCATCCAGACAGTGGGACTGGGTCCTATCCTTAGTGCATGAACTGGCAGTTTGGAACCTGGGGCTTATACAGGGACACTTGGCTCTGCCTGGGAGGAGGGGACTGGACCTTCGTGGACTGAATCTACCAGGTTGAACTGAATCCCCAGGGGAGTCTTTGCCCTGGAGGAGATGGGAATGGGGGGTGGCCTGGGAGGAAGGCGGGGGTGGGGGGTGGGAGGAGGGAAAACAAGGGAATCTGTGGCTGATATGTAAAATTAAATTTAATAAATAAATTTAAAAAATGAAAAAAAAAAGAGGAACAAAAGATTGAATAAACATTCATACAAAGAAGATTCACTGATAGCTGTAATATTTAAAGATGTTCTATTATGTAGGTTGTTGGAAAACAGATACTGAAATAAGGAAATAAGACTCTGCTTTATGGTAGCCATTATAATATATAAAAGGTAAGAAATAACAAACATTAGGCAGACTGTAGAGGAACTGGCACCCTGATGTACTACTGATGGAAACAGAAAATGATACTAGTGTAGAAAAATACACAGGCATGCCTATAAACATAATACAGATTTATCACATTAAGCTAAAATTCTGCCCCTTGATAAGAACTCCACAGCTCCATTCCATCTTCCTTTTTGCTTTTTTTTGTTTGTTTGTTTTTGACAGTATCTCACTATGGAGCTCTGGCTGGCCTGGAACTCACTTGCTATGAAACACAAAGAGATCCATCTGTTGCTACTTCCAAGGGCTAGGATTAAAGATGTTCAGCATCACATCAACTAAAACTTTTTAAAGCAGGGATAAGCCTAGGTTCTATTTACACATTTTAAAGCAGCATAATTCAACAAACCAACTACAATAGCAACCACAAATAAGAGAAACACCACTAGATTTATTCTAAAAATGACCGGATGAATTGAATGGAGTCTGTAATATATTTTAAGTTTACTAAGTGTAGATATATTTTATGTAATGCTTATTTGAGGTTCCTAGAAAAAAATTCAGAGACACAATCAGGAAGTCTATGGAGATAAAGAGAGATTTCCCTATTTGCATATAACCTTCCATGTTTACAGAGTTATATTTGAAGAACAAAACATAGTTCTATTGACAATGGTGGTGTTTCTTGCAAATTAATACAAATATAATTAATGTATGCAAAAACATACTTACAAAATATTTTAACCTCATAGCTTTTGTATTAATTACTTTGAACTGTCTCCCCTTTGTTGATCATTTTATGTTTTGTGTTTTTATTTATTCTTTAATATTTCATGCATTTATTCCTGTTCTGTTTGTTTGGGTTCTGTTTCTTTCTTTGTTTGTTTTTTCTCAACTTGGCACAAGCAAGAGTCATTTGGGAAGAAGAAACTACAATTGAGAAATTTCTCCCACCAGATTAGCCTGTGGAAAAGCCTGTGGAGCATTATTTTTGATTGATGTTTGATGTGGGAATATTCAACTCACTCTGGTTGTGCCAGCTGTAAGCTGGTGGTCCTGGATGGGATAAAACAACAGTTTTTGCATGGCTTCTTCAGTCCCTGCTCCCAGATTTCTGCTCCAACATCTCTCAGTAACAATGTGACTCCAGAAAATAAATGTGGTAGTAGTATAACATAAAATATTCAGACTTGAAAGTTAAAAAGGAATGTCATTTGTGAAAACTAGCTATAGTCCCATATCAGCATCACCATTAATTTGTTAAAACTCAAAAGTTGGTGCACTGCCAAGTTGAAGATGACAAGAACACAATTAAGATTAACTTTGTGGAAATGTGAGAGGTGCATGG
Source organism: Peromyscus maniculatus bairdii (assembly GCF_049852395.1). NCBI lineage: Eukaryota > Metazoa > Chordata > Mammalia > Rodentia > Cricetidae > Peromyscus > Peromyscus maniculatus. The sequence continues at coordinate 101,769,071 of NC_134875.1, forward strand.
TGAAAATATAAGTCAAAAATTGAATATTATTCTAGCATATAGAATATGTGACCTTATTAAGTTAAAGGGAAAAGCATAGTAACAGAAATTTATGTATGAGATTATGTCATTTATATTTGGAATGTAGAAAATTAAATATCATAAAATCCAATATGCCCTCATCAGTCTTTCTATTTGCATTATGCAAAATGAGCTAGAGTTTTCCTGCCTTGACCACAGTCAGGACAAATCTTTCTCACTCACCAGTCCTGCAGCAGCTCAGACCCAACCACGTAGACACAGAGACTTATATTGCTTACAAACTGTATGGCCGTGGCAGACTTCTTGCTTACTGTTCTTATAGCTTAAATTAATCCATTTCCATAAATCTATACATTGCCATGTGGCTTGTGGCTTACCAGCATCTTCACATGCTGCTTGTCATGGCAGTGGCTGGCAGTGACTCCTTCCACCTTCCTGTTCTTTCTTTTCTCCTCTGTTAGTCCCGCCTATACTTCCTGCCTAGCCACTGGCCAATCAGTGTTTTATTTATTGACCAATCAGAGCAATTTGACATACAGACCATCTTTTTTTTTTAAAGAGGAAGGTTTTAACTTTTACACATCTCCAAAGCCAGCTTGGTATATTTGGGAATTTGGGCGTAGCTTCTCTTACTACTTCTTGCTGGAGGGGGGTGCTGTATCTTATGGGGACACAAAGAAAATTTTAGGATTATGGAGTAGTCCGTGAGGGTATATCGTCTGAGCCAGTTGCCTTGAAACAGTTCTGGATGTTGGATCATTTGGGCCTTGGTGTCATCGGAGACCTTTCAGGGGGTCATGGTTGGTCAAACCTGATGTATCTTAATCTGGAACAAATCCATAGCCTCTGGCTTTTTGTGGAAAAAAAAAAGCAGAGCCTCTTTTCCAAAGCAACATATCCTTACATCCAAATTTTGAAGTCAAGGTACCTTTAAATTATACATTTTGGCATAACTCAACAGCTTTTGTAATCAAATGTTTTTCTTCAGTTACGAATATCAAAGAGAACATAATCCAGATTCTCTGTATGATAGCCATCTTTATGTGGCTTATTTTTTATATTACCTTGAGCCTATTGCTTTAAACTGCAGCATTCTAAGACTGAAACAGCACTGTGGCTGCTGGCTCCACCCACTTCAGCTTCTCAACATGGTGGTGGTATGTTTACCACCAGCTCTGGGAGCCATCTTGGGTCTATGCTTCTATCAAAGTAGCATGTAGCTCAGAAACCTCTTTTGTTTTGTACAAGGCTAAATCCACGATGCTGACACAGCTTAATTTGCCAATTGCAGAAGCCTCATTCCCGCCAAACTGCAGGTCGAGCTCACACGCCAGAAACCTGCCATAGTAGCTCAAACACATAGGCTGCCACTAACTTGAGAGAAACAAGTAGGAACTGTTTTTAGATCCAATTTAGAAACTTTTTTCTCAGGTTTTAGGTAGAAACTCTTGCCAACAGGTTGGGCGCCATTTGTAGCTAGAGTTTTCCTGCCTTGCCCACAGTCAGGACAAATCTTTGTCATGGGACATTGCATTTAAAAATAAATAAAAATTATCAGAGTATTCACTTACTTATTCATTTGTTTCTAATTATAGCAATAGTATCTAAATTAATTTAATTATTTTTTCTTCTGAGGGTACATTCATTAAACTAAAGAAAGAAAAACATAGTGAACTTTTCCATACATAATCTTAAAATTGATATTTCTCCTCTTGAAGAGGAATTCATAATACTCCTAATTTATTCATATCTCTGTCAGATGAAATTTGGTAGTAAATACCCTGAATGCATGTAGAGAACCCATATGGAGACTGGAGCGATGGCTCACTGATTAGGACTACTTGCTGTTCTTGCAGAGGGCCTGAGTTCATTTCCCATCTTCCACACTGGGAGGCCCACAATCACGTTTAACACTAGCTCCAGGTGGTTCAACACACTCTTCTTTTTTTTCATTTTTCCATTTATCTTTATTAAGAAATTTTCTACTCACTCTACATACTACCCACAGATCCCATCTCCCAGCACTCCCTGCCAAGCCACCCCGCATCCCCACATCCCCCAAAATCAAGGTTTCCCATGGGGAGTCAGCACAGCCCGGCACACTGAGCCTAGGCAGGTCCAAGCCCCTTCCCACTGTACCAAGGCTGTGCAAGGCTCCACACCACAGACACCGGATTCACAAAACCTGGCCTGTGCAACAGGGACGGATCCCGATCCCCCTGCCTGGGTGCTCCCCAAACAGTTCAAGCCAAATAACCGTCTTCTGTATCCAGAGGTCCTAGTCCAGGCCCATGGAGGCTTCACAGCCATTAGTCTACAGTTCATAGGCCTCCAATAGTGTGGCTGGTCATCTCTGTACTTCTTCCTATCGTGATCTTGACATTCCCAGCATGCAAAATCCCTCCTCTCTCTCATTGATTGAATTCTTGGAGCTCAGCCTGGTGCCTGGCTGTGGATCTCTGCATCTGCCTACTACATCAGTCACTGGACAAAGGCTCTATGATGATAGTTAAGGTATTTGGTAGACTGGTCACCAGAGTAGACGAGTCCAGGCATCCTCTGGACCACTGCAAGCAGACCAACTTGGGGTCAACCTTGTGGATGCCTGAGAGCCTCCCCAGCACCCTGCCTCTTCCTATTCCCATGATGTCCTCATCTATCATGGTATCTTCCTCCCTGCCTTCCCACTCTGTCCCTGTTCCCGCTTGACCCTCCCATTTCCCTATGTTCTCATGCCCCACTCTTCACCTTCTGCCACCCTCCCACACCCAGTCTGCTCATGTAGATCTCATCCACTTCTCCTTCACAGAGTCACCATGTGTCCTTCCTAGGGTCTTTCCCTGTTAGTTAGCCTCTCTGGAGTTGTGGGTTGCTGTTTGGCCATCCCTTCCCTCACATTAGTATCTACTAATGAGTGAGTACATACTATGTTTGTCCTTCTGAGTCTGGGTTACCTCACTCAAGATGATATTTTCTATTTTCATCCATTTGCCTGCAAATTTTATTGTTTTTTGCTACTGAGTACTACTCCATTGTGTATATGTGCCACATTTTCTTTATTTCATTCTTCAATTGAGGGGCATCTAGGTTGTTTCACGTTCTTGCTATTATGAATAATGCTGATATGAACATAGCTGAGCATGTGTCCTTGTGGTAAGATTGAGCATCCCTTCGTAAATGCCCAAGAGAGGTATAATTGGGTCTAGAGGAATACTTATTCCCAATTTTCTTAGAAACCGCCATACTGATTTCCAGAGTGGCTGTACAAGTTGGCATTCCCACCAACAGTGGAGGAGTCAATACCCTCTTCTGACTTCTCCAGGTGCTGCTCATACATGTACTGATGCAAAAAATACACATAATTACAAATAATCTTTTTGAAATGAGGAACATATGAATCAATGTCAAATATGTTTATTGATGAATAAATATGAATATATGATACATTTTCATTTATAATTTTTACACTTAAAAAAGTCTTAAAAACAAACTTGGGTAAAAATTTTGTTTCAAAAAGCTTCAATGATTTAATAGTTTCATGGAAAGATTATTTATGATTGTGAAAACTATTAATTTAAATACAATCTTTAATCCAAGAAAAACTATCCTGAACACTAACTACTAGCCTATCTGAAAGAATGCAGAAAGCCTGCAAGGACTGAATAGGTTTAGTGCAATGTAAATATCACTAACTCTAAGTTATAAAACTTGCATTTAATTCTCTATTACACTATATTATTAACTGTGCAAGCTGAAACAAATCAGTTGAATACTTAAAATATCAGCTTTTTATTTTACAGAACTGAATGGGTAATATAATTGGTAACATTTACTGAAGAAACAGCATGCTTAAAGCAATCCATTTATTGTAAATCAAATCCTCAGCTCTTAATAGTACAATATCAGTAATTTTAACATATATTGGAATTTTTCAAAATATATCATCTTTATATATCTTCTCTTACAACTCAGAGTTTTTTTTAACAAAATCAACAAAAATTTACTTTGCAAGCTTATTAAAGTTTTTAACTCTAGACATAATTATTATATTTAAAGGGTATTTACAGGTTATATGACAGAAGACACATTTCCAACATAACTGAATTATATTGGAAATTATTGTAGAGTTTTAATACTACATAAACCGGTACTGAAATAATGCTGATGTTATAGATAAGTTGTATAGAACAGGGCATTATCCACTTAAAAAAATAGTTCTGTGGATTCTAAGTTTCCCAGTGATTCCTTGTTAATCAGAAGAGAAAAAAATTTACATAATGCCATCTGAATTATTAATACCCTTGGACCCAAAGTGTCTATGCTTATATTGCATTATCCAACATTATACCCTTTAACCAATCCACCAGTGAGAATAATTAGCAATTTTAAATGTATATGAGTTTAAGGGGTAAGCAAGAACATCTACTATACCAACTGAAATTATTGTTAGAGGATATGAAATTGGAAAGTATAATCATGATGATATAGTATAACATAAATTTCAGAGGATTATTTCCAAACTCATCATGTTAACATAATGAGTTTTTCACAATGTATATGTTGAAGTTGTAATAATTGTGATTCTTAGTCTGATGAGAGCAACATGTCATTTACTTAAGGATATTTTTTTCTATTTCTGCCTAAGACTCAGCCCATATTGTATATACCATTCTAACTACACTTATTTAGTAGTTTCCTGAGGTTGTAATCATACAGAAAACAGAAACAATACCAAAAGTGGTAGCATAGAGATTAAAATCAAATAAATATGTTCTCTAGTCTCAACTTGTATATTTGTATTTCTCTTTGCCTAATTTGCTCCTTTTCATTGTAGATTTGTGTAAGAGTCATCACTAATAACCATGTGACACAGTAATGCCAGGCTGTCTTCAACTCTCTTCTGCCAGTGACATTAATCCCAAACTCTTCAATTTAGTTTAAGACTAACATTTTTAGATAGTAGCAAAAAAAAAAAAAAAACATCTTGAGTCTTTGCAAAATTATAACAAGAATATTCTGTAGTCCAGATAATAATTTTCTTCTCCTCTAATGTCTCTTGAACTAGATCATCTCAGACCACATTTCATTAGCCAGCCATGGTAGATTGTCATGTCCTGAGCAGTGTGTTATTAACTCTTAAGAGTCAGAGTCCTCACGAAAAATCCTCAGGCTAAAGCTGGTGTAGTTATTATTTATTATTCAAATGCTAGCATAATACAATGCTTATATTTTATATCTTTATAGAATTTATTTATTTGTCTAATCTTGGTATTCTTTTGTTCCTTGGTCATAAAATACCACAGTGGCCCTGTACAACGTAAATTTTTCAAGAAAGGGAGGTCCTGACTCCTCATTCTTTTATCTTCTTTCCACACTATTCTTTTTCATTAACATAAATCCCTGTGTAAGGCAGAGGAAACTTCAGCAAATGTAACTTTGTTGCTGTGTATGCTACATAATTGTCTGAGTATATAGTAGTAAGAGGCTTTGTAATCTGATCTGTGGCTTGTGGTCTGATTTAACCCACTGAATCTAGTTGACCTTTTAAAGTTTACATCTTTTGATTGCCTCATTCCCGAGTAAATACAAGAGAAGATGCTTCAAGAATATCTCATAGCCTTATAAAGAGACCTTTGGATTTTTATGTGTGTCACAACCTCTAAGGCATAAGGAAGAACTTTAGGTAGAGAAGATTATCTCCCAAACCATGAGAGGGGTAGTATGCTCAGGACTTTCCTGGGGAAGCTTAGAAGGAGTACTCCTGGGAGAAGGCATAAATAATCATAGGAAATTTTCTAACAATCCAATATTCACAAATAGTACAAATATTAAAATCTCCCAAGCATGCAACACATGTAGATCAAGACCAAAAGTGGTATGAATTCACCTTTGCTGGATCTTTGTCAAGCAGCTGTGCTTGAATTATGAATTTTGTCATTCCCATCAGATATGGCTGTGCCACATTTATGACTTCTTTTGTCTGCAGGTATTTCCATAGAAAAATAGACCTATAGTAATATCATGACTAGTCCCACTGTGTCATATCTAGAAGACAGCATTTCATAGTAACAGCCCACCATTCTCTGGCAATTGTAGTATTTCTGCTTCCTTTCTCATGATGTCTCCTTGGCCTTTGAAGGACTCATGTAGATTTCCCATTTAGGGATGAGAACTCAACAGTCACTTATTCTCAGTACATTGACCAATAGTGAGTCTCTATATGAACCATTGCCCATTGGGAAAAAAATGAAGAAGAAGAAGGAGGAGGAGGAGGAGGAGGAGGAGAAGGAGAAGAAGGAGAAGGAGGAGGAAGAGGAGAAGGAGAAGGAGGAGGAGGAGACCAAGAAGAATAAGACCAAGATCAAGAACAAGAAGAAGAATAACAACACAAAGAAGAACAAGAACAAGAAGAAGAATAACAAGAAGAAGAAGAAGGACAAGAAGTAGAACAAGAAGAACAGGGGCAAGAAAAAGAAGAAGAAGAACAACACGAAGAAGAACAACAAGAAGAAAAAGAACAAAAATCACAAGAAGAAGAAAAAGCAGCAGCAGCAGCTCCTGTGGTCAAGGCTAAGAACAACAGTGTTCTGCAGTTATAAAGATTAATATTTAATTAATATTTAAAAGGTAGTCTGAGACAGGCAATGGTGGCACATGCTATTAATTCCACCACTCAGGAAGCAGAGCAAGGCTTCTCTGTGAGTTGGAGGCCAGCATGGTTTACAGAGCAAGATCCAAGACAGGTACCAAAACTACCCAGAGAAACCCTGTCTCAAACAAACAAACCACCACCACCACAACAAAAAACAAATAAAAGGTAGTCTGACTATGTGCTTATTTAGCATAACATGAGTAGCACATTGCATTCTACTTAAGTTATGACCTCCCCAACTATTTTCTTGTCTCTAGAAAATAGGGACATGTTTACAATATGGAATTAAATCCTGGATCAAGAAAAATATTTTCTGTGATACTTTTATTTGCCTATTTCTATTTCTTTCTCCAAATCCACAAATGTCTTAAAGATTATATTTCCATTTTAAGATACTGCTCCCTGTTTCTGGAGGGGCAGAGCATATCTTCAAACATTATAATATATATTTGTTGTAGCCTCTCCAAGGGTTACTTAAGTATTCACCTATTGCTGCTAGTTTTCTATAGTTGTGAATAGACATCATGACAAGGGAAACTTATAAAAGAACACATTGAATTAGGGTCTTACTTATAGTCCAGAGAGTGAGTCCATAACCATCACAGTGGGGAACAAGGTGGTAAGAATGCAGGCACTGTTATTGAAAAGTAGTGGACAATACTTTTCGTACTTATTTTTCTGTTTCTGTGACAAAAAAATCTCTGACACAAGCAACTTTGGAGAAATAGTTTATCTTGGCACATAATTGTAGGATGCAATCCATCATGCATGAAAGTCAAAATGTCAGAAGTTTGAGGAAGCTGGTCACATTACATCTGCAGTAAGGGAGCAAAGGAAGATGAATCAATGTCTTCTGCTCACTTTCTACATTGTTTATGATCCAGAATCCAAATCCAGTGAATGGTGCCACCTATATTAGGTTAGTCTTCTCATCTCAATTAATTGAGTCAAGATTATCACCCACAGCAATGTCCAAAGACCTGATGACCAGTTCATTCTAGATATCATTAGGATGAAAATAGTAATTTATTATAGCTCCTGAAAGTATTCAAAATAGATGACAAAGCCAAACACCTGAAACAAATTACTAAAATTATGATGTAAATTGTGGTACTAAAAGCTGAGGGGAGTTTCTTTATGGAAGTAGATATAATGAAATACATCCATGTATAAACAAATATTTAAAATGCTATTTGAGTCATTTAAATGTGAAATGCCCTCAATAGGCTCATTAGTTTGAGTACTTTTTGTTGTGGAATATTATTTTAATGAGGCAAAGATGTGTTACATTTGTTTCTGCTGCATAATATTTAACTATGTGAAGGTGTGTTGCTTTTTTATGCTACATTTGTTTAATTGTGTAAAGATGTGTGCATCTGTTTCATCTTGCCTGCCTAAGACATCTGATTGGCCTAATAAAAATTTAAATGGCCAAGAGGTAAGCAAGATAAAGGGTAGGCGGGGCTGACAGCAGAGAAAATAAATAGAAGGAGAAAGCTAGGTTTGAAAGAGGGAAGAGAAAGGATAACCAGACTGCAACTTACAACTCCAGGGAGGCTATCTAGTAAAGAGGACCCTAAGAAAGACACAAGGATCGCCCAGGGATAGAGAAATGGATGAGATCCACATGAGCAAACTGGGGGTGAGGTTGGGTAATGGAGGGCAAGGGTCAGGGGAAAGAGAGCTTAGGGGAGCAGAAGGTTGCAGCTGGATCAGGAACAGGGTAGGAGAACAAGGAAAGAGATACCATGATAACTGAAGACCCCATGGGAATAGGAAGAAGCAGAATGCTAGAGAGGTCCCCAGAAACCCACAAAGATACCTCCACTACTGACTACTGGCAGTGGTTGAGAGAGTACCTAAGATGACCTACTCTGATGATAAGATGGCCGAATACCCTAACTGTCATGATAGAACTCTCATCCAGTGACTGGTGGAAGCAGATGGAAAGATCCGTGGCCAAGCCCCTGGTGGAGCTCCAGGAGCCCAATTGGTGAGAGAGAGGAGGGATTATACAAGCAAGAGATATTGAGACCATGATTGGAAAAAGCATAGGGACAAATAGCCAATCTAGCGGAAACACATGAACTGTGAACCAATAGCTGCAGAGGCCCCACGGAACTTGACCAGGCCCTCTGGATAAGTGAGACAGTTGATGAGTTTGAACTGTTTGGGAGGCCCCCGGCAGTAAGACCGGAACCTGCCCTTGGTGCATGAGCTTGCTTTTTGGAACCTAGGGCCTAGGCTGAGACACTTTGCTCAGCCTTGATACAGGGAGGAACGGACTGGACCTGCCTCAAAGAATCTACCAGGCTGAGTTGACCCCCCAGAGGAGACCTTGCCTTGGAGGAGGTAGGAATGGGGGATGGATTGGAGGGGTAGACTGGTGGGATGGGAGGAGGGAGCACAGGAGATTCCATAGCTGATATGTAAAATTAAATTAATTATAAATAAAAACACTTATTAATAAAAGAATATGAAAGGAGAAGGTGTCAGGGATGCCAGGGACCAGCCACAAAAACACCCAGCCACCCAGCTGGCCAGCCACAGAGGAAGCGGGAAAGTAAGACAAACAGAAAGAAGAAAAGAATGGTAAAAGACCCTAAGGCAAAACATAGATAAAGAGAAACAGGATAATTTAAGTTAAGTAAGAAAAGCTGGTTAGAAACAGGCCTAAGATGAGGCTGGGAATTTGTAACAAATAATAAGTCTCCATGTCTGTATTTGGGAGCTGAAAGGTGGCCCCCCAAAAAGAATAAGCCCATTATATTTTGGCACCCAACAGGGGACCCATAATTCACATAGGGCCTGAGAAAGCCAAGAGAAAAAATATAAGGAAAAAAAGAAAAAAAAGGACATGGCTCATCTAAGAATTCCTGCTATAGTGCAGAGCACTTATCTAGACTTTTTCACATTAGGTAGAAACAGCAAGCTAAATAAAAACACCTGTTGCAGCATGAGCACCTGGAATTCCAGAGCTGGGGGGGTTGAATCCAGTTCCCAATCACATACCTCCAACCATCCACCAAAGCAGTATCACAGGTTGCAGCAGTAGCTTAGCAATATTTTTTTGCTCATGCAGACAGAAAAGGCTAGAGATACACAGTAAAGACAGACCCAGACAGAAAAAAATCTCTGAAGTTTCCAGTGTATTTAAAAATATGTGTAGTCTTAAGACAGAAAAGAAATAGAATGTAGACTGTCATAAAAATAGTTTAAAATAATAAAGCCTTTAAAGAGAGAAGTAAGGAAATAAAAAGAATAAGCTACATAGAGTTGTGTAGTCCTTGAATTTTTTGATTGCTTATAAGCAAACAACAGCTGCTGGGAGACAAGGGATTGAAACAGGGACTTCTGAAATAAACCAGCCTATGTACTTTAAGAATGCCTTAACTTTAAAATAGAAAGCAAAAAAAAATGTATTGCTTTGAGGAAGAGATTATACTTTTGTTTCCACAGGAAATGAAAGGCTGTGGATTTATTCAAAGTTAGTAATAATCAGGTTTGTTCAGTGAGGACCCCTGAAAATTCCTGCTACAGACATAAAGAAATAAACATAGAAAAACTAAAGGACAGTTGGTATATAGTTTACTTGCTCAAACATAAAATGAAAATCATCTTTGGCTGGCTTGTGTACAAAGCATAGTACATACCTGTGTTAATGCAGGTACTTATTTAACATTTGAAAGTTTGTGTGTTCAAAGCAAACATACTAGGCACCAATGAAAACAGGTGTAACTGGTTTTTGATCCACTTGAGTTTTGTGTATGGTGATAGATGTGGATCTATTCTATTTGTAATTTTCTTTTCTTTTCTTTTCTTTTCTTTTCTTCTCTTTCTTTCTTTCTTTCTTTCTTTCTTTCTTTCTTTCTTTTTTTTTTTGGTTTTTTGAGACAGAGTTTCTCAGTGTAGCTTTGCACCTTTCCTGGAACTCACTCTGTAGACCAGGCTAGCCTTGAACTCACAGAGATCTGCCTGGCTCTGCCTCCCCTGTGCTAGGTTTAAAGACCTGCGCCACCACTGCTCAGCCTATTTGTAATTTTCTACATGTTGACATACAATTATGTCAGCACTATTTGTTGAAGATGGTTTCTTTTTTCCAGTTTTGGTTTCTTTGTCAAAACATCAGGTGTTCATAGTATGAAGAAGATTTTTGGAATCCACTTTCTACAATGGAACACCTCACACAGCCATGAGGCAGGGGGAGGGGTTTGGACCTGCCTCTACTAAATGTGCCGCACCACAAGAAACATTACCTTATTGCAGGAGAGAATGGGGGGGTTAGTTTTGGAGGGGAAGGCTGGAGGAGCAGGCAGAGGGAAGAGTGGGATCTTTGATTGTATGTAAAATTTAAAAAGATGTCTTAATTAATAAAAAGACATAGAAAGGAAAAAAAGAGTGATATAATAAAAAGGAAGAATTGTTCATTGGAATGCTAATTAGTAAACCTTCTATTGAAAAATGTAGCCAGGCAGTGGTGGTGCATGCCTTTAATCCCAGCACTCAGGAGGCAGAGCCAGGCAGAGTTTGTGAGTTCAAGGCCAGCCTAGTCTACAGAGTGAGATCCAGGAAAGGCACAAAGCTACACAGAGAAACCCTGTCTTGAAAAACCAAAAAAAAAAAAAAAGAAAGAAAGAAAAGAAAAAAACAAGGAAAAATGTACGGAGTTTGCCCCAAAATGAAAACTGTAATTACCACATGACTTGAACATCCCTTTAGTGAATATATAATCATATTTAATTAAATATGTGTAGTGAAAAAACAGGTACAGTGTAACATTAATCAAAATAACATGATATGGTATCAGTTATAAAGTGTGCTATGTATATTTTGGAATGCTATTTAACATTAAAAAAGGAGGGAATATTATCATTTGTGACAAACCTTGAATTTAGTAGACATCATGTTAATTGAAATTAAGCACAGAATAAGAAGAAGTATACAATGTAAATGTGAGATCTAAATTATTGAACTTTTTGCAGTGGGGATTTTAATAGTGACAGCAAATAAATGAGGAGAAGGGGGAAGCACAAACATATTGGTTAAAGTATATAAAATTTCAAATAAACAGTAGGAATAACTTTAAGACATTCTTACTGTGGCATGCTGACTATAATCAATAATATCATACTGAATACATAAAAATGGCCAGTTGGTTTATGCTTTCATGATAAAAAGAAGCATATAAGTTAATGTATGAGTTAAGTAGTTTATAGCATTTTAAACAAAGTAAATACATAAAGTATCATTTTACACTCCACAAACATACAAAATTTTATTTTTGAAATAAAAATGAAAATCATGTATGTCCAATGCAAAGCACATATGCAGAATACACATGAGAAATGTCTGAATAGTCATTATGGGCTATTGTCTACAGTCATTATAAGCCAGGTAAGAGTTGAATGACTGCATCAGGAGAGACAGTGTGTGAATATGGAGAGAAGTGTTTCTTCCAAAGATTAATATGCATTTTTCATCTAAGGAAACGTGTCAGAATGCTAGTTTGAGATATGGCAATGAACAGATACTTAAGTGATAATGTATTGCATGAAATATATACAGTAGACTATTACAGACTTCAACAAGAAAAAAATGACCACTCAGGAAGGAGACAATTCAATTCTGGGGTAACTACACTGTGATATCTAAATGACCAATTTCAAAAAAAAAAAAAAAAAAAAAAACAAGATACACAGAACACTAAAATAATGATTAATGAATTGACAGAAAATATTTCTGTTGATACACAGACAAAAAACGTATTACACAATTTTTTAATTACCCTTCATAAGGGCTAGAAAACATGTGGACAAAATTGTAAAGCAACTCTGGAGAACATTGTGTAAATAGTACCCAATATTTCAGTTGGAATCAGACTAAAAAATTAATGAATAAACATGTATGGAACTTCAGGATAGTTTGAATCACAAGCAAGCAAATGATTTTATGCATTTTTCAATATAAAAAATCCCAAGACAAAGATTGGAATAGATATAGCAACAGTACAACTTGAAGGAAAATAATAAAAATTTATTCCATTTCATAAAATATTGATTTTTAACTAAAACTCAAATTTCATTGAAAATTAAAACATTTCTTGTTTTCTATTTGCTTGAGCCTCAATAGCAAAATTCATTTAGATTATATCTGGCAGTCTTTCTTTTTCCTTAGTTTCTTTGCTAATGCTGTGTACTTTACCACTTTTCTCTTAACTCACAGGAACTCTTCAAGTTTGGTTTTAAGGAGAGATGTTTGTATTTTCTCCACTAAGATCCATGATTTCTGTAGCCTTGAGTAGTTGGATAGGTTTCTAGACTCAGGCATGAGTTCCCTCTTGAGTAGATCTTAAGTCCAATTAGAGTGCTACTGTTGGTTATCACCAAGGAATGTGTGGCACTACTGCATCTTTATGGGTATTGAACCAATCTTGTAGTTGCTGTGGTTCATAGGTATCATACTTGTGTAGGATTGTTTACTGTTTCTCCTTCAGAATGTTGGAGGGTGGTTTCTTATACCTTGAAATCTGGCATTAGGCATGGGACATTCAGATCAGTTCCAGACAACTAGCCTCTGGGCCTATTTCTGAAGTGCATGGTGTCTTGAGCAATAAGGACTTATCTTCCACCTCTAGGGACAAACCAAGAGCAATAGCAATAGATATTAAAGGAGAATGTACAATTACCATTTTGCTACACCAACATAATTCCTAACTACATTTAAATATTTGTCCTTATGCCTAGGGATAAGTATGGACCTTACCTCTCATTAAGAAAATGTATCTTTGCACCAAAAGGAAACTATTACAAAAAACACAATCAATCAAAATGCACATTGTAGAGACTGGGCAGAAAACTGTAAGAGCCATATGATCAGGGAGTTTGCTGTAAAACTGTGCTTTTAGTAATACCAGAAGCTACATCGATGAAGTCTCACAAACATTACTGCTTAAGTATGAGCTGCAATAGGAAAACCACAAACAAAGGAAGGGGTAGGAAACATGGAAAACTCTGAGGCTTCAGCCCTACACAAAGAACAATGGGCAACTCAGGGAATACAGATAATGGGAGAAATAGTCTTCCCCAGGGAAAAGCCCACCAGTTGGTTACCCAATACCAAGTGGTTAGCCTTGAAAATGCACAAGAAACATACAGACCAAACAGAGTTATTAAAAAGTAGTAATTATAAAAAGAAGAGGTGGAATTAAAGAAAAAAGAGCCATTGATTTTTAGTTTAGATAATAGAAGATGTTGGCATGTATGTTAATATTCGTTTTGTTTATTTATGTGTACATGTGTATGTCTGTGTGTGGGAATATGAATATGTGATTGAAATTACTTACAAAGTATAGAAAAAGGAGCTAGATATCATGGAGCTAGAGTTACAGGTGGGTGTGACTCATCTGACATGGATACTGGGAGTCATACTTGCATTCTCTGGAATACCAAGAAGTCTTCTTAAACAATGAGTAGTCCCCCCATCCCCAGTCCCTGTTTGCTATTATTTTTAATGGGTCAGTATTAATTGTAGACTTCTGAGAGACATGGCTCCTGTGAAATTACAACTGAAAATGTTCTGAAGTGTATGATTTATGTCTTGTTGAAAATATTTTAGTGCTTCAATCACCAGCTTTTGAAAATGTGTTATTTGAACTACTATCACATCCTATTCGTTTCTCATTGTGGTTCAGGTATTGTAACATATTCTTTTGATAACAAAAACAATATTTTTAAAAATGTATGTGCAGGTTTAATTCTACCCCCTGTTATCACTGGCCTCAAAATCATTTCTTCTGTATCTTGATTCTACCACTACTTACCAATACCCATAACCTATTACGGAGTCAGATAACATTGCCATATTTTACTAAATCAGAATATGTAGTTGACAGATAACCATGACAGTAGATTTAAAGTGCAGTCAGTGGAATTCTTTCATATTAATATTAAAATGTTTAATTCATATAGTATAGCATTTAGAAATTTAAACTTGGCAATTAAATACTTGTGAAGTCTTTACATATATATTGACCTAATTTACAAATTGTAGAAAATTTGCATCACTTTAAACAAAAACTGATAAACTTTGGAACAGCCATAGACAATGGTTAATTAATTTTTCTATACTTTCACATGAAGAGAACCACAGAGTGTTAATAGCTTATGCCATGCATTGTTTTACTTAGCAGTAACAAAATGGGTGTAGGGATCAATTTCTTAATGTGCTAATGTAATTCTAAAAAGTTTCATTTTCAACAGAAAATTATGAGCCAGGAAAAGAAACAGTAACAAAAATGGAGTTGACAAAAACTTGTGGGAGTGTTTAGATCTTGGATATAGCAGATGTCAAGTAGTTATGTGTTCAAAAATGGATCTATGACTAATGATGTGCCTACTTCTGCTTTATGAACTTAAATACTATTGATTAAGTAACAAATAGGGAATATTAATCAAGAGAAAAATTCAAAACATTTAAATTTGGATTTGAAAAATAAACAGCTATAACTTTAACTTTAAAAATCAAAGAGAAAGTGAACAGATGATTTAACAAATCTAGAAAATGAGTCTCAAAACACTTTATAAGTCAAAACTCTAATAGAACAAAGAAGCTGAAGAAAACTAAATAAAGCCACAGAGAAATGAAGGACATTTTAAGTATCTCAACATAATAAATACTGTGAATGACAGAAAGGAGGAGAAAGATAAAAGAGCAAAATATATTTAAAATACTAATGGCTAATCATTTTTCAACTTTTGTGTGGAAAAATACTATTTATCTAGGAAACTCAATGAATTCTACATTAGACAAACATTCAGAGACCCACAGATAAATGTTCTTGTTGTATATAGTTTTACTATGTTAGAGTTAAAAACTTTCCTTTTTATTTAGACACAAAAGGGTAAATGTTGTGGGAGAAGTGCTTGTTCGGCCATTCCATTGTACCAACAAAACCACCTTGAATCAATGGACAAAGTCAGCAACTGGCTGATATGGATTAGCCAAAGAGTTCTTGGAGGACTGAGGAGGGCTGCTAGAGGGAAGAGGCAAATGAGACAATGCAAATTCATGTGGGATTTCCAGGGCTGATGGTTCAGGAAAATGTGGAAAGAGGGTCAGCAAACAGACTCTCTGCTGTCCTTGGATTTATCAGATCTTTATTTCAATTTCTGACTCCCAAGTTTTTACTATACTGGAACAATTTCAATATTTGTTACAAATGGCACCCAAAGTGTGGCCAATACTAATTAAGAAATTGAGAATAAACTAAACAACTACCTCATTGTACCTAAATGAAAAAAAAAATGATATAAACCTCATAATTATTTGTAAACCTCATAATTCTATTGTCAAAAATTTGTATGAATAACATCAGCTACATCAAACAACTATATCATTTATGCTACGAGTTAAATAATATTTAGGTGGTATATGAGATGGGATCTCACTCTGTACCGCAGACTGCAATGGTTCTTTGAGTTTTCTTGCACCAGTGTGTAGACAGAATTCTAAACAGTCTTAGTAAATAAGAAACAAAGAGCCACATACAGAGGAAATAGCCAAAGAGATCAGAGCAATAGCCATGACTAACTTTAGTTTACTACCAGAAGTAGCTTCCCCAGAGAGAGAGTTTCTTCCTGTCTGACTTGTCTTTTTATTGTCTTATCTGCCTTCTCATTGGCTCTAAACCATACCACTTCCTCGTCACTGCCTATCTGTACAGACCTCCAGGTCTCTATGGTTGGTACTAGGATTAAAGATTCATGTTACAATGCTTGGCTATGACCTTGACTACACAGAGACTCTGCCTACCATGTGATCAGATTAAGGGCATGTGCCACCACCACCTGACTCTGCTTATGGCCTGCTGTGACCTCTGATCTCCAAACAAACTTTATTTATTAACATACAAATAAAATCACATTTCAGCACAAAAAACAATATCACCATACCAGTGTTCAGAATCCAGATAATATAATTATCCATCACTCAAATGTTCGTTGAGTTAGATTTTTGTTTTTCAGATTTACTTAGATTTTCATACATATATGAATGTCTTGCCTACCCACATGTCTGTAGGCCAGAAGGCCCCACTTCTTCTGCAACTGGAGTTCTCTAGGAAATGCAAGTCCTCTGCAAGGCTAGCAAGTTTTCTTGACCACGGAGACAACTTTCCAGTTCTTGAGTTAGATTTTCATAAAAGGAAAAAATTCAGAGATCTCAAAAGAGTGGTGAAAACTCAGCTAAGGAAAGCAGAACATTTTTCTAGATAATATTTCTCTAAGCATCAGTTAGCAACAACAGCTTTTTTATTAGTAGTAGGAATATAAGGAACTCCTTCTACTGAGATTGTTAAAGAAGTCATGGAAATATACTGTGTTAGAAAATCTGTGTCAGTGAGTAAATCTGAAATATTTTTCTTATCCCAGTTTCTAATATGCATTAAATATTAGGCATTAATTTTTGTAAATATATATTTTCATTAATTTTTGAGAATTTCATGTAATGCATTCTGATTATATTCACTCTCCCATTCCTTTTCCTAACTCCAACAAGACGCAACCTAATCTCATATTTCCCAAATTCATGACCCCTTTTACTTAATAAAAATAATGTACTGGGAACAATTTGTGCTGCCAAAATATACTTGTGTATGTGGGGACCATCATATGGAACATGGTCCTCCTACCAGAGGCCACATTCTTAGAAAGAACTGAAATCCCTTCCCACAGAAGCTATCAACTGTCGATAGGTCCTCAGTTAGAGGTGATGACTACTGATGCTCTTTCTATCCATACTAGAATGTTGACTGGCTTGATCTTGTGTAGACAACCATAGCTGTTATAATTTCATGAGTACAACAGGCCTGTTAAGTCCAGAAGACATTGTTTTACTTCAGTCTTCAATGACCTGTTATCTTTATTCCCCTTTGCATTTAATAATGTTAAAAGACGGTGAATTTTTTTCCCAGATTTTCTGTTTTCCTTTGTATCTGTCCACAACATGTGAAATTAGGTCATCATTCACAGGATCAGTAACTGACTTTAGAATTTATTTGGTTAGATTACTTTTGGCATGAACAAAATAACCCAAAAATGCAACGCTTAACTAACTAATATTTAATGTCACAGTTCTAGAAGCCTGCTCCGGTTTAAGAATCAATGCCCATTTTGAGAATTTCTGTTATTTATTTATTTTTCTTTATAGTTAGATAATTTGGGGAGTTCGTCTCTAAAATTTATATTTTAAAGAGAAAACAAGGCTGCATTATATATTTACAGCATCATTTTACTCATCAGTACTTTAAGACAACATTCTATTTAACACTGGTGTTGAATTAAGACTTTATTTTATATGTCATTTTACAAAAGTTCTGGGTCAAATTTAAGTACGGCAAAAAAGACATCTTCCAAAAGTGTAATCTTTTAGTTGTCAACTATAGATTTTCTTGACATGACCAAGCACAGCCCTCTAATAAATTTTACTCTCCAGTAAGCACCACATAAATAAGATGAAATTACTTTTCTGAAGGAGAAAACACAGACTTTATAGAGAGAATGCTTATTAATGCTCAGATAAAACTGCTTTCCCTATCATATTTAAAAATTATATTACTGTTTATTTGCTATTTTCAGAAGACAGATTAATAAAACCAAATTCTTTTCTAGTTCTATACCAATACTCAACTCAAAATTTAATATATTCAATATATAGGATAAGCCACGTGTCTTTAAATTTGTTTCTTAGATGTAATGGTTCTCTAAGTTCAAAAATGTGGAAAAATACAGACCCCAGATAAGACAGGAAACTAGATCATCTTACAGTCAGGTTGCCTAGCAACAGGACATTGAGTCAGAGCCCTGGACCCTTTCACCCAGTAAACATCCTACATAAATATTCTGTTAGCTTGCCCCACCCTATGCAGATAAAAGCTTCTTGCTCCCCCTATCCTGCAGGAACTATATAAACCCTTCTGGAGAAAAATAAAGTTGCACCTTGATCAGAATCTTGTCTTGGTGTATTTTCCTTTGTGTCTCCTGTCCCTATCCTTCTGTCCTTAGGGTGGTTGAGAACCCGTTAAAGCCCTGCTGGCCAGGGCAAAATTTATTAGAAAAATAAATATGTTTTAATTTGAATTGATCAAATATTTTAGATTTTCATACGTGTGTTGTGCACACATATATACAATGTTGAGAAAAAATAACATATTTCAGTAAGCCATTTTAGTTGTGTCTTTTAATCCAAATATGTTCCTACATGAGTCTTTCTATTTCTTTCACTTTTTTGAAAGCTTTTAAAAATATGCATCACCAAGATGAACATAATTTTTGTTCAAAATTATTTATTTTTGGAACTCACATACAAGTTTATGATCTATAATAATTTTGCTTCTAATTATATTTATTTGCATTTCCATCTGTTCTTTATAACAGTGAGTTTACAGAATGACAATGAAATGCTTATAATTGAAATGTTTATTAACTTGGCTTTTGTCCTTAAAGAGTGACAAACAATTCTTCAGTTGAGGGACATCTAGGTTGTTTCCAGGTTCTTTCCATTATGAATAATGCTGATATGAGCATAGTTGAGCATGTGTCCCCGTGGTAAGATTGAGAATTCCTTGGGTATATGCCCAATAGTGGTATAACTGGGTCTTGAGGAAGACTTAGTTCCAATTTTCTGAGAAACCGTCATACTGATTTCCAGAGTGGCTGTAAAAGTTTGCATTCCCATCAACAGTGGAGGAGTGTTCCCCTTTCTCCACATCCTCTCTAACACAAGCTGTCTTCAGTGTATTTGATCTTAGCCATTCTGATAGATGTAAGATGGTATCTCAGAGTTGTCATGATGGGAGGACATGCAGAGATTACCGGCCACACTAGTGCAAGCCCATGAACTGTGGACTGGTGGCTGTGGAGCCCCCATGGGACTGGACTAGGTCCTCTGGATATGGAAGATGGTTGTTTGGCTCAAACTGTTTGAGGGGCACCAAGGCAGGGGGATCGGGATCTGTCCCTGGTATATGGTCAGGCTTCTGGAATCCGGTGGCTGGGGTGTGACACCTTGTACAGTCTTGGTACAGTGGGATGGGGCTTGGACCTGCCTAGGCTCAGTGTGCTGGGCTCTGCTGATTCCCCATGGGAGACCTCGATTTGGGGGATGTGGGGTTGCGGGGTGGCTTGGGAAAGAGGGCTGGGGGTGGGAGGAGGGAGGAGTGGGGATTTGTGGATAGTATGTGGAGTGAGTAGAAAATTTCTTAATAAAGAAAAATGAAAAAAAAGAGTGACAATCAAGAAATATAGATCTTATACTAGGAAAAGAAAAATTTTCATAGTGATTAAAAATAGAAAAAGAAACTGAACAAGATTAAGATACAGACAAAATTAATTTAGATTACAATTGTTTATGATTACTTCTTGAAAAATGTTTATTGATAGGCCATTATTATAAGCTAAGTAATTAAGAAAATATAAAAAATGTTGATCCAAAAAGCAAACCAGTATTATTTTGGGGGAGCTGTCAGGGAATGTAGCTGCATATGTAAGGGAAAAAATGAAATGAAAAATCAATCACAAGAAATACAAAACAATATTAATGTTTCTGAACAGGGAAAAAGTGAGAGAAAACATACAAGTAACAATTATTTAGTGATTCCTACAAGACAAGCTGCAATTTTGTTTATGTTTTCAATTAAATTAAAAACCCAAAAGAGTCTTGGAAATAATAATGACACTAGTCATGGGAAATGAAATCCTAAGAACAGCATATATGCATTTTTCTAAAATACTGAAAGAATGGATCTTTCTTCAACACATAGAGCATTTCTGAGTGAGATATGATTTTATAAAATAATAATGAATGTAGATGGGCTGGTTTTCCAATGTGAAATTATTCAGCATTCAAGTTCTCAATTTCTTTTTAACAATGTCCTTTAAAATTAGATATTAAATATTTGTTTTCAACTTGATATTGTCTCTGTTTATGGTTCTATTATCACTCTGAATACAATTAGGACAGAATGAATCTGCAGGAAGTATGATGTAAATTAAATTCAGATACCCTGCTGCATTGATATTTATATGTGACTCTGGAATATTATATGTTTGCTGACTACATTTCTATTATATGTATTTATATGTATAATTAAAATATTAATATATTTAATATATATGTATATATAGGTGTTGGGTGTATGTGTGCCTTATGTACAGGCAGAGGAGCCTTTAGATGTCAGAAGAAGCCACTAGATTTCCCAAAACCAAAATGACAGGCATTTATGAACTGCAATGTGAGTAGTGGGAACTGAAGCTGAGTATCCTACAAGAGGAGTAGATGCTCTTAACTGCTCAGTACATAACTGGAAATGAGAAACAGCACACAAATTTGATCATTATAATCTTTAAAATTATTAAATTAAATATTCTAGTTTTTTTAAAGAAATTTTATACTCACTCCACACACACCACCCACAGATCCCCCCTCCTCCCTCCTCCCACTCCCAGCCCTCTCTCCCAAGCCACCCCACATTCCCACATCCCACAAATTGAAGTCTCCCATGGGGAGTCAGCAGAGCCTGGCACACTGAGACTAGGCAAGTCCAAGCCCCCTCCCCACTGCACCAAGACTGTGAAAGCCATCACACCACATGCACCAGATTCCCAAAAGCCTGCCCATGTACCAGGGACTGATCCCCATCCCCCTGCCTGGTGCCCCCCAAACAGTTCGAGCCAAACAACTGTCTTCGGTATCCAGGCTGAGCTCTGGGAATCCAATTGATTAGAGAGATGAGGAATTCTATAGGCGGGGGACGTCGAGATCATGATGGGAAGATGTGCAGAGATGACAGGCCACACTATTGGAAGCCCATGAACTGTGGACTAGTGGCTGTGGAGCCCCCTTGGGAAATATGCTAGTTTTTACTAGTGTTGAGCTGGAAGACAGTTACATAACATACTATGAAAGCTTTTGTATAACTCTTCAGCCTGTAATCAAATACTTAGAGGCATCAATATATTTACTCAATATCTTGACCTAAAGAAAATAATAGATATATAAGCAAAATTGATATATAATATTGATCGCAACTTATCTTGGAATAATTTTTAAATACAGGAAACTGAAATAAATAACAAGCTAGTCAGTACATATTAATCTATAACAGAACATATGATGTCAACAGGGGCATTGAAGTTAAAATGCAGTTTAAAGATATTTCAAATATGTAAAAAAATACAATGTAATATTTGATGATAAGTATGTATATATAAAATATAGGTTGTAAATTTTTTAAAGTTATTAATACAAAAGTGTTCTAAGTGATATTAAACTTTTGTTTTAATTTTTCAGTTTCTATGACAACCAAATATTAGCTTTACCAAAAAGTTTATTGTCAGGTGTACAAATCATTTGGCTGTAATATTTTTGCACTATCCTCTCATTTATAATATTTGTTGACATGATTAAGATACTGATTTGTTTCCTTGTTTCCACATAGTAACTCTAGGAGTAATTCAGGTTGTCTTTGCATACATAATTCCTTTTCCAGTTTTGGTTTTCAAGTAATATGACAGTTTCATTTGCATGCCATTTAGACATCACATTTATTGATGCATAAGTTGCATAAATTGATTTTAGCAATTCTAAATATACTATTGAATGAATCTGGTTGATTTCTATTTATTTTATTTGTGCTTCTTATTTTACCTTCCTGATTTTGAACTTGTGTATTAATATCAATCTCCTACATTCTCACAAATACCCACTGTCACTCATACAAGTCTAGAAAATAAAAATCACTGCTTCCTTCTGTCTTGCACTCCTTTCCCAATTCCTTTAAATGATTACTTTACTGAGATAGTCATAATGGCTTGGAAAGCAAGCTTTTTTCCCTCCTTAGTCAGTTTTAACTTCATAAATATTCTTTCTGCTTTGAAACTAAAGACCTCCAAGTGGCACCAGAAATTAGTTGCTTGTAAACTGTCACTATTTAAAGGCAACTGGAAAACTCCAGAGTTTACTAATGAAGTTAAGGTACAGCAACTAGGTCTTGTTTTCCCTCAAGGAGCCTACATCATTTCATTGTATTTAACAGAAGAGATCTACAATACTAAGTTCTTCAGAGTTGTATTAGATCATTTGCAAATCTAACTCTTATGCACCTTACAACTCCTGCCCCAAGAAATACTATTTCCACATAGTTAAACATGGAGCCATTTAAAAAAGTGGATTGCATTGAGCACAGGACCCACAGAGCTGAATGGTATTGTAAAATCAAATAAAAGGAAAAAAAGTGGATTGCAGGTGGTAAGTGCGATATGATCTAGGAATAGCTTTATTCCTTAGTTTTCATTTATCATGAACTAGATACCAGGATTTGGTCACTGATGGTAAGTCATGGATATTGTCTTACAGCATGTGAATCAAGTAAATGAGAACTCTATGTGTCTCCTGATACATTGTATACAAACAGAGACTGCACCTAATGGTAAGAATTATGCAAGGCTACACAAAAGGCATGGCCATATTTATGAAGTTGTGAAAAGTCCAGTGAAGAAAATGTTAACTTGGTTTAATTCACTTTTTTTCTGTGATTCAGAGTTTAACTCTCATAGTTTGAAAAGCAGGCACAACTGCCTGCAGCTTCCTAGTCTTGTCCCATTCTATAAAAGACTGAGCCACTTTCTGTTTTTAATGTTATGACATATTCAGAAGATAAGTAAAATAAATATCCTGCTGTTTGAATCCCCAGAAATCATGAGCTTAATAAATAACCATAAGACTTATCAAAATTTAGATGTTCTCTTGTAACAATATAAAATGGACTAATATATTAGGGTAAGGCAGACATTAAAATGAAGAAATTAAAAACCAAATAGTCACAGTACTTATAAGCATAATGATATTTTAGAAATTTGTAAGAGAATTTGCGAATGTAGAATGTACTGAAGAAGAATTAAGAAAATTTAATGCTGACAGCAAGAAGCAAATGGACTTGAAAGACAGGTCCTTTAGCATGCTAATAGTTTGCACCAAGGTCTGTTGTAGTATAGAGTATACATAAGAATTTAATAGACTTACAAAGAAAAAAAACAGAGATTAAAAATATAATTCACAATGGTGAGTCAAAAACAATTACAACAATTAGAAACTTCAACAAGAACTATAATATGCATAATAAAATATTCAAATAGAACTCTATTTAATATAAAGGGGAAAAGACACAGGGTTTACTGTATATATCAAAAATCTCAGCAGAAAAAAAAACAGGATATGGATAGGTTAAAATCAATCAAATGGAGAATTTTAAAAAGAAGGCCTTGAATTCATTTAGAAATCATTAATATATGTTTAATGTAATATCGACTTTACCTCAAATTTCCATTTTTGTCTGATACATTGAAACTTTCTGTTCACTGCCTTGTAATCAACATTTTTTTTCAAGAAGAGAACCATTCTGTCTACTTAATTTCATCACTAACTTCATTAATCTATACATAAGGAGCCACAAGTTATAATCCATGAGAGTTAAACCAGGCAAAATTATTTTGTCACAAAATAAGAATATGTGATCTGAGCATGATGTATTGTTTCCTAGATAGAATCATTAGTCTTTCTTTTCTTTTTTGCTGTCCTCTTCCCCTCTCCATCTTGGCCTCTTTCTTTCTCCATTCCTCTCTTTCATTTTCTCTTCTTACTTCTCATTTTTTTTATTCTTTCTCATCTCTGTATTTCTTCCGTCTCATTTAACTTCTTAATATTATATTTCTCCCATAGTGACATTAGCTCTGACTTTCTTCTTAGCTGATTTGGGACTCAAAAAAATTCCTTCCAACATCAAGAATAAACTTCAAAAAATGGTCAGTTACATGACCAGATGTTTACTTAGAATTTACAGAAATATAATGTTGAGGAATTATTTCTATCTACAAATAAGTCTGCAGACCTTGAATGCAGAATGAAGAGTAATAAAGGGCAAAAATATGTGACAAGGACAAGCAAAGGTAAAGGAATAAATCGAACACCAAAGACATATAAAACTCAGTGGGAAGAGTCCAAGTGGAGGTTGGGGATATTAGGGCTATAATGGAAATTAAAGGAAATAAAGATACACTAAAACAAAATTGATTGATACCCAATAGCTCATGTGCTAACTTTTTAATTTAAAAAAGTGTTTAGAATTTATTCCCCTCTCTTTTTTTTCTGTTTTGCTCAATGGTCAAGGTGGTACTTTCTTCTGTCTTGCTTTATTAGTTATCAGAAAAACTAATTTTATGTTTTTAATTTTTATTTTTAGCTGATACATAAAATAAAATTCTCTAAATGTCAGTAGCTGATTTGTGGTATTTCTATATATTTATAGGCTTATAATATTTAAGTAATTTTAAATACTTCTGTCACATCAATCACTTATAATTTCTTTATAGTCAAAACTTTTGAAATCTTCTATTTTAGCCTTTTGAAGTAGATGATGCAGAAATGTAATTAATATAAATAATGATTTATCAATGATAAGTATTTTGTTTAACAAAATTTTAAATGTATGAAGTACTTAGTATTTTTAACATGGTACATTTTCTTTGTCCATTTTACATTTCTATTTTTAATTGTTGTGGAGGAGACTGATTCCTTTTGTGGTAGTTTTATATCTTTCATTTAGAAGGAAAGAAGTGGTAAAGATGCTGCGCTAAAGCTTTGTTTCTGTGGAAACAGCTTATCCTATTTCATTCCCAAGTTGAATATAGATGAAGTGTGGTATTAATTTTAATATTTACAAATATCAAGTAAGATACTTTGATTTCTCATACTTACTATAAAGACATATAGGTGGTATTAACTGTGAGATGAGCTTGCCTCTCATTGTATCTTGAAAAGTTGGAAGGAATAGTATTTACTAAATATAAAGGAGTATGAAGAAAATGTATCACATAAATACATCAATTAACCTTTACTTTGTATTTCCATGTGTCTTTTCATTACAGGGAAATTCCTAAGATGCAAATATAGTTTTGGCTTCCTAATTTTCAACATGTTAAAACAAATAGAGGACATAGAACTGGGAGAGAGAGGTTGTATGTGAGTCTGAGTTGGAGGGGAGATTGGGATAGATACGATAAAGTTTTACTCTACAAATATATGGATTTTTTGACAAAAATATATAAAATACACATTTCAAAATATAAAGTTGGAAATGCCATTCAGAAAATCTTCAAATAACATTGTAGATGACAACTTTGAGTATACTAGCCTATTTTGGTATACTAAAATAAGTATTTTAGAAATGAATGCTAATTTCTTGGTGGTTACAATGAATTTAATAAATTATTCACAATAATTATAATGGAATATAATTCCCTATATATTTAAATTAAACAGATTTGTTTAAAAAAAAAGGGAAAACCTAATTCAATGAGGCAAGTGCACAAATCAATTCTCAGACCTGGGAACACATATTCTCAGAAACTCATATACATACTTAACTCTTTATTAGGGCTCTCTGTATTTTAATATTGAGCTAAAGGTAAATACGTAAGCAGATTAAATTAACAATGATTAAGTTTAATATAATGAATTTTATTCTTTGAAAGTTATTTCTTTTATTTTTGAAATTATAACGAAATTACAGTTCCTCTTTCCTCCCCACAAACCATCTTATATACTGAGAGCTGGTATAGTAGCTATCCTAATATATAACAAAATTGTCTTCAAACTAAGATCAATCAAAAGAGATCAGGAAGGACATTACATATTCATTGCAAGAAAGATCCACCAAGTGAAGTCTCAGTTGTAAATATTTATGCCCCAAACACAAAGGTACCCACATATGTAAAAGAAACATTACTAAAGTTCAAGTCCCACATCAAATCCCACACATTAATAGTGGGAGAATTTAACACCTCACTCTCACCAATGAACAGCTCTGCCAGACAGAAAATTAACAGATAAATAAGGGAACTAATAAGGGTTATGACTCAAATGGACTTAATAGACATCTATAGAACATTCTACCCTAACACAAAAGAATATACCTTCTTCTCAGCACCCCATGAAATCTTCTTTAAAATCAACCACATACTCAGTCACACAGCAAATCTGAACAGATACAAAAAATAATTACAACAACCTCCTGTATTTTATTGGACCACCATGACTTAAATTTAGATTTCAACAACAACAAAAATTACAGAAAGCCTACAATCACATGGAAACTGAATAATGCTCAACTAAATCACCAATGGGTCAAGGAAGAAATAAAGAAATTGAAGATTTCCTAGAATTCAATAAAAACAAATGTACAATATATCCATATTTATGGGACACTCTGAAATCAATGCTAAGAGGAAAATTCACAGCACTGAAAGCCCACATAAAGAATTTGGAGAAATCTCACACTAGCAACTTACCAGCACACCTGAAAGCTCTAGAACAATAAGAAGCAAACTCACACGGGAGTAATATATGCCAGAAAATAATCAAATTGAGGGCTGAAATCAATAAAATAGAAACAAAGAGAACAATACAAAGAATCAATGAAATAAATAATTGTTCTTTTAAAAAATTAACAAGATAGACAAGCTCTTATCCAAACAAACCAAAAGGCACAGAGAGAGCATCCAAATTAACAAAATCAGAAATGAAAAGGGAGACATAAAAACAGACAATGAGGAAATCGAGGGAATCATCAGGTCATATTTCAAGAACCCATACTCCTCAAAATTGGAAAATCTAAAAGAAATGGACAATTTTCTGAATAGGTACCACATACCAAAGTTAAATCAAGACCAGATAAACGATTTAAACATACCAATAACCCCCGAGGAAATAGAGTCATTAAAAGTCTCCCAACTGAAAAAAGCCCAGGACCAGATGGTTTCACTGCAGAGATAATACCAATATTCTTCAAATTGTTCCATACAATAAAAACAGAAGGAACATTACCAAAATATTTTTATGAGGCTACAGTTACACCGATAACAAATTCACACAAATAAAGAGAATTACAGGTCAATCTCCCTCATGAACATTGATGCAAAAAATACTCAATAAAATACTGGCAAACCTAATCAAAGAACACATCTAAATAATATTCACCATGGCCAAGTAGGCTTCATCCCAGAGATGCAAGGATGGTTCAACATACAAAAAAATCTGAAAATGTAACACACCATATAAATGAACTGAAAGAAAACAAACAAACAAACATGATCATCTAATTAGATGCTGATAAAGCCTTTGACAAAATCCAATACCCCTTCATGTATCACTCTGTGAAGGGGAATTAGATGAGATCTCCATGTATTAACTGTGAGTGATGTGGGAAGTGGAGGATGGGGGAATGGGGATGGTTGAGCTGTAACAGGGACAGAGTGGGAGAGTGAGAAAAGAGTTATCATGATAGAGAGAGACATCATGGGGATAGGGAGAAACAGGGTGCTAGGCAATTTCCCTGTAATCCACAAGGATGATCCCACTTTAGAATACTAGCAATAATGGAGAGAGTGCCTGAACTACCTACTCTGGTATTCAGATTGGTGAATACCCTATATGTCATCATAGACCCTTCATCCAGTAACTGATGGAAGCAGATGCAGAGATTTACAGCCAAGCACCAGGCCAAGCTCCAGGAGTCCAGCCAAAAAGAGAGAAGAGGGATTATATGAGCAAGGGGCATCAAGTCCATGATGGGAAAATGTACAGAGACAACCAAACTAGTGGGAACTTATGAACTGTGGACCAATAGCTGTGGTAATATTTTATTTGTGCTTAAATGTGATATTTTATTTGTATATTAATAAATAAATTTGCCTGGAGATCAGAAGTCATAGCGAGCCATAAACAGAAGTCAGTTGGTGGTAGCACATGCCCTTAATCCGATCACATGGCTGGCTGAGTCTCTGTGTGATCAAGGACACAGCCCAGCATGGAGACACAGGTCTTTAATCCCAGTACCAACCAGAGAGACCTGGAGGTCTGTATAGACAGGCAGTGACGAGGACATGATGTGGCTGGGCTTAGAGCCAATGAGAAAGCAGAACAGGAAGGCAATAAAAGCACAGGTTAGACAGGAAGAAGCTCTCTCTTGGAAAGCTACAGCATGGTAGTAAGCTAAGGTTAGTCAGTGGCTCTTTGATATTTCTCTGATCTCTTCAGCTATTACCCCTGTATTTGGCTCTGTTTTCTACAAAGAGCTGTGGAGCCTCCATGGGACTGGACTAGGCCCTCTGCACAGGTGAACCAGTTGTGTAGCTTTATCTGCTTAAGGGTCCCCCTGGCAGTGTGATCAGGATCCATCCCTGGAGCATGTACAGGCTTTCTGGAGCCCAGTGCCTATGTTGGGACCTCTCACATAGCCTTGGTGTAGGGAGAGGGACTCGGATCTGCCTCAACTGAATGTACCAGACTCTGCTGACTTCCAATGGGAGGCTTTACCTTGGAGGAGGTGGGAATGGGGGGGGGGAGTTGGGGGGGAGGCTGGGGAGCAGCAGGAGGGAGGAAAGGGGGATCTGTGGTTGGTGTGTAAAATGAATAGAAAATTTCTTAATAATAAAAAGAAAAAAAACAAAAAATTACAGATAATGTAAGAAAAAAACAAAAACATGAGATAGGATTTCAGCTGATTATGACAAAGATATACCTGAAAGAGTTAAGAAATCTTCCAGAGGTTGAGGCCAATGATCAAGGAGTCTTTAGTGATACTGGCTTTTGATTATTTGCCATTTACTTCTATGAATTTCTCATGGGCTGTTGTAGCTTTTCCATTATTCATTGGGCATAATTTCCCTTTTACAATTAAAGTACTTGTATCACTTTCTCCAACTGTGCTAACAACAGACATAGTCAAAATCCCTAATTTCAGGCCTTTCTGTAATTATCATCATTAGCAGCATCTGGCCAGGACCAACTCCATATGGAGGAAAGTATCTTATCTGAGATACCTCTGTACTCTCTAAGAACAGTCTTAAGCATCCAGACTATCTGTTTGAGAAGGCCTTGTGGATGTACTAATTAAGCTTGACTTTCTCCTTTTCCTAATCTTATCTCTACTTTTAGATCTCCTTTTTAACAATTACCAGGTTCATCTAGCTTTGAAGGAAGTTGCCTAGCCAAGTTGCCTAGCCACCAAGTGCACTCCCCCACACTGCCCCAAATTGGCAGGAGCTGAGATAACTTAGACAAATGAGGGGACCAAAGGAAAAAGGAAGTTATATTTTCACCTATGACCTAGTGACTTATAGGTTCTATAGGTTCTTAACATTTCAACTAAATACTTCTAAGAATATAGTTTGAGCACATATGTGGGATGACTCATCCCTAACAGGTTTAAGGGCCAGCTGGCCCAAACCAGTAATAAGATACTTTCTGTGAGCCAACCTGGGTCTGCCTAAGGGCCTTAGCAACAGCAGCTGAGACAAGATCTGGTGATGACCTAGACCAATGAGACCCAGCCATGTCACACCAACAGATGCATATTCATCAGACCTTCCCCTGGTGCTGGGCTCAGGGTATATAAGGCTTGCCTCTTCCTGAATAAACTGAGCTTGTTGTTTCAACATTGTTTTGGAGTCTGGGTTGTTCACTCTGCTCCTACTTGGCCCCTCCCCCAAAGAGAAAAGCAGCACAGGACCCTGGCACACACATAAATCCCCTTTGCTTATATATTAGCTGATTTTAGCCCTCAGTTGATTCATTCCCCCGTTAGTCACTGCCCGTTTAGGATACAAATGATAGCTGACAACTGTTATTCTTTTGTGTGGATCCTATTGCCCCTCCTTTTGATCCTGAGGAAATTCAAACCTGATGACCTTGCCTTAGCCAAAGCGTTACTATTGCTTGAGTATATAAATGTAGACCTCAGAGACTTGGGGGACTAAATTGGAAAAGGACAAGATTGGAGGGCTAGAAGAGAGTACTAGAAGAACAAGAGGGAAGGTGAGGAAGAGCCAGATGGGGAAGAACAACATTAGGAAGTACAAGATGGGAGAGGAGCTAAGATTGGAAAGAACTAGATGGGTGAAAACCTAGGTAGGGCAGAACTAGATGAAGGAATTAAGATATCACTTAAAGGGAACAGCAGAAAAATGTAGAGAGAAGTCAGGCAAAAAAAAGGAGCTAAATAAGAGAGCAGAATAGAAGCTGAGTAGAGAGAGACCCACTCAGAAGAATAAAGTGAAAGGACCAAAGAATTTTGTGTATGTAGATTCACTTGATATCATCAAAGATTAGATTATCAGCTGGTTGCAGATACTTCCACAGATCCTAGAAGAGGGCTATTAAGGGGCTGGACCCCAATAGTACTCATTATGTGGTGCCTGAACAGGGATGTGAACCCTGGACTCTCTTCTAGGTATAGCTTTGTCATAATCAGCTGAATTTGTACTATATTTTTGTAGCCTGAAGTAGATGTGGTTGCTTGGAATTGATCTCAGAACATCTGGCAGAGCAGAGCCATCTTTCAAGCCTGACTGTGTTTCTTTGTACAGGATTGAGGTTTCTGGTCTTAACACTGTCTCCTTTGAAATGTCTATTGTTTTTCCCTTGTTCAGCTCAGGCTGAGAATGGCTGTTGCTTCAAAAATAATTTCTCATGGATTGCAGAATGTATTACTTATATCTTATCATTAATTGGCCATTTCTTGATAATATACAAAAAGGGGTACATATTGCCTCATAATTTGATTTCAGGGTACCACATAGGAAAAAACTAAGTTTTCTGTCTATTACAACAGTATAGCATGAATCTTAAAAGGTCTTATTAATAAAATCCAACCTGAAGCCAGGTATTGGGGTGAATGCTGAATGACCAGAGAAACAGAACAAACCACATCCAACCTTACCTTGCCAGTTCCTCAGCTGATCTTGTTTCCTCAGACTGGAAGCCTCTGAATCCTCATGCGAATGGATCTCAGCTGAACTGCTGCTAAAAGCTCAAAAAGGCTTATATAGCTTTCTGCTTCCTGCCATCACTTCCTGGGATTAAAGGCATGTAGGCATGTGTCACCATGCCTGGCTGTATCCAGTGTGGCTTTGCACTCACAGAGATCCAGACAGATCTCTGCCTCGGAATGCTAGGATTAAAGGCATGTGCTAACACTGCCTAAACCTATGTTTAATTTAGTGGCTGATATGTTCTCTGACCCCAAATAAGTTTATTTGGGTGCACAAGGTATCAACCACAACAGCTTAGTGTATGTTTATAATGAGATGCTCTGTAATTCAGATATATATATATATATATATATATATATATATATATATATATATATATATACACATAGACATAGTTCATGGCATGGAAGAATGAGAATCAGGTACTAGTGTACATAGGGTATCTATTATAGTCCTAAAATACTCTCTTCTTTATTTATAGTAGCAGCATCTTTCAGTGATGCCTCTTGAAATGTTTGGAGGGCATATTCTAGAGCATACTATTAAAAGGAGTGTTTTTTTTTGTTATACTGCATATGACCATATACATGTCATGGAGTTTGGTAATAATAGAGGTTGCCTGTATTTCCTTTCATTTTTATGTTGTAATATATGTTAATACCAGGGTGAGTATGCTAAACTGATATTATGCAGATGGTAGACAAAGTATAAATATGTTCTAAAAATCTTGCAAATATAAACTGAATCAGAAAAAATAAAAAAAAATTGTCTAAACTAGAAAGGGAAATAGAAGTATACCTGATATTTTTCAACAGAAAATGTTTTTGCAGAAAAAATAATGTCATTTTAAAAGATTATTTGAATATATCTTTATAATCTAATATTTGAATAAGAATGAGAAATTCTTACAAAGTTTTGGTTAAGCAGTACTTCTGGCAGTGAGAATATTAACTGGAAATATAAGATTGAGGACACTGAGCTAGGCATAATGGGACAGGACCATAACTTCACACCACATAGAAGGCTGAGGCAGAAGAACTTTGTATTCAAGGTCTGTATGGGCTATGTACTAAATTTCTACACAGTCAAACATACAAAACATTGAATGTGGTTTGGCAATATTGGCTTAGTTAGTGTAGTACCATGAGAATAAGACTTAGAGAAAAACTGATTACATTTAATTAACACAGAGGATATTGATGAGTTTGTACA
Source organism: Peromyscus maniculatus bairdii (assembly GCF_049852395.1). NCBI lineage: Eukaryota > Metazoa > Chordata > Mammalia > Rodentia > Cricetidae > Peromyscus > Peromyscus maniculatus. The sequence continues at coordinate 101,801,837 of NC_134875.1, forward strand.
AAGCACCTTGAGTAGAATGGACATATAAACTTGATTAGAATAAACTAACTAAACTGAGATTTTCAAATATTCCAATTAGATGAAAAAATTATCCAAAATTGAAAGATGAATTTTAGAGGTCATAATAATTCATGATGATAGTGAGATATTGGTAAAGGTTGGTAGAGATACTTTTTAAAATAGGAAAGCAAAAAAAGAGAATATTTCCCTTTAAGAACACATTGGAGAGCCGGGCACTGGTGGCGCACGCCTTTAATCCCAGCACTCGGGAGGCAGAGCCAGGCGGATCTCTGTGAGTTCGAGGCCAGCCTGGGCTACCAAGTGAGCTCCAGGAAAGGCGCAAAGCTACGCAGAGAAACCCTGTCTTGAAAAACCAAAAAAAAAAAAAAAAAAAAAAAAAAGAACACATTGGAACAATATCTAACAAGATATGCCAAGTATCATTTAATTACCTAGAAGGTACTCCTACTGACACACTAATTACTATGATCTGTATATATAGTCTGAATTAAAATATAAAATTTACATTTGTATGTGCTACATATGTGAATGATTTCTATGTGATAGAGGAAAGCAATATGAATACCATACCATAGGACATTAGTTGTTTTAATTTAAATGTAGAAATCATACCTTAAAAATTATTTCAAGTTGTTCATGTAGATCTCAGCCATTTCTCAGTCATTGGGCAATCCTCGTGTCTTTCTTGGGGTCCTGTTTTCTAGGTAGCCTCCCTGGTGATGTGAGTAGCAGTCCAGTCATCCTTGTTCCACCTCTAGTATCCTCCTATGAGTAAGTACATACCATAATGGTATTGTAAAATAAAATAAAAGGAGAAAAAAATATTTCAAGTCTCAATAAATATCCCCAAGTTTTTCAATATACTTGAGAGCCATTTTTTCATTCTAAATGGAATTTAATAAGTTCAAGAAAAACATTACCTATGTTTATTATACATTTATGAGATATGTTAGCTTGCTAGTTTCCATAACAAAATGCCACAGTGAATGTTTAAACAGCACAATCATTTTCTCACAAATTTGAAGGATAGAAGATCAATATGTTGTTTTGGTTTCCTCTGGGACCACCTTCTTTAGAGTCCATATACCTGCTTTCTTACTGTGATTTCATATGGTTTTTGCTATTATCATGGATAACTTTCTCATCTTCTTCCAATAAGGACATCAGCCACAATACACTTAGGTTTTCTCTAATGCTCCCCCTTTTTTGTGAAAATCTTATCTCCAAATAAAGTCATATTGTAAAATATTACAGTTGGGCATTCAATAATGTTTTATCCTTTCAAGTAATGTCTTGAGTTTTTGGAAGTCTCACAAATAAACATATATACCAATGTTCTATTCATTATTTTAATATTATGCTTTGACAGACCAAACTAGTGTTTCTCATTTGGTATATATGCAAAAAGGAGTGGGGATATTTTATGGTGGTTGAATTCTCTGGGAAGTCTACAAGGAATGGAAATAAAAGTGAAAATGTTTATTTTAGAGTAACAGATGGAGAACAAAAAGGGAGAGAGCAGAATTAGAAATGAGGAGCTGTCAGAACATAACTTAGACTTGATAAAATTTCTTGACAGTGCAACTGGGAGCTTCAGAGCAAAGATTATTCAGCAAGGATATTATTACAAGCATGTTCTCTAAGCCCTTGTACAATCAATTTGCTCATTTGGTTCACTACCCTAGGAAAATAAACTTGATGAGTCCAATAGCAACAGACAGGCAACTAAATATAGTGCTTGAGGCTGGGAAACTTTTTCCTTGAAGTGGTGTCTGAGTGGTCTACAATAAACTTTTTATCACAGTTAATTCTTGTAATGTCCAATAGTATTTATAAGTATAATTAAAAATAGTCTAAGTTCCTTAGTGCAGTAAACATGATGTTTAAAGCCATCTATATCTTTCACTCATCTTTACCATTTCTGACTCATAACTTAAGTGTTTGAAAAAAGAGCTGCATCTTTTCTCTTGCAGTTAGGCATCTCAATCGATCACTTCACATTTTTTTTTCAAAAGGGAAATATCCTTTTTCCTTCCTGTAGCAGTCTATGGATTAGTATATTATTTGTTTGCTCATGTTTTGTGATTATTAATCCTCTTACAATTATTTATTTCCATAAAGTTTCTCTATTGTGGATATCTCTGTATCAAACAATGCAGGCTCTATTCATTCACTTATTTGGATTTTTTTTTCTAAATTCACAATAACAGTTTCAAAAGTTTACCCATGTTTCCACACATACTCAGCCTAATGTACTGATATCAGAGTAGACCACATATACAATGAGTAATATTATAGTGGGTGTGTAAAATTGTGTCTCTTTTTGTCTTCAGTATTTCCTTAGTGTACAACAACAGTCTCCGTGTACATGTGTGTGTGTGTGTATATATATATATATATATATATATATATATATATATATATATATATATATATAGTGTGTGTGTGTGTGTGTGTATGTGTGTGTATAAAAAGGAAAGAGAGAGGGGAAAGATATAGAAGAAAGGGAGAAGATTAAAGAATATGGGACTTTATTGGAAAGGGTAAGAGAAAATGAATACCTTTTCTTCCATTAACCTGTTGATGGTGACAGTCATTGTGTTGGCATGGAGTGCATAAAATATTTACCCCTGTGGTTCACTAATGCTCTGCTTTTCCTATCAGAGCTATTTAGAATTCCTGTGAAGTAGCCACTTTATTTACTTTGTGTAGTAGAATTCTAATACATCTTATTTTGCAGGTGCTAGGCAAAGCATAGGTTATATATCTAAACAGATTACTATTGAATCTCACTTCTTTGAAAATTTCCTCCAGTGCTTTAAATCTGCCCTGTTGAATTGATCTTTCACTTTTTGTATTATAGCTCAATTCTCATTTCCCTTCTTTCTACCAGGCTTATTTTTCTGTACTAAAGCTACATTTGACATTTATAAATTAGAAAAAAATATATAAAATATGTTATACTATCTTTTCCCATTTAAGAACTCTTTCTCTCTACATTGGAACTATTTGGTTCTATTATCTGCCTGATGATAATAAATTATTGGGAACATGGAAGGAGATAGTTTTGTTACCTGAAGAAACAATTGAAACTAAATGATGTAAAAGAATGATTTATTATTATATTTTTTCTGTCTGTTACCTAGTTTAAGTCTCACTCCTCTGATCAACTCTGAATTGTTGCCTTTTGTGTTTACATAGGTTGAATAGCAGAAATGTTTCTGCATAGATCTCTTTTGTGTGACTTAAACCCATGAAATCTGAAAAGTCCCAATCAATTTCATCCTAAAATGTAAATTTGATAGTTTATCAATCTGAGAAGCAGACACCATGTTATGGGACATACATGGAATTTACTGAGAGAAAAGTCTTAAATTATAGAATAATTGAGGCTAAGATTAATATAGGAGAATCTTCAGGCTCCACAACAGGTGTACCATTTGTGAAATAAGAAAAAGACAATGGAAGTTATGGTAGAAAGAGAAGATATAATCTTAGAACCCACACATGCCTGTTACTTGAGGTAACTTGAGGCTGTCTGGTTCATGTACACCCATTGGGTCCAGTCTCTGGCTGGGACTATTCTAGGGGCACATCATTACTAGACCATGAATGCTTAGACAGAATCAGTAAGTGTGTTAGCTAGAGGCTCTCAGGTAGTTACTATTAGATATTCTCTCTTTAAGGGAAATTGAACAACAAACAATAATTGCTATTAGGATTTCAGAAAATGAATTTAAGAATGTTTTTAATCAATAGGTAAAGACAAACATTTATTGTATATTATCTAGATTGTAAGTTACTATTTCATGATTAATATGAGATAAAATTTATAACTATACCTACTTTTCTTTAGGAAAAGAATAAATTCTTTATTTTATGTGAACTTGACTCATTATTTAAGAACAAAACTGCCAAAAATACCAGTCTAATATTAAAAAAAATGAAGGAAGATGTAGGACAGATATTACCTACATTTGAACTCAAGGTTCTAGAAATTTTCCAATCTTACATTTGACAATTAGGTCCATTATGTATTTGCCGTGAAATAAGTATATATATTTTTTTCTGTTTTCCTGTGAATATAGAGCTGTTATAGTATGGTTTGTTGAAAAGATAATTTGCTTTAATTATTTGGTCAATGATGACAGAATAGGCTTATATACGTATATTTCTGGTATGTTTATTCTATCTTTTAAACACATATCTATATTTCTATGAATACATTATGCTTCTTAATGCCATTTATTTATATATGTGGTTTGCAAACAACTTCTTCCATGTCATAGATTTCATAGGTTTTGCTTACATTTTGATAGTTATTTTATACTTTGAGGAAAATTTAAGTGTGATGTAGTCACTGTAATTTCTAGTTTTGTTGTATATTCTTTAGATATTATACTCCAAAGCCACTAACAGAACCAATGCCATGTAGTTTTTATTTAGACATTTCATATTTACAGATAGATCTTTATATTTTTAATTTTAAGCTGGCATTTATGTATATTTTCAAATACAAGTTTTAATTTCCATAATTGTACATATGGATATATAGTCTCTTCATTATAATTTATTAAAAATAATAGTAATAAAACTTTCAGATAGAACACCAAAAAGCACAATCAAAGCACAAACAAAGCATAGCCAAAATATGACAATTAGAAAATTTCAAACTGAAATAAATTTACTTTGTGAATTAGGTTCATATAAGAATGAAATAAGTTAATAGCTCATGGAAATTCTCTTAGAGGCATATATTATACAGGACTTATACATAAAATAATTAAAACTTTTATTTGTTTTGTCTCTACCCTAGATGGGCCTCAAACTATCTATGCAAGCAACAAGTGTCTCGAATATCTGATCTTCGAATTGCCTCCTTCCAACTACTGGGACTACAGGCATATGTCTTGTTCATGCAGTGGTAAGAGATCAAACTAAATCCTCTGTGCATGTTAGGCAAGCAATCTAACAACTGAGTTATATCCCCTGCCCTAAATAACCATTTCTGAAACTCAGCAATATGAAAATAAATGGCTCAGTAAATTTTGACCACTGTGAAATAGCTCAGATTGAATAATTCATGAGCAAGAACACCGAAGTTCTATATTCAAGATCAAGGTAGTGGTAGATTTGGTATCTGCTGTGGTCCATGTTTTTCATAAAAGACACATTCTTCCTGTCTTCTTACAAGTTCCATTTGTATCTGTTAATTTTTCCTTTTTCTAATGTTGATGATTGAAACAGAGCCTAGAAATCTTTATAAGTCAATTACATCACCAGCTTTAGTGTTTTTGAGACAAGGGTGTTTCTACAATCCATGCTAGCTGTGAACTTGCAGCTATATTAAAATCTGAGTCTTTGGATTTTAGATACTTGCCAAAGAAGGGGCAAATTCCACTAATAGATTCTGTCTCATAACCTTGTAAGTTTCTGAAATCCTGACTCTGTAATACTATTGCATTGTTGATTAAGGTTTGACATACCAATTTCTGGTGGAAAATATCAACAAATAAGGATCTCAGAGGTGATAACACCCACAGAATCTTACACAGCTGCAACATAATTAATTTTTGGTAAATCTAAGATATTTTACAGATTGTAAATTGTCAATGAAAATATATCCAGCATAATACATAACTATGAAATTTTAACCTACAATAATGAAATATCACTATCTATAACAATGTCTGTATTTAAATAAAGTGTAAGATCATAAATTTAGAAATAAATAAAAAGGCCTGGTATATTTCTGGTGGTGGTGGTGTGCACTATGGTGGAAGATAATTTTGCAGTTTAAGAAGCTAACCTTTTTTTACAATGTAATCCATCAGCCACACTCTTAAATATTTACAAAAAGTAGTCACAAACTGTGTCATGCAAAATTATTAAAAAGAATTTAATTTAATTTAAATTTAACATATGTAAAATACTATTCACTATTCTTTTTTGATAGAAATATGAGAGGCATATACTTTGTCAGCTCATTCAACATTCTTAAATAACATTTTGTTATTCTAGAAATTTAGTCTTTAGGAAATGACATTTGTATATCTTCTCAAAAGGTCGGTTTTTTATTCTCAGAATAATTTAAGTCAATATCTTCCATACTTAATGTCAGTTTGTCTATTTAATAATTATGATTGCTAAAAATTATGCTTAACTCTAAAACAGCAAACTAAACTAAAACAAAAACCTCTAGAACCAAGTATTTTGGGAACTTGCCTTACAAGATCCAACTTACACACTTAGGACATTTAACACTCTGTAGCCACTAAATCTCAAATAAGTTTAACTTCTATAAGAAAACGTTTCTGGAATTTGGAATGATGTTACCAATATTGTATGGAAGCATTTAGGACACAGTTGCTTTAATCTTTATCAAATATTTACTAGTCCTATTCCTAAACTCATCTTTGTACTTTATTATAAGACTTATCATTTTACCTCTCAATTGAGAGTATTAGTCTCAAAGTATATTCTATTTGAAATTACCAGTGGGTGTTTGATATTCTTGTGAAATCTTAATTTCTTAAATATAATAAATTTACAAGTGCACCAATATCAGTATAAGAATAATCCTTGTCTATTAGTTCTACTTAGTAATAACATTCACTGTACTGTTCTTTATAAAAGTTTCTGTATTGAAATAAACAATTCTTACAGCAAAAGACAGAGCCACTTGTTAAACACTATGGATTTAAGGCACAGAAACAATAAAAACACTTTTATTTCCCCTTCCCAGAGAAATCCATATGTCTCTCTTTGGGCCCTCCTTATTATATGGCTTTTCTGGGACTGTGGATTGTAGTCCTTTGCTTTGCAGCTAATATTCACTTATGAGTGAGTAAATACGATATTTGTCCTTTCAGGTCTGGGTTAATTCACTAAGGATGATTTATTTCTGGTTATATCCATTTGCCTATAAATCTCATGCTGTAATTTTTTTCAGTGCTGAGTAATACTCCATTGTGCAAATGTGCCACATTTTTTTATTGATTCTTTGGTTGAGGGCCATCTAGGCTGTTTCCAGGTTCTGGATATTATGAATAATGCTGATATGAACATAGTTGAGCAAATGTCCTTGTGTGATTGAGCATCCTTTAGGTATTTGCCCAAGATTGGTAGAGTTAGGTCTTGAGGTAGATTGATTCTCAATTTTCTGAGAAACCACCATACTGATTTCCAGAGTGGTTGTACAAGTTTACATTCCCAGCAACAGTGAAGGAGTGTTCCCCTTGCTCCACATCCTCTCCAACATAGGCTGTCATTAGGGTTTTTGATCTTAGCCATTCTGACAGGTGTAAGATAGAATCTCAGAGTCATTTTCATTTATATTTCCCAGATGGTAAGGATTTTGAAATTTTCCTTAAGTATATCTCAGCCATTTGAGATTCTTCTGTTGAGAATTCTCTGTTTAAATCTGTACCTCATTTTTTAAATTAGATTATTTGGTATTTTGTTGTCTAATTTCTTATGTTCTTTATATATTTTGGAAATCAGCCCTCTGTCAAATATGAGGTTGATCTTTTTTCCGTTCTATAGACTGCTACTTTTGTATGGACAGTGTCTTTTGTCTTACAGAAACTTTTCAGTTTTAGGATATTCCATTTATTAATTATTGAACTCAGTGTCTGTGCTACTGGTGTTATATTCAGTAAATTGTCTCCTATGCCAACATGCTCAAGACTACTTCCTACTTTCTCTTCTATCAGGTTCAGTGTAACTGAGATTTTCTTTGTGACTGAGTATGTGGTTAATTTTAAAGATATTTCTATGAGGTACTGAGAAGGAATTATATTCTTTTGTGTTTGGCTGAAATTTTCTATTTGGGCGAAATGTTCTGTAGATGTCTGTTAAGTCCATTTGAGCATCTGTTAGTACCCTTGTCTCTCTGTTAAGTTTCTGTCTGGCAGACTTATCCATTGGTGGGATTGGGGTGTTGAAGTCTCCAACTATTACTGTGTGGTGTTTGAAGTGTGGTTGAAGCTTTCTTTTACAAATGTGGGTTTCCTTGTATTTGGGACATAGATGTTCAGACCTGAGACTTCACGTTGATGGATTTTTCCTTTAATGAATATGAAATGTCCTTCTTTATCTCTTTTGATTAATTTTAGTTTGAAGTCTGTTTTGTTAGATGTTAGGATACCTATGCTGGCTTGCTTTTTAGGTCCATTTGATTAGAAAATCTTTTCCCAAACTTTTACTCTGAGGTGATATCTGTTTTTGAAGTTGAAGTATGTTTCTTATTTGCACCAGAAGGATAGATCTTGTTTTTGCATCTGTTCTGTTAGCCTGTGTCTTTTTTATTTGTGAATTGAGTCCATTGATATTATGAAATATTAGAGATCTCCTGGGTAAACTGGTGGTAGGTGGAGGCATGGGAACAAGAGAGATCAGGTTGGACGGGTTGGGAACAAAAATTACAGGAAGAATAATGACAGATATTTTGATGGGGGGCACATTTTATGGTTAAGGAGAAACCTGGAGCCAGGTAAACTCCCACAAATCCACAAGCATGATCCCACATAAGACCCCTAGCAATAGTGAATACTTGAACTGGCCTTCTCCTGTAATCAAATTGATGACTATCCTAATTTTCACCAGGGAGCATTCATCCAATAATTGATGGAAGCAGATGCAGAGATCCACAATCAAGTAATGGGTAAGGCTTCAGGAGTCCATTTTAACAGAGAGCAGAAAGATAATAGGAGCCAGAGGTGTCAAGGTCATTACAGGGGAACCCACGAAGACAGCTGACCTGAGCTGAGCTCATGGACACTGAACTGACGGCTACAGAGCCTGCATGGGACCAACCAAGGCCTTCTGCATGTGTGTGACAATTGTGTATCTTGGTCTGTTTGTGTAGGTCCAAGCAGTGGGATCAGGACCTGTTCCAGGCACTTGAGCTGGCTTTTGGGAACCCAGAACCCATGCTGGTTTACCTTGTCCAAAAATGATGCAGGGGGAAGAGCTTGCCCCTACCTCAACTTGATGTGCCATGCTTTGTTGACTCCCATGCGAGGCCTACACCTTTCTGAATAGAGATTAAGGAGGAGTGGATGGGGAGTAGAAGGTAGATGCCAGGACGAAAAAGGAGAAGAGCCAGGGGAAGCTGTGATTGGTATGGAAAATAAATGAAAAATAATTTAAAAAAACAATAAAAACAGAATGACCATGAAGATGATGGTAAATGTTTTGCTGGAAAAAATTATGCACCTGATTTTATTTTCTTGATGATTTCAATTTTATAATATCTTTCACATTTTTTAAATCAAAAAGTCTCAAAATGATGTTTGCTAATTTTTTCCAGATCATATCTTTTATCTCAAGATTTTTGTTCCCTCACTAAAACTTTTTTAGTTTGAAATAATATAAAGCTATTTAAAATTTAAAGCTATTATCACATATAATGTATAGTTTATTTAAAGCCTTATTTATGGGATTAAGGAATGTAAATACTATAAAAATTATACTCAAAACATTGAAAATGCATATGCTTTTTTAAATTGTCACTTTATCTTTATGTTTCACAATTGTCAGTAATGGAAGAGTCTTATTTATGAGCAAGAAGAATTAAAATAATGTTGGAAGCATTATTCATTAATAAAATTAGTAAAGACAAAGCTTAAAACATAGTTATATTTAGCCTTAAAATTGAGATACCTAACAATTTTATTTCACCTTAGGTATGGAAAGTTAAAACCCTTAAATTACTAATTGCCTTTTGTAATGTGTATTTAAAATATGCCATGGAATGCATATCAAAATTGAGACTAAAATTTAATGAGTTGTTTTTAAGAGCAACAACAAAAAGTATTTGTCAGTATGGTAGAAACATGAAGCTCAAACCAATCATGAGAAAAATTTGGAAATATTATCCAAACTTAGTAAGTTTTTTTTAGCCAATATAATAAAGCTATTAAAAATCAAAATCAAAAACAAACTCTAATACTCACATGGTACATGGATGATTCCTTCCTCCTGATTTACACTGACACAAAAATGTTTGACATTGAACTATGCAGCACAAAGTAGAAAATATGATTTCAGTGTAGAGTGCTTGCTTTCGAATAATGTAAGTTTAAAGTTAGGAGAGTCAATATTTAGTGCTGGTAAATGCCAGTTTCTCTAATTTCCCTCCTGTTTTTAAGGGATACCTTCTTCCAACCCAATTCCCAGCATTCTTATGCTCAGACCACCTGTCACTTTTCAATATGTCTGAGAAAAGTATCTAAAATGAATTCACACTGAGGTGTTGATGACTGTATCAGTGTGGTTTCTTACCATGCATCTCCTATTTCTAACTGTGAGTTATTTAAAGGCAAGAATCATGTTTTATTCATGATTATTTTAGGACCTCTCATGGTGTTGTGCTTGAGCACAGTCTCTAACACAACAATTCAACAAAAAATAATTTCTTATTAGAATGCTAAGTAACTCATCTCTCCTTATTAGGAAACTTCAAGCTATATTATATACTCTAAAATGAGATCTGAAGTAATACAAAGGGATGAACAAAATAGAGAAATTTGAATGACCAAGAAAGGGGAGTGGTTGTTGATATAAACTCAGTGTAAGGGGAAATTATGTAAAACTGATTTACAGTAGATTATTACCCTTTAATAATCAAAGAAAGCCTTTGAAAAAGGTCAATGGAATGTACTGAGAATTCATACAAAGGTTCTAATAGCTGTTTACACGTACTACATTATCATTTGGTGTTACAAAGACTGGGTCACACAGAGAAAATCTGAGGTTCAGAGAATTAGGTAAGATCATGTATTTCCAAAATATGTAAAAGAACCAAAATGCAATGTGATGACTAACATTCATAAATTAAGCACTAATGGGGTATAAACAGGAAAGACTCTCAGAAAATCAAGGCTAGTCTCTCAGAAAAAATGACTCTCAGAAAATCAAGCCTACATGGAATCTTCCAGACAATTTTAGATTATACAAGTAACAAAACAACAAACAAAAATGATGTTGATAAAAAGACAAAAATCATTAATATATAAGGAAAATGTATTGTGGTATTTTATTCTATGATATATTAATAATTTAATCAAATTTTCTAGCAATTTTGGGTACATTGAAAAATATGGATTCAAAAAAGAATACTGTAATACTTTCTTCACATGGATTCCACACTATTAACATCTCAAAAAGAACAATATTATTTTAATTTCAAGAACCAATATTAATACAATAAAATTCATCCATAAATTACTTTAGATTTTACCCTTTATAATTTAAGTTTTATGAGATTTGACAAATGCATACTATCTTATACCTAACATTAGAATATTTTTCAAAATCACTTCATCTATGTAAAATTACTCTACATTTTTCCTATTAGTTCGTCCATCTGTCCTCTGCATTCTTGAAAGTACTGTCAAAGTTAGTTGAAATCATACTCTGCATAGTCTTTCAGACTGATATTTTCAATGCTATGATGTTACTTTCTCTATATGTCTCTATGATTTATTGGATCATTTGTTTCTAACTTCAAAGCCTACTATATTGTATGACTGTAATACAGTTGGCTTATACATTTGCCTACCAAGAGATATATTTGTTGCTTACTCATTTTGGAAACTATGAAAAATGGTTCACTAAACATTCATGCAGAGGCCTTTAGTTGTGTGTGTGTCATGTTACATGTAGCTGTGTATACAAATATACTTGCCATGGGTTTGCATACAGAGGCAAGAGGAGGGTATCAGGAATCTTTCTTCATCATTCTTTAACAACGGATCTTAGCCTGTGGATTAAAAACACTTTGGGGGATCACATGTCAGATATCCTGCATATCCAATATTTACATTACAATTCATAAGAGTAGCAAAATTACAGTTATGAAGTGGCATCAAAATAATTTTGTGGTTTAGGGTCACCACAACATGAGAAATTGTATTAAAGGATCACAGCATTAGGAAGATTGGGAATTATTGTTATTTATTTTCTTAGCTTTATTTTTGAGATTTTTAATATAATTCAATCATTTCCCCCTTACTTTTCCTCCTTCCAAACTCTTTCATATATATACCATCCTGTAGTCTCTTTCTTTTATTTATTTTACTTTTTATAATTTGATTTAATTTTACATATCAGCCATGGAGTCCCCTGTCCTCCCTCTTCCCACCCACTCCCACCCTCTCCCCAGCCCAGCCCCCATTTCCATCTCCTCCAGGGCAAGGACTCCCCTGGGGATTCAGATCAACATGGTAGATTCAGTCCAGGCCGGTCCAGTCCCCTCCTCCCAGGCTGAGCAAAGTGTCCCTGCATAGGCCCTAGGTTCCAAACAGCCAGCTCATGCACTGAGGACAGATCCCGGTCCCACTGCCTGGGTGCCTCCCAAACAGTTCAAGCTAATCAACTGTCTCACTTATCCAGAGGGCCTAATCCTCAGCTATTGGTTCATAGTTCATGTATTTCCACTAGTTTGGCTACTTGTCCCTGTGCTTTTTCCAACCTTGATCTCAACAATTCTCACTCATACATTCCCTCCTCTTTCTCGCCCAATTGGGTTCCTGGAGCTCCACCTGGGGCCTGGCCATGGATTTCTGCATCTGCTTCCTTCAGTCATTGAATGGATGCAGGAAGAAAAATATTACATCCTGTCACTCTCAACTGTGGTTCCTAGCTCCATCATCTTAGATGTGAGCATACAGCATGGAGTAACTACAGAAACCAAGACCATAGAAAGAAGAGCCATGAGTCTTGAGATAGGAAAAACAGGATATAAGTGATATGAATTGAGAAACAGAAAAAATGGGGAAGGTCTTTAACTGGGATGGAGAGATGGAGGACAGTATAGGAGGAGGAGAGACAAAAGACAAATAAAACAAAGTTGTTTGGTAAAGCCTCAAGAATCATGTTATTTTATATTTATCTAAAGTTCAACTATTTATATAGTCTTAGTTATTGTTCTATTGCTGTGAAGAGACCTCATGACCAAATCAAATCTTATGAAAGAAAGCATTACCTGGGGCCTTGATTAAAGTTTAAGAGACTTAGTTCATTATCATTATGCCAGCATACAGGCAAGCATGGTGCTGGTGAAGTAACTGAGAGCTACATCCTTATCTGTATTTAGAGAAAGAGAGAGATAACAATAGAGATCAACCGATCAATTGATCAATAGATAGATAGATAGATAGATAGATAGATAGATAGATAGATAGATAGATAGATAGATAGCAATACTGAGACTGGAATTGGCTTTTGAAATCTCAAAGCCTACCCGTGACATACTTTTGTCAACAAGGCCTCCCCTACTCCAACAAGATCATATCTCTAAATTCTTATAATCTTTTCAAACAATTCTGAACTCTGGTGACCAAATGCTCAAATATATAACTCTACATGGGCCATTTTAATTAAAATCAGGTAGATGAGAGATGATAGATAGATGGATCGATGATAGATAGATAGATAGATAGATAGATAGATAGATAGATAGATGATAGACAGATGATAGATAGATAGATAGATAGATAGATAGATAGATAGATAGATAGATGATAGATAGATAGATAGATAGATAGATAGATAGATAGATAGATAGATAGATAGATGGATGGATGGATGGATGGATGGATGGATGGATGGATGGATGGATGGATGGATAGATAGATAGATAGATAGATAGATAGATAGATAGATAGATAGATAGATAGATAGATAGATAGAAATGGGGCAAGTAAAGTCACAAGAACCATAAACTAACAAAAACAATCACACCAAGCATAAATGAATAATTGGTCAAATTAGCCCCTGTCACTCCTAAAACTATATAGACTCTTGATATAGGCCTTGGTTGTGTCTCAGGGGATGATGATGGACTCCTATAACTGAAGAAACTGCACACTTAGGACATATGACTCAGATGATTCAGTCTGGATCTTACCGGAAATCTTCTTTCCTGTGGTCTAACTAACAAAAACAATCACACCAAGCATAAATGAATAATTGGTCAAATTAGCCCCTGTCACTCCTAAAACTATATAGACTCTTGATATAGGCCTTGGTTGTGTCTCAGGGGATGATGATGGACTCCTATAACTGAAGAAACTGCACACTTAGGACATATGACTCAGATGATTCAGTCTGGATCTTACCGGAAATCTTCTTTCCTGTGGTCTAACTTACATGATTCAATAAATTATTATGCAGGCTGCCATGCAAGTGGAGCAATTAAACATTCATAACAATCTGCAACACCTATGAACTATGACAATCTCCAACAAAGCAATATATACATAAAAGTACATGAAGCACTTGCATGTCAGTGTCAACCAACAGCTGTCTAATCAGATCAAGGTTCATTCAACAGGAGGTAAATCATACCTGATACTAGAACCATAGCAAGCTTCCCAGGGCTAGTAAATTATGTAACTTATAAAGGATTCTACCACCACCAATTTGCTAGATCAGCATAATTACTTTATTTATCAAAATCTTATCCTTATGCCCACAGATAAATGTAACTACCTCCACTCATTAAAGAACACTTTCTTTACATAAAACTGAGACCATGACAGAAAACCACAACTGGACAAGTGCATACTTTTATTTTCATATTAATGACATGATTTAATCTTTTCTATGGTTGAATTTCATTCCATTGTTTATTTAGAACATACTTTCTTTATCCATTCATTGAGGCAAACCAAATCTTATTCCAGACCTCTACTATTGTGAATAATGGTACAATAAAAAATGAATGTTTACTCATCTCTGTGGCAAGCTAATATAGAAACATTTTAGTATGTATTCAGATATTATATCATTTGGTCATATGCTACTTCTAAGTTTAGATATGAGACCCTCCACTATGATTTGCATACTGACTATGACACATTCTACACTAACTAGCAGTCAATAATAGTCTCGCTTCACTCACAACCTACCAAGTATTTGTCATTTGTTGGCTTAGTGTCAGCTATTGTGACTGTTGTGACAAAATACTAACGTTCTTTGGAGTTATATTTCCCTCAGTGGTTAAGAATATTGAACATGATCTTTTTTTTAGAACCTCCCAAGGGATTGGCTGTGTAAAGATGAAACTAAATATCTCTTTATAGATACTGGCTGTCAGAAACTCACTGAAGTGGATAATGAATGGAAGTTCCGTACTTTCTATTAGAAGCTCATAACCACAGAAGTAGCTGAGGCTGTGAGTGAAGAATGGAAGGATTATGTGGCCTATAACAGTGATGGAAATGACAAGCAGGATTTTTTTCTGCAGCAAAGTTTCTTTACATACAGCATAATGCCCCTGCTTCTGAGTCAGAGGTATTTTTATAGACAAAGTTGAACTGGATTGAGGATGTGCAAGCCTTTTCATGGATTCTGGCATTGACAGATATTACTATGCCTTGGTGGTTGGTGTCCAAAAAAGCTAGCAGATTCCAGAATCTTTGCAATCTCTCTAAAGAAGATTATATCTGCCAAAATATTGTCAGAAAGACCTCAAAGATGGTAAGAAGTCTAGAACCAATCCACTCAAGACAGGCCATGGTGTCATGCAGCAAAAAAGGGCAGAATGGTGTTCTGAAGAAAGAATGAGTTAAGAAAAGGACGGTGGAGACTGCACTTCTGGCAAAGAGAATGGAGACAAAGAAAAACACCAGGAACAGATTGCCAAGAGATGTAGGCTGTTCTCACTGAGGGATTCTACTTCTAAGCCTGAGTCCAGTTAATTCTAGCTTTTATAGTAACAACCAAACTTGTGTATTACATGCGAATATATGTAATTTAAATCATTGCCCTTGAAACAAACCATTCTTCTTTTATTCATTCCTTTAAATTCTTTCTATATGAATCCTTTAATTGATAAGAAATACATCATCATTTTTTAATTTTTTTCTCTCTTTCATCTTTCCCTGCATGTAAAAGATTCAAGTGATACAGAAGTATAAATAGTGAAATATATATTATTGTATTCACTCTTCTATTCTACTACTCAGAGAATCAGTTGCTTACTCTTCAACTGACACTCATGCATTTTAACTATTATAAATGAATTATAATTTTCCATAATATTCTGTTCATTATATATGTTTTATAAATTCTGTCATCTTTCTAAATATATACTCCATTATTTTAAATCATTACTAAGTACTATCTAATCTACAATGTGTTATACAATACCCTACATGGCTATTCATGGCTTTATTTGGTTAGTGAAGATATATAGTCAATATACATATAAAAGACTTAACTGTAATTCGGGAGCACAGACAAATTTCAAGTAAAATATAATCTCACAAATTAAATTGCATTTTCAATGGCATAAGCTTTAAAAGTTTTGACAAATTCTGAATCAGTTCCCACCAGAAATATATGATAAGTCTCTACTGATGGAGATATCATAAACTTTGATTTCAGGATACAAAGAATTCAATTTCAAACTAGATAGGACATTTTCTACCTGTTAGCTACTTTTCATAGTGCCAGAAGGTACCATGCAGCTTTCTGGTGGGGAAAAGACTATATTAATCTTATCATGCACTGGAATATGCATGTTACAATGATGATCTGCCAGGCAGGAAGTTTCCACTTGTACAATGGTGGCATGAATGCTATGGTGATAACTAACTACATTCTGGTAGCTTTTGAGAGCTCTTCCACAGGAAAAATTCATGCCTGCTAACCTAAACCTGATCATAAGCGCATGGCTGGGGAGGTCTTAAGCTCTAATGGGAAACCTATTGCTGTTGGTTTGTTGAATGGACATTGTGTCTGTCTGCCTTCTAAATATTTGTACTTATCTCTATAGATACGTGTTACTCTTAACTGTGGCCCGAGAAGCTTATTTTTTCAAGAGATTTGTAAGTCAAATTGCTGAATAGAGGTAACTGTGGTTGCTCAGGTGTGGGTTATGTATATGAACTTTCTCCACTTGAGGGTTACAGAACATCATCAAAGAGGAGGCACAAAGAACATAAGATTTGGCAGAAGAGAAATCATTGTGAAATACTGACTTCCATGCACGACATGCTTGTTGCACACATCAACTCACAGGAGTTTGGGCTATATGCACAAGAGCTCTGCAAATTGAAACTCGAAATAAAAAACAGCATGGACATGGAAGGGACACTTAAGGTGAGGAAACAAGTGTGAACTAATGTAAATTCCCAGAGAATAAAGATAAGTAATATGTAATTCTTAAAAAGATTAGCACCAATAAATAGAACTCAAGCACTGTGCACTTGGACAAAACAAAATGTTCCTTTTGTGCAAGATTTGAATTATAAAATTCAAAATTATTTTAAGGGCATGATACTAAATGAAAAATGCTTCTGGAAAAAGTTCCTAACTGAAAAGAAGTTTTTTATTTCTTTGTTGACATCCTCTAGGCACACAGAAGACACTGGAGTGGTCCATGGGGGCAGACCACATATCAGTCTGGCAGCAGGATGTATTTTACAGGTACAGACAATGCAAGAATGAGGCAGTCACATAGGCTTCTGCTCTAGAAAGCTATTGAGGCCAAATATCATGGTGTCACATTCTCTACAAGGAGGCCCTGGGAGACTATTGTGTAAAACTAGGAAGACGAAGCCAAGTTATAGTGGGTAACCTTAAATGTTGAAAATTCTAGAAACCTGGGATGTCTCCTGAGGAAAGATGAAGGTACAGAGTGAAGCCAGCCTAAGATGCAAGTCACAGAGCTGCTCAAGGCAGTTAAATAGCAAGTAATTCCATAACAACCCCCAGATACCAGAGACAGCCCAGCAGAATTTGATATTTGTCATGCTATATTGGGGTCACGCGTTTTTGCAATTTTTCCTTGTTGTAGGCCCAATTCCTCTCTTTCGGAGTTGGAAATGTTTACTCTATGCCATTATATATTGGAATTAGCTATCTTTTTTCATTTCATAGGAGCTCGTAATTAAGATTGCCTGAGCCTTGGAAGAAACCCTACACTTAAGTTTTTGAATATTATTGTATATGTTACATACAATGAGGAGTTCTGGAATTATACTGAATATATTTTGTGTTGTAAGATAGTCTTCGACCTATCAGGACAATGCATGAAGGGTTATGGGTCAAAAGTGATGCATTTTATTGTTATGTTGACAAAGGACTGGTTATTTGATGGCTAATATTAATTGCAAACTTGACCAGACTTATCATCAACTAAGAGACAAATTGGATATATCTAGTAGAATGTTTCCATAGATGTTTATATGAGATACAAAACTCAACTTGAATGTGTGTGATAATTTCCCAGAGGCTGAAGTTGAGGACTAAATAATAATCTGCTTTCTGACTATGGGAGCAACATCATCAATCAATTCATGTCTTTGCTACTATGCTTCCTTGATAGACTGTATACTTTTTAAGTTGTGCCAAAACAACACTTATTTCTTTGCTGATTTATGAAGTATTTTTGTCACAGGAATGAGAAAAGGACCTAATGTATAGGATCAGTAAATCTTTTGGAGGGGTTCACTATAAGGTATAGTGTTAAATTTTTCAAGTTTCTTTAATAATGCTCTTTATAAAATGCCTTAAAATATTTATTCATAGGCTGACTTTGTAGTCATTAAGCTACATAATAGATTAGGTTAACATCCCATTTTTCTTTTCTGGTTTAGGAAGCTCTTTTGCCCACAGATATTTAATTTTTCACTACTTTTGGTTGCTTGGCCTTTAGTTGATTTAGGTTTAATACGCTGATGTGAATTAGGTTTAAGTAACCTTATTTTTAATGGAAATCTAAATGTACCAGTAGCCATATATTCATTTAGAGAATAGTCTGCTCTTTGCCTCTGATAAGAAAAGGTATCAATGAATTACAGATGATATGGCCACACCAAGTAGTGCTAGCATTTTACACAGAAAGTACATTTGTAATACTCTGAATTTTGATTATCCTCACTTTCATTCATCTGAGCCCGTCCCTGTAGGCTTATTTTACAATTTGTCTAATGACAATTTTACCAAATATAAATTTAATCTGGGAGAATATAGTTACTACAGTTAATGTATTGTCCCTTAAGAGTTATAAAAGTAGAAAATAATAACAATACTACTATTAGACACTGTCTGATCCAGTTATTTATACATATAATATGTTTTTCAAAGTTTCCTTTTAGAGAGCACTAAATGTCTTCTAGGCTAAAGCTTAGGTAGATACTGACCCATAAATTATTACTCTTTAAATATTGCAAAAGGATTTTTTTCCAAAATATACACTATGAGCCTATTTTAAGAAAGTTAAAATTTATATCTGCCTAGGCAGGTATATATGGACAACTGAAGATTAAGGAGAAATATCTGAAGAAAATATAAAATCATGGGATTAATTCTTAATTCATCAAATGTTGATAGGTATCTTACATATTTTTGTACACATTATTTGGTCATGGCCTTTAATTATATTAACGCACCTGAAAGCATTATGTATTTGAAGTATACATAGATGTTGATAAAGAAACTGTGATTAAACACCAGTCAGAAGAACAAGTGAGTGACTTCCCTACCAGCTGAACTGCCCCAATCCCCAGATTATGCTCCCAAAAACTCATCTCACAGCCCACCCAGTTCATCCATGCCTCTCCAAGCCAGAACCTGTACCCAACTCCAGCAGACAGCCAATGGTCAAGGTCAGGCCACACCATTCAGAAGAATAGGTGAGTGACCCACCTGCCAGAGGAACTGCCCCATTTCCTAGATTCTCTTCCCAAAGACTCACCACCACAGCAGACACTGTCCCAGCTCATTGCACACCCTCCACCAGACACTGCCTCCAACCCCAGCAGGCTCAGGCAACACTCATCAGAAGACAGATGAGTGACCCATCTTCTGCTGCCCAGGTGCAAGCCACAGCAATCAGAAGAACAGAGACCCTCTCATGCATTAAAGGTGAAGCTAACCACCGGAAGGTCAGCTCCCAACTTAGAGAGAGGTTCCTTAATAGATCAGAGGTCATGCTGACCATTAGAAATCCAGGCCAGAAACACCAGAAAACCAAATAGAATCAGAAATAAAGGAACAAAAGATCCATTCAACAAAGACAAACTCAGAAATCGGGACCTAAACCTAACCATCCTAAACCCAGATGCTTAAACACCAGTGTAAAAAATACAGTCCACAACAGCTAGGGCAATATGGCATTACCAGAGCCAACTATCCTAATACAGTAAGACCTGAAATATCAAACACAGCTGAAGCCCAAGATAACAACATTTAAAACTACTTTATAAAGATGATAGAGATCCTCAAACTGGAAATCAAAAACTCACATAAAGAAATAGAAGAAAAGAGTTTAAAAAATGAAGCAAATGTATAACTCCCTTAAAGAATGCCAAGAAAGCCAAGAAAAATCAAACAAACACATGAAAAAAAAAAAAAACTATTCAAGACCTGAAAATAGAAAAGGAAGCAATAGAGAAAACACAAACTGAGGAAATTCAGGAAATAGGAAATCTGGGTAAGTAAACAGGAAGTACAAATGCAATTATCACCAACAGAACAAAGGAAATGGAAGAGTCTCAGGCATTGAAGACATGGTAGAAGAAATAGATTCATCAGTCAAGAAAATGTTAAATCTCGAAAACTCCTAATGCAAAACATCCAGGATTTGTGGAACACCATGAAAATAACAAATCTAGGAATAATAGGAATAAAAGAAGGAGAAGAATCCCATATCAAAAACCCAGAAAATATATTTAACACATATTATAAGAAGATTTTGCTAACTTAAATTAGGACACGTGAGCTTTAAGGGTACAAGAAGCTTGTAGAACACCAAATATATTGTACTAGAAAAGAAACTTCCCCTTGGCAGATAATAATCAAAATACTAAACATACAGAACAAAGAGTATGAAAAGCCTCAAGGGATAAAGGCCAAGTAACACATAAAGGTAGACCTTTTAGAATTATATCAGGCTATTCAATATAGACACTAAAGGAAAGGAGAGTCTTTACAGATGTTTTCTAAACTCTAAGAAACCATGAATACCAGCCCAGACTACTATACCCAGCAAATTTTCAATCATTATAGATGGAGCAAACAAGATGTTTCATGACAAAGTCAAAATAAAACAACAGCTATCCACTAATCCAGCCCTGCAGAAGGTACTAGAAGGATAACCCCAATTCAAGGAAGCTAACTATATCCACAAAATCTCAGGCAATAATCTCACATCAGCAAAATCCAAAGAAGGGAAACACACAAACACACACAAACACACACATACATACATACATACGCACACACACACAAACCAGCACCACCCACAATAACAAGGTAATAGGAATTAACTATCACTGGTCATAATATCTCTCAATATCAATCATCTTAATTTTCCAATAAAATAACACAGGTTAACTAAATGGATACAAAATAGGATCCAGCTGCCCCCGACTTCCCTTCTGGACCAGAGGCAGGTCCCCTTCTAGCCCCACCGGGAAGGGTCCCCTTCTCCAAACCCCTCCGCAACCCCTGCAATCTCCACGCACTGCCCCCACGTCCATCTGCCCCAGACACCGGCAATTCCTGAGATTTAGACACCGACCCCCAGCTCCCATCCTGCCCCTGACTTCCCTTCCGGACCAGAGGTGAGTATCCAGGCCCAGCTCGGACCCCATCCCTGGGCATCAGCCACCCTGGAGAAGACCTGCCCAACTTGGCCCCAGGTTCTGGCCATCAGGCAGGTTCCCTTCTAACCCCACCAGGAAGGATCCTCTTCTCCAAGACCCCCTGCAGCTCCTGCAATCTCCACGCCCTGCCCCCACGCCAATCTGCCCAAGACCCCAGCCACTTCCTGAGACTTAGAGACAGGCCACCAGCTCGCATCCTGCCCCAGACTTCCCTTCTGGACCAGAGAGGGTTTCCATCCTGCCCTGGACTTCCCTTCTGGACAAGAGCTACCATCCTGCCCCAGACTTCCCTTCTGAATCAGAGAGGGCTCCCATCCTACCCCAGACTTCCTGTCTGGACAAAAGCTCCCATGCTGCCTTGGACCTCCCATCTAGATAAGAGCTTCCATCCTGCCCCAGAGTTCGCATTTGAACAAGAGAGCTCCCATCTGGACAAGAGAGAGAGACTTCCTGAATCTGTCAGCTCTGTCTGAACCAAGTGTGCTGATAAGACCAAGAACGAACCATAAGGAGATGGGCAGACATCAAGGCAGAAGTACATACAACAAAATGAAGAGCAATACAGCATCACCAGAAACTAGACCACCTCCAACATCTAGACCTGAACATCAAAAATTGGAAGAAGAAGAAGAAAACAGCCTTATGAATAACATGATGAAGAACATAGAGGCTTGTGTAGAGGAAAAGACAAAAAAAAATGGGAAGAACACTATAAACAACTAGAGAAAAAGGCAAACAAATTAGAAGAAAACAATATAGTCCTGGAAGAAAACAATAAAGTACTGAAAGAAAATCATGAAAAAGCAATGAAACAAATAAAGGAAAGAGTCCAAGACCTGAAAAGGGAAATAGAAAAAATGAAGAAGACACAAACAGAGGGAATGCTGGAAATAGAAAATCTGAGTAAAAGATTGGGAACTTCAGATGCAAGTATAACCAATAGAATGTAAGAGATGGAAGAGAGGATCTCTGACATTGAAGATACAGTAGAAGAAATAGATTCATCAGTCAAAGAAAACACTAAAGTCAACAAAGTCATGAACAAAAATGTCCAAGAAATATGGGACACCATGAAAAGACCAAACCTATGAATTATAGGGATAGAAGAAGGTGAAGAATACCAACTCAAAGGCACAAAAATTATATTCAACAAAATCATAGAAGAAAACTTTCCCAACTTACAGAAGGAAATTCCTATGAAGATACAAGAAGCCTATAGAACACCAAACAGAGTAGACCACACAAAAAAGTCCCCTTGCTACATAATAATTAAACAACTAAACGTACAGAATAAAGAAAGAATATTAAGAGCAGCAAAGGAAAAAGGCCAAGTGACCTATAAAGGCAAACCCATCAGAATAACACCCCATTTCTCAATGGAGACTTTGAAAGCCAGAAGGACCTGGACAGATGTAATGCAGACACTAAGAGACCATGGATGTCAGACCAGACTAATATACCCAGCAAAACCTTCAATCATCATAGAAATATTACTAAAGTATAAACCACATATAAAACCCCACACATTAATAGTGGGAGATCTCAACACCCCACTTTCACCACTGGACAGATCTCCCAAATTGAAACTTAACAGAGAAACAAAGGACTTAATGGGTGTCATGACCCAAATGGACCTAATAGATATCTACAGAACATTCCATCCTAACAAAAAAGAATATACTTTCTTCTCAGCACCCCATGGACCTATCTCTAAAATTGACCACATTCTTGGCCACAAAGCAAATCTCAACAGATACAAAACAATTGGAATAACCTCCTGTGTTTTATCAGACCACCTTGGTATGAAGTTAGATTTCAACAACAACAAAAACTACAGAAAACCTACAATCTCATGGAAACTGAATAATGCTCAAATGAATCACCAATTGGTTAAGGAAGAAATAAAAAAAGAAATTAAAGACTTCCTAGAGATCAATGAAAATGTAGACACCACATACCCAAACTTAGGGGACACTATGAAAGCAGTGCTAAGAGGGAAATTCATAGCACTAAATGCCCACATAAAGAAGTTGGAGAAATCTCACACTAGTGACTTAACAGCACACCTGAAAGCTCTAGAACAAGAAGAAGCAAAGACTCCCAGGAAGAATAGATGCAGGAAATTATCAAAGTGAGAGGTGAAATTAATAATATAGACACTGAGAGAACAATACAAAAAATTAATGAAACAAAGAGTTGGTTCTTTGAGAAAATCAACAAGATAGACAAGCCCTTATCCAATCTAACCAAGACACACAGAGAGAGAATCCAAATCAACAAAATCAGAAATGAAAAGGGGGACATAACAACAGACATTGAGGAAATCCAGAGAATTATCAGGTCCTATTTCAAAAACCTCTACTCCACAAAACTGGAAAAAAACTAAAAGAAATGGACAATTTTCTGGATAGGTACCACATACCTAAGTTAAATCAAGACCAGATAAACTATTTAAATAGTCCAATAACCCCTAAGGAAATAGAAACAGTCATTAAAAGTCTCCCAACCAAAAAAAGCCCAGGACCAGATGGTTTCAGCGCAGAATTCTACCAGATCTTCAAAGAAGAGTTAATACCAATATTCCCTAAATTGTTCCACATAATAGAAACCGAAGGAACATTACCAAACTCCTTCTGTGAGGCTACAATTACCCTGATTCCTAAACCAAACAAAGATACAACAAAGAAAGAGAACTATAGACCGATCTCCCTCATGAACATTGATGCAAAAATACTCAATAAAATACTGGCAAACAGACTCCAAGAACACATCAGAACAATTATCCCCCATGATCAAGTAGGCTTCATCCCAGGGATGCCAGGGTGGTTCAACATACGAAAGTCCATCAATGTAATACACCATATAAACAAACTCAAAGAAAAAAACCAGAAGATCATCTCACTAGATGCAGAAAAGGCATTTGACAAAATCCAACACCCCTTCATGATAAAAGTCTTGGAGCGATCAGGAATACAGGGAACCTACCTAAACATAATAAAGACAATTTACAGCAAGCCAACAGCCAACATCAAATTAAATGGAGAGAAAATCAAAGCAATTCCACTCAAATCAGGAATGAGGCAATGCTGTCCACTCTCCCCATGCTTATTCAATATAGTACTTGAAGTTCTAGCCAGAGCAGTAAGACAACATAAGGAGATTAAGGGGATACAAATTGGAAAGGAAGAAGTCAAACTTTCCCTATTTTCAGATGACATGATAGTATACTTGAGTGACCCCAAAGATTCCACCAAGGAACTGATAAAGCTTATAAACACCTTCAGCAACATAGCAGGATACAAGATCAACTCAAAAAAAATCAATAGCCCTCTTATATACAATGGACAAAGAAGCTGAGAAGGAAATCAGAGATACATCACCCTTTACAATAGCCACAAATGACATAAAATACCTTGGGGTAACACTAACCAAGCAAGTGAAGGACCAATATGATAAGAACTTTTAGTCCCTGAAAAAAGAAATTGAAGAAGATGTCAGAAAATGGAAAGATCTCCCATGCTCATGGATAGGCAGGACCAACATAGTAAAAATGGCAATTTTACCAAAAGCAATCTACAGATTCAATGCAATCCACATCAAAATACCAAAACAATTCTTCACAGACCTGGAAAGAATAATACTCAACTTCATATGGAAAAACAAAAAACCCAGGGTAGCCAAAAGAATCCTGTACAATAAAACAACCTCTGGAGGAATCACGATCCCTGACTTCAAGCTCTGCTATAGAGCTACAGTAATAAAAACAGCTTGATATTGGCATAAATACCATCATGTGGACCAATGGAATTGAAATGAAGACCCTGACATTAACACACACACCTATGAACATATAATTTTTGACAAAGAAGCCAAAAGTGTACAATGGAAAAAAGAAAGCATCTTCAACAAATGGTGCTGGCATAACTGGATATCAACGTGTAGAACGCTGCAAATAGATCCATATCTGTCACTGTGCACAAAACTTAATTCCAAGTGGATCAAGGACCTCAACATAAATCCAGCTACTCTGAACCTGCTACAAGAGAAAGTAGAAAGTAGTCTTGAATGCATTGGCATAGGAGATCACTTCCTAAATATAATACCAGTAACACAGACACTGAGAGAAACAATCAATCAATGGGACCTCTTGAAACTGAGAATCTTTTGTAGAGCAAAGGATATGGTCAACAAAGGAAAGCAACAGCCTACAGAATGGGAAAAGATCTTCACCAACCCCACAGGTGACAGAGGACTGATATCCAGAATATATAAGGAACCCAAGAAATTAGACATCAAAATGCCGAACAGTCCACTTAAGAAATAGGCTATAGAACTAAACAGAGAATTCTCAACAGAGGAAACTCAAATGGCTGAAAGACATTTAAGGAATTGCTCAACATCCCTAATCATCAGGGAAATGCAAATCAAAAGAACTCTGAGATACCATCTTATGCCTGTCAGAGTGGCTAAGATCAAAAACACTGAAGAAACTTTATGCTGGAGAGGATGTGGAACTAGGGGAACTCTCCACCACTGCTGGTGGGAATGCAAGCTTGTACAACCACTTTGGAAATCAATATGGCGCTTTCTTAGAAAATTGGGAATCAATCTCCCCCAAGACCCAGCTATACCACTCTTGGGCAAATACCCAAGAAATGCTCAATCATACCACAAGAGCACTTGCTCATCTATGTTCATATCAGCATTGTTTGTAATAGCCAAAACCTGGAAACAACCTAGATGCCCTTCAACTGAAGAATGGATAAATAAATTGTGGCACATATACACAATGGAATACTACTCAGCAGAGAAAAACAATGACATCATGAGGTTTGCAGGCAAATGGATGGATCTAGAAAAAATCATCCTGAGTGAGGTGTCCCAGACTCAGAAAGACAAATATGGTGTGTACTCACTCATAGGAGGATACTAGAGGTAGAAGAAGGATGAGTGGACTGCTACTCACATCACCAGTGAGGCTACCTGGAAAACAGGACCCCAAGAAAGACACGAGGATCGCCCAGTGACGGAGAAATGGCTGAGATCTACGTGAACAACCTGGACATGTGTGGGAGCAATGAAGGGCAAGGGTCGAGGGAAAGAGAGTGGGAGATCCCAGCTGGATCAAGAACAGAGAGGGAGAACAAGGAATAGGAGACCATGGTATATGAAGACCACATGAGAAAAGGAAGAAACTAAGCGCTAGAGAGGCCCACAGAAATCCACAAAGATACCCCCACAAAAGACTGCTGGCAATGGTGGAGAGACAGTTCTACATAACAGCCACAGACTGACCTACTCTGGTGATGGGATGACCAAACACCCTAATAGTCGTGCCAGAAACCCCATCCAAGGACTGAGGAATCTGGATGCAGAGATCCACAGCTAGGCCCCGGGTGGAGCTCCAGGAGTCTAATTAGTGAGAAAAAGGAGGGTTTATATAAACGAGAATTGTAGAAACTAAAGTTGGATAAAGCCCAGGGACAAATAGCCAAATGAATGGAAACACATGAACTATGAACCAAAGGCTGAGGGGCCCCCAACTGGATCAGGCCCTCTGAATAGGTGAGACAGTTCATTGGCTTGATCTCTTTGGGAGGCATCTAGGCAGTGGTACTGCGTCCTGTGTACATTGCATGAGTTAGCTGTTTGAAACCTGGGACTTATGCTGGGACGCTTTGCTCAATCTGGGAGGAGGGGACTGGATCTGCCTGGACTGAGTCTACCAGGTCGATCTCAGTCCTTGTGGGGAGGCTTTGCCCTAGAGGAGGTGGAAATGGGGGGTGAGCTGGGGGGAAGGGGAGGGGGAAGGAAGGGGGAGAACAAGGGAATCTGTGGCTGTTATGTAGAACTGAATGGTATTGTAAAATAATATAAAAGGAAAAAATGTAAAAAAAGAGAAAGGAATGAAATAAAAAAAGAGGATCCATTCTTCTGCTGCATACAAGAAACATACCTTATCATCAAAAATGGACATTATATCAGTGTACAAGTTTGGGAAAAGATTTTCTGGGCCATTGGACCTAAGAAGCAAGCTAGTGCAGCTATTATAATATCTAAAAAAATAGACTTCAAACAAAAATTAATCAAAAGAGATGGATAAGGATTTGTCATGCTCATTAAATGAAAAATCCGTTTGAGTGAAGTCTCAATTCTGAACATCTATGCCAAAATTCAAGGAGACCCACAATTATAAAAGAAACATTACTAAAGTTTAAAGTCACACATTGAAACTCACACATTGATAGTGGGAGACTTCAACACCTAACTCTCAACAATGAACAGGTCATGCAGACAGTAACTAAACAGAGAAAGAACAGACATTATGAACCTCACAGATATCTCCAGAACATTTCACCCAAGCACAAAAGAATATTCCTTATCAGCATCTCATGGAGCCTTCTGAAAAACTGTCCATATATTTGGTCACAAAGCAAGTTTCAATATATAAAAGAAAATTGAAATAACACACTGTATCTTATCAGACCACCATGGAATAAAGCTGGGTTTTAAAAACAACAAAAAGCCTACAAACTCATAAAAACAAAACAGAATTTTGAATCTCTGCAGAATTATGACTGAGGGTCAAGGAAGAAATAAAGAAAGAAATTAAAGACTTCTTAGAATACAATTGAAATGAATGAACAATATGCCCAATCATATGAGACAAAGTGATAGCATTGCTAAGAGGAATGTTCATAGCTCTAAGTGTCTTCAGAAAGAAATTAGAGAGATCTCCTTCTTGTCACTTAAGAGCACATCTGAAAGATGCAGAGTAAAAAGAGTCAGGCACACGCAAGAGGAGTAGAAGGCAGTTAATAATCAAACATGGGGCTAAAATCATTAAAATAGAAACAGAACACTTCAAAGAATCAAGGAAACAGTTTGTTCTTTATGAAATTCAACAAGATAGACAAATTTTATCAAAATTAACTAAGATAGAGGAAGAATATTCAAATTAACAAATTCAGAAACAAAGTGGGTGGCATAACAACAGGCATCAAAGAAATCCAAAGAATCCTTACATACTACAAAAACACATTCTCAAAAAAAAAAACTGGAAAATTTAAAAGAAATGTACAATTATTTTCTCCATAGAAACCACTTATCAAAGTTAAAACATCACAGAAACACTTTAAATGATCTATAACACCAAGGAAGCAGAAGAAGTATTTAAAATCAACCCGTTGGAACAAAAACAACAAATAAGAAAACCAAAACAAACAAACAAAAAATAACACCCAGAGTAGACAGTTTTCCAATACAATTCTATCATACTTTCAAAGAAGAGCAAATACAAATACTTCACAGATTATTCCACAAAATAGAAACAGAAGAAACATTGCCAAATTCATTTTATGCGACCACACTCACCCTGACACCAAAATCATAAAGACTCAACAAAGAAAGAGAATTACAAACCAATTTCTCTAGAAATATAGAAGCAAAAATACTCAATAAAATGCTCACAAACTGAATCCAAAATACATCAAAAAAAATCATCCAGCATAATCAAGTTGGCTTTATCCCACAGATGCAGAGAAGTTTCAACATATGAAAATCTGTTAATGTAATCCACCATATTAAAAAACTGAAAGAAAAAGAAACATGATCATCTCATTAGATCCTTAAAAAGCCTTTAACAAAATCCAACACCCCCTCATGATAAGGATAGAAGGGACATTCCTAAACATAATAAAGGCAGTTTACCTAAAGCCTATAGCCAATATCAAATTAAATGGAGAGAAACTCAAACAATTCTACTAAAATTAGGAACAACACAAGGCTGTCAACTCTCTCCATATCTATTCAATACTTGAAGTTCTAGCTAGAGCAACAAGACAAATTAAGAAGATCAATGAATACAAATTGAGATGGAAGAAGTCAAAGTATCAACATTTGTAGATGATATGATAATATACATAAACATCCTCAAACACTCTTCCAGGGAAATCCTATACCTGATAAATGCCTTCACTGAAGTGTCTGGATACAAAATTAACTAAAAAGAGAATCCTATATACAAACCATACCCTTGAGTAAAAATCAGGAAAACAACACCCTTCACAAAGCCACAAATAGTACAAGATATGTTAGTGCCACGCTAACCAAGCAAGTGAAAGACCTACGTGAGAAGAACTTCAAGTCTTTGAAGAAAGAAATTGGAAAATATATCAGAAGATGGAAATATTTTCCATGCTCATGAATTGGTAGGATTAACCTGGGCTCAGAGGGGCTCACAGAGACTGAACAGACAAATAGGGAGCCTGTATGGGACTGACCTAGGGATTCTGCATATATGTGACAGTTGTGTAACTTGGTCTTCTTGTGGGACTCCTAACAGTTCAAGAAGGGACTGTGTCTGATTCTGTTACCTGTTTTGGGACGCTTTTCCTCCTTGTCCAGTCTTAATAGGAGAGGAGTTGCCTAGTCTCACTGCACCTTGGTATACTGCAGCTGGCAGATATCCATAGGAGGTCATTTTTTGAAGAGAAACAGAAGAGGAGGAGTGGATTGGCAGAAGGGAGAGAAAAAGAGGGGGAGGTACTTGGAGGAGAGGATGGAGGGGAAACTGAGGTTGGGATATAAAAACAAAAAATAAATAAATGAACAAAAACACGAAAAGGAAGCTCTGATTACAGTTAGTATAGTAAGAAAATTACAAACATATTGAGAAATTCCAGTTACTGACCACCTTAATTTTTCTTCTGATGCTACATAAGCTCTATAAGGAATTGGTAGGTCTGTATATTGCAAGATTATAACATATGGTTTATAGTATAATATTTTTATTAATTTAAAAGAATGCACATTTGATCTTCGTTCCTTGGGAACAAGAAAAATACAAGGAGTTTACTGTATTTGGCCAATATAATTTTACAACCTGAATAGAAAGTTTATTTATTTTTAAATTATATTATTTCTAAAAATGTACATTGAAAATCTCAAATGGCTGAAAGGCATTTAAGGAATTGTTCAACATCCTTAATCATCAGGAAAATGCAAATTAAAACAACTCTGAGATACCATCTTACACCTGTCAGAGTGGCTAAGATCAAAAACACTGAAGACAGGTTATGTTGGAGAGGATGTGGAGCAAGGGGAACACTGCTCCACTGTTGGTGGGAATGCAAACTTGTACAGCCACTCTGGAAATCAGTATGGTGGTTTCTAAGAAAATTGGGAATAAGTCTTCATCTAGACTGAGTTATACCACTCTTCGGCATATACCCAAGGAATGCTCAATCTTACCACAAGGATACATGCTCAACTATGTTCATATCAGCATTATTCATAATAGATTCATAATAGCAAGAACATGGAAACAACCTAGATGCCCCTCAACTGAAGAAGGGAATAAAGAAAATGTGGTACATATACACAATGGAGTACTACTCAGTAGTAAAAAACAATGATATCATGAAATTTGCAGGCAAATGGATGGAACTAGAAAATATCATCTTGAGTGAGGTAACCCAGACTCAGAAGGACAAACATAGTATGTACTCACTCATTAGTGGATACTAAATGTGAGGGAAGGGATGGCCAGACTGCAACTCACAACTCCAGAGAGGCTAGCTAAGAGGACAAGACCCTAGGAGGGGCACATGGGTGACTCTGTGAAAGAGAAGTGGATGAGATCTACATAAGCAGACCGAGTGTGGGGGTGGTGGTGGCAGGGGGTGAGGAGTGGGGCATGAGAACATAGGGAAATGGGAGGGTCAAGCTGGAACAGGGACAGAGTGGGAGGGCAGGGAGGAAGATACCATGATAGATGAGGACATCATGGGAATAGGAAGAGGCAGGGTTCTGGGGAGGCTCTCAGGAATCCACAAGGTTGACCCCAACTTGGTCTGCTGGCAGTGGTCCAGAGGATGCCTGGACTGGTCTACTCTGGTGACCGGTCTAGCAAAAAACCTAGCTGTCATCATAGAACCTTTGTCCAGTGACTGATATAGGCAGATGCAGAGATCCACAGCCAGGCACCAGGCTGAGCTCCAAGAATACAATTGATGAGAGAGAGGAGAGATTCCACAGTCAAGGAATGTCGAGTTAATGATGGGAGAATGTGCAGAGAAGAGGCCACACTAATGGAAACCCATGATTGGTGGACTGGTGGCTATGCAGCCCCCACGGGACTGGACTAGGCCATCTGGATATGGAAGATGGTTGTTTGGCTCAAACTATTTGGGGGTACCCAGGCAGGTGGATCAGGATCTGTCCCTGGTCTGTGGGCATGTTTCTGGAAATCCGATGCCTGAGGTATGATACCTTGCACAGCCTTGGTGCAGTGGGAAGTAGCTTGGATCTGCCTAGGCTTAGTGTGCTGGGCTCTGCTGACTCCCCATGGGAGACCTCGATTTGGGGTTTGTGGGGATGCGGGTGGCTTTGGAAAGAGCACTTGGGGGTGGGAAGAGGGGGGACAGGGGATTTGTGGATAGTATGTGGAGTCAGTAGAAAAAGTCGTAATAAAGAAAAATGAAAAAAAAAAAAAGAAACTAAGCCAAGCTAAGGCCAGGCATTCATAAGAAATAATAATTAAAAAAAGAAAAAGAAAAAAAAGTACATCGTGCTGGGCGGTGGTGGTGCAGGCCTTTAATCCTAGCACTTGGGAAGCATAGCTGGGTGGATCTCTATAAGTTCGAGGCCAGCCTGGTCTACCAAGTGAGTTCCAGGAAAGGCACAAAGCTACACAGAGAAACACGGTCTCGAAAAACTAAAAACAAACAAACATTGAATCATGAATTCTATTCCAAATATGAGTTAAAGAATCAATTTGAGGATAGGCTCAAAAACAAAAATAGAAGAACCATTTTGAAATTTAAATTAGAACTTTATATTTTATACATTTTGAAATTAGTTATTTAATTTTTAAGATTAAAACCAATGTTTATTTTAATTGGTACAATAAAGATATACACTAATATTTATACTTTTTCAAGCATATTATGCAAATATATACATGTAACATACAGACAGACATAGACACAACACACACATATATGTATATGGCTTTTTTAGAAAGGTGTTATGCAAACAGGCAGCACTAAGTATAATTATTTGTATTGAAGAGATTCCATGGAGATGAAAGGGAAATGTTTTGAGGGAGATAAAGACAGAATTGGAAGGAAAGTAATGGGGCTGAACTTGATAAAAACACATTATATACATGTATGAAATTCTCAATTAAAATTTTTATGTTATTCTACAATAAAATTATTTCATGTTATTAGCGCTGGTAACTGATACTGCTTTTCTTATTAATATAAATGACATTAAATATGGAGATTGTTTTACATTTTCCATGTAGGTCTGATTATGTTACAAGTACCCTTAAAAGAAGACACCATCTTCTTTGATTAAATAGAAAGGAAACAAAGATGAGAAGGAAAGTTAGAGAAATTATAGGTATAAAAACTAATAGACTCACATACTGCCTCTTAGATGAAATCAGCCAACACTAAATTTCAGTCTTGTGAAAGCTGAGAAATGAGCTAAGCGTAGGTAGATTTCTGATTATTTAATTTGCATTGTCAAACCACTATTTATAATATCACTTCATTTTATTCATACCTATGTAAATCTCACTATTGAATTGTGCCATATATTATCTATATTTTATATTTATGTTTAAATAATTAATGTAAGCTATATACTCAGATTAAAATGAAACAGAGCATTACTAAACATAAGCCTCTAATACAAAACATGAGTCATAAGAAAAAAGCTGAGAAGTGTTCTGATTCAGGGGAGAGTCATAATATGTCTAGAGCCTTATAAATACTGTCAAACTAAGACAGAGGAATCTATCTTATAAATTATCAGTGAAATATGGACAATTTTTATTTTTATCAAATGTAAGTAACAGTAGCAGACTCAACAATTTGTGAGCCATGGTACAAAATGTTCAATTATTTCTCTTCTATTAACCATATTCCACTCATCAAGTAAGGAGTTGCTCACCAGAGTTCAGTTTTTAAATTTCAAAAGTTTACCCATGGGCATAAGTAGAGGTATTTTATTTTTACTTCATATAACATTTGTGAAAAAAATTCTTCCTAAGTCTTAGCAACCTTATCCCAAATGATTTTATCTAAAAAAAGTAAAATTACCTAGATTCAATAGTCAATTATAGGAGTCATTCCTATTGTAAACAAGTAAAATTAACATATGCTTAAACATTTTAACTGTACACTTTACTTGTATTTAGATCTTTACTTAGCAGAATGTACCATTTAAATTATGATCCACCACTTCCCCACTCGATCATGTAGTAACCCTTCATCTGTTTTTGATCTTTCCATATTTTCCTACTATGAGTGCATTATAAAATGTCTTAGAAAGGATGGAAATGTATCTCAGTACCAAAACATTTGCCCTTTATATGTAAGGCCCTAAAGTTGATAAGAAACTTTGCAAATCAATTATAATGTTTCAGTTTATATGATTTTTGCAATTGTTTCTGGCTTTTTTCATTTTGCACATTTCAAAGTTCATATCATCTGTAACATATATTAATATTTCTTTTACTTGAGACAGGCTCTCACTTTATAGTCATGACTATCCTGGCTATACAGAATAGGCTGTGATTGAACCTACAGAGATCTGCCTACCTCTGTCTCCTGGGATTAAAAGTGCACATTGACATTTTGTGGTTGAATAATATTTATTTTTTATATACACATTCCATAATTTATTTTTATTACTTTTTATATTTTCCACTCTACAGTTAAATGGTATTTATGCTCATTTCTGGGGCATATTAATGCTCATTTCTGGGGTATAGTACTGTAATTTGAAACACATTTCCAGTCTGTAATGGTCAAATGGTCAAATTAGGATAATTAACATTTATGTCTCTCTATTATTGTTATTATTTATATTATTGGAAGCTTCGATTTCTTTTCTTGTGGTTAATAAGAAAAGCATCTTTGCCTGTATCTACTTTTTGTAGCCAATAGTGAACTGCATTATTCTCTAGTGGCATGGGAGTCAACAATTTTACCATTCATTAATAAGGGAGAACTTTGAGTATTTGTCTCTTTCTGCATGGCTTATTGTACTTACAATATCATTTCTGAGTATCATTCATGTTTCCACAAATATGTAGCTGTTGTATTTGGTGGCTAGAAGATATTTTATAGATAACACATTTAAAATATTCATACATTGCCGGGCGGTGGTGGCGCACGCCTTTAATCCCAGCACTCGGGAGGCAGAGCCAGGCGGATCTCTGTGAGTTCGAGGCCAGCCTGGGCTACCAAGTGAGTCCCAGGAAAGGCGCAAAGCTACACAGAGAAACCCTGTCTCGAAAAACCAAAAAAAAAAAAAAAAAAAAAAAAAAAATATTCATACATTCATGAACTGAAATATCAACTGGTCCCATACTTTGGTTATCATAAAATTTATATTTTTCACGCTAAAATAATTATGACCATGAATTTATATTTTAATATGATTATTTTATGTTCTTGAAATGTATACTAAGAATTTTGTTTGATGTTTAGATTTTTTCCTTGATTTTCTGTTTGGACATAACCTCCATAAGATTCCCCTTAGGCTATTCTAATTTATATGTCATTTTAAGAATTATAATTTCATTTTGCTAGCATTTAAAAATTTTTAAAAAAGCTTTTCTACTTACATTGTAGAATGGGCTTAGAATTTCTCATATTGAAAATGGTCATAACATCTTCATTTAAAATGCTAACTAGCTTTAATATTATGGAAGTAATGTAATGAATTGTATTTTGGAAATGCTAGGCTTATCAACTTTTATTTTACAGAAACTTACAGCAGTATTTCTAAATAAGCATATCCAAAAAGGTTTTGTGTAATGTATAAAAATGTTTCTTCAACTTATTTGAGCATTTTGAAGAACTATTATTTAATCTCTATAACTTGAAGCACATTTTAGAAATTATACAGCTAAAATTTTATAACATTATGTTGATCTTTATTTTGAATGTATCATCACTGAAAATATTTAACTTTAGTTTAAGGAGTATCTATCACATAGTTAAACAGTAGTATGCTTTTCCATGCTGATCATGTCATCTATTTCCCTGTGAGATATTTGGCATTTCTTGTGTAATAGTTGCACCTGAAATGGTGTGAGCACACCTTTAATCCCAGCACTATAGAGACAGAGGAAAGTGTATCTCTTCAAATTCAAGGCCAGACTGGTCTACACAGCGAGTTTGAGGAC
The DNA here is from genome assembly GCF_049852395.1 of Peromyscus maniculatus bairdii. Lineage (NCBI taxonomy): Eukaryota > Metazoa > Chordata > Mammalia > Rodentia > Cricetidae > Peromyscus > Peromyscus maniculatus. The sequence goes on from NC_134875.1 coordinate 101,837,693, forward strand.
TGCCAAGGCTATAGGGACTTTGTCTCAAAAACAGTGCCAATTTTTATCTTTACCCAGAGTAAACTTTTTAAAGAGAAAGTCATTTATGTATATTTTCATTACTCCTTTTTTGTACTAAATGTTGAGTCTATTTTTGTTGAATATAGGAATTATGTGAAGCTCCTTCAAGAACTCAGAAAGAAATGTCACATAGAAACAAGTTTTATAAATCAAACCAACAGTTTCTTTTCCATTTTTCATGCCTCTTCTTTGCTATCTTTAATTATTCCCAGCCTTCAGATACTGTGTAGATTTCATTTGGAGTCTCATCAGGGGCCATTTTTCACTCCCCAGGAAACCTTACCATTTCAGTAGGAAAATGCCTTCTTTCCAGGCAAAGCTATCCGAGAAACATCCTTTTATTTCTTCTTTGTCTCAATTTGCATGAAAGACATCTTCAGTAGAACAAAGCCCTCTAAAGCAAAATTACTGCTGACCAAGATTTTACTAAAGGCACTTTTTAATATTTTACTGAGTCTCTACTGAAATTATATGATTTTTTTCTTGGCTAAATGGAGTTATCATCTGTGAACTATTAATTAAACCATTAGAAATTGAACTAGTCATCTCTTTTTCATCTAAATGTCCATTCCCTTTTTCATATGCCTCTTAGTACATTGCTAGGGATTACACAGTGATGATTATCTTTTCTGTGTTTGTTTAATGAAGTGCATTCCTTTAAGTTTAACTGAAATTTGCTAATGGACATTAGACTAAAGTAAGGAAGGAAGAATAGAATTTATTATATTTCTACTCCCTTCTTCTGACTATACATGTTCTTTTTCTTAGTTTGGGTTACTATTGGTGTGATGAAACTCCATGACTAAAAGAAACTTGGGGACAAAAGGATTTATTTCGCTCATGTTGCAGAGTATTATAAACTGCTTGAGGCAGCACAGGTACTGGCTTCCTAAAATTAGGAAGGTTGAATGCAGTTCCTGGTCAGGCACCTCTGAATGGGACACCAGCTTCAGGTTTGTTTTTTTATGACTGGAGAGGAATTTGAGCCAGCTAAGAACCATGTAGAGGATTCAGGTGTAGCTTAGCAGTTTAAAGTTTGGTCATATGGTCAAAAAAGGCTAAAGGATATGCAGTAAAAGAGGTCCACTGTTTCCCCAGGAGATTACACACAGCTGTGATGAAGATGCTCATGAAGAAAAGGAAGAGGAAGAATAAAGAGGCAAACTAAAAACCCTGAGCACCCATCAACAAGTCTGGCTGGACTCACAGGGCAAGGGTGGCCTTGCTTGGATTCTATTAGGGAGGGTGGAAGGACCTCATCAAAAGTACATTTGCAAATTTTCTGAAGGCTTTAAATAATTCTGATGATAGCTACTCACTTAAAACAAAAGAGGTCCAGACAGAAAATTCTCTAAACAGTTTCTAGTGTTAAAATGTATATAGGCTTATAAAACAGAAAAAAAATGGGTATAGCAGTTATTGAAAGAAATAAATATTTAAAAAATAAAAATTAAATAAAGCCATTAAACATATAGGAAAAATAACAATTAAAAAAAGCATGTAGACATAGGAAATACACAGGGATTCTAGTTGCTATATAGTATTGTTTTGATTTTGATTTTTTGATTGCTGAAAAGCAAAGTACAGCTGCTGAGAGACCTGGAATTAAGAGAGAGACTGTTGAAATAAACCATCTGTTGAATAAACTAACCTATATACTTTAGGAATGACTTAACTTTAAAATGGAAGTCAAAAATATAAAATGGAACTTAAAAGATGCATTACTTCAGAGGAGAACTTTTGCTTTTGTATCCATGGGAAACAAGCTGTGAATTCTTTTCAGGTAAATGTGAATCAAGTTTTCAAGATCATACAGACATATATTTTAGATAAGTAAGTGATCTTCAAACACTTCAAAGACCTATAGAATATGGCATTAATGTTTTGTTAACTTAGGGCTTTTCATGACAATGTGATACATCTGCTCCTGGAAGCACCAATTTACTTAAGAGAAAATGATAGGCATTGACAAAACTCCATAAAAGTTTAATTTCCTTGTAGCAAGGCTAGTCATTTCATCAAGAAACTGCTTTTGCCTTGATTGCTTGACTGTGCTGTGAAGACTGGACATGCAGAACCCATAGGAAAGTGATTGCTGAACTTTGCCAAAGCAAGGCAGAATAGGCCTTTAAGATTCCTGTTTTACAAAAGAGTCTGCCAGAAAATGTAGGACACAGAGGAAAGCAATTGAAATAATACAAGGCAGGACATTCCTTCGAACTTACTGGTTCACTGAGAATTCTTCCAGATGCTCTTGTTGTGTAGGCTGTGCAGAGGAAACTTGGGTGATTGTTCAAGCAGCAAAATGTCTATGTTGTTAGGTAATATTAATTCTTTCCGAGGTCTTTTATGGAGTTAAAGACTAAGCAATTAGAGTTTCAGTTTTCTTTAGTTATGATAGAAAGTAAATTAGGTATAAAACTTTGGTGTCCCTAAGATGGAATGGATGGTGGAGTGTTTTCTCTGAATTTGCTAAATGCAAATGGACTGAATGTTGTAAATTACTTGATAACTGCTTTTGTTGTATGTTGTTTTATTATGTTAAAGTTAAAACCTTTCATTTTATTTAGACAAAAAGGAAGAAATGTTGTATCATATTATTTTAAGCTGCATTACACTTGTTTATAATCTGGATGTTTTTTTAATGATGCAAAATTTTGTTGCACTCTTTCATGTTTCATTTGTTTAACTCTGTGGAGCTGTATTACTTTGCCTGTCTGAAATAACTTTACTGGTCTAATAAAGAGCTGAGTGGGCAATAACAGAGCAGGAGAAAGGATAGGCAGGCCTGTCAAGCAGTGAGTAAACATAGAAGAAGAAATCTGGGAGAAGATTACGGAAGAAGCAAGAAAAGAAGGAATGAGAAAAGGAGGAAAACATCAGAGGCCAGCCATCTAGCTACACAGCAAGCTATGGAGTATGAATTAATGAAAGATATATAGAAATAGAGAAAGGTAAATGCCCAAAGGCAAAAGATAGATGGGATAATTTAAGTTTAGAATCACTGGCTAGCAATAAGCAAGGTAAGGCTGGCTTTCTTTTCATAAGAAAGCATAAACCCCTGTGTGTATTTATTTGGGAGATGGGTGGTAGCCCCCCCCTAAAAAAGTGAAAAAATAAAAAAGAAGCCCACAACATGCTCATAGTGTGCTCATAGTTCCATACAGCAATTCAACATCAAAGGAGATCAGGGCAAACAGAAACCTGGAGGCAGGAGTTTATGCAGAGTCCATGGAGGGGTACTGGCTACTGGCTTGATTCCCATGGTCTGCACAAAATACTTTCTTATAGAACCCAGGACTATCAGCCCAGGGATGGCACCATCCATAATAGACTAGGCCCTCCCCAATACATCACTAGTTAAGAAAAATGCCCTATTGGCTTCCCTACAGGTCAATATCAGGGAGGCATTCTCTCTGTTGATGTTCCTTCCCCCGATGAACCTAGGTTGTGTCAAATTCACATAAAACTAGCCAGTATAGTTTCTAAGAAGTATTTTCTTTTGCAGGATATTTTTTTCTGAGGGGCTAGCTTTCAGTTTAAATGGCATACATTCGTAGTAGTAGCTCATGATTGCAAGACCTAGATGCAATCACTTAATGCCACTTCTTCCACTTAGGTAATTTATTTCCCTATACCTAAGAATGGCAAGACCATCCAGACAGTAATAATACCCATGTGATGTCCCTTTTTGCCTTTGCATTTTCATGTATTATGATAAAATATTTACATATTTATTATTGATCTATTCAATGATGCCTGTTGATTATTGACAAAAATATTCTAGTTAATAAATTAATAATTGAAATATACTTACTTATCATTTTAGCTCTTTGTAGTTTCATAAATCCTTTGCTAAGATTGTATATTATGATTTTTAATGAGAATATATGTTCAAAATATTTTCACAAACTTGTTTCACAATTATATTACTTAGTTATCACATACACACTAATATTTATAAACCTCAAATATTTAGTTAGTGGCAGTGTGATGACTCCTTGTAGAGTGATGTGAATATAAGTTCATATTAAAATATATATTCAAGACATGTTCCTTTTCCAAATACTATGTATATGTATGTCATTTAGTCAACTTCCAGAAACAGGCTTAGATAAATGCAGACATTGTATGCAGTGGTAGCTATTCATGTCTAGTTACACCTAGGATTTATTGTTAGGTACCATTAATGAAATATACAGCAGTTAATATAATTCGCTGATATTTATGTAATTTTTCTACCATCAATTGGGAATTCATTTTTCCCCATGGTACATTTATATTTCCATGCCAATTAGCTAAACAGTAAATAAGTAATCATCTCAGTAGTTATAAATTTCAGAGATCTTGCATGGTTATGATAAGTCCTGCATGGTTCTGATAGCTGATTTATTGCAAGGATTTGGGGAATTTTCCTTCAGAACTAAATTAGTCGTAATATAATGAGGTAGAATATTGATAGATAGTATAACTTTAAAATTTGGTTTAGTGTAGGAATGAAGTGGTACACTTTGAGTAGTAAGAAAGCAACATTTACTTTTTGCTGCCTGAAAATTGGACAGAATCTGTTCTGGAGTTTCATTTTTATCAAAAAGCCCTTACAGTGTACTTAGGTAAATTATAGAATTAAAAGCTTCTTCCAGAGAAAGAAAATCACTAGAAGACAGTTTTTAGCAGTGATGTTAAATGACTCATGTCATATAAGTTAGTGTTTTTGTCAACTTGACACTAGCTGGAGTAATTAGGAATGAGGGAAAGTCAACTAAGAAAATGCCTCAATAAACTTGGCCTGTGGGTATATCAATGGACATTTTCTTGAAGTAATAATTGATGTGGGAAAATATAGCCCATTATTATCAGTTTCACTCCCGGAAATTCATCAGTGGTCTCTATTTCAGTTTCTGCCTTCAGGTTCCAAACTTGACTACCAATTTCCTTTCAGGATAGACTGTAACTTTAAGATGAAATCATGTTATTCCTCTCTAACTTGTCTTTGGTCATTGTGGTGGTAATCTAATTGTACTGAAATATTATTTTGATTGTATGTTAATAAATAAAGTTGTCTGGGGGTCAGAGCTATTAGAGCCATAGCAAGAGTGTGGCGGTGGTGGCACACGCCTTTAATCCCATAAGATCTCTGTGTGTTCAGGGTCAGAGCTATTAGAGCCATAGCAAGAGTGTGGCGGTGGTGGCACACGCCTTTAATCCCATAAGATCTCTGTGTGTTCAGGGATACAGTCAGCATTGGAGACATATGCCTTTAAGACCTAGGGGGCTGTACATTCAGACAGTGACGAGGCAGTCATGTGTTTGGGTTTACAACCAATGAGAAGGCAGAACAACATACTATAAAAAAACGAACCGACAGGAAGTAGGTCTCTTTTCGCGAAGCTGGGACAGCAGGAGGAAGGGTGAGATTTTAGCTCTGAGCTCTGACTTCTCGGCTCTCTCTTTTACATTGTTTCTGTGTTTCTTATTTAATAAGACGGTTGGTTACATCTACAGGTCATGGTATTCATTACAGCAATATTATGCAAATGAGAGCCATATTAGTATTTTAAATTTTATTATTATTTTCAGTTGTAACCTAGGTCTTTATTTATTTCTAAAATGTTACCATTAAGAAGGAAGACTACAAGTACGAACGAGAGTCTAGGAAATCAGCATAAACATGTATAGTTAAGCAACACAAATATACACATTTCAAAGTGGTTAAGTTTAGTCATGTAATGTCTTTATTATTGAATACATGATTCATTTTCTGTCACGTAGCCCTATCAAGTCTCAGGAAGTTTAGAAAAGATATGTTCAAAATAGCCTGGGTTTACTAACTAAATAGTACAACAGTGACATTTATTTTTTACTTTTGTAAAATACTATTTCTGGAAAGTGAATTTATTTTTCCATCAATGAATGTGAAAATTTTTTTCATGTCTGGTCAAAAAATCACTGCAGGGTGTGTTGTGTTTCAATTACTGAAATCCAGTGTTTGTTCTACTGGAATATATCAAGAAATTCAAAACTCATAGGCTCACTCCTTCTGAGTAACACATTTTAAAAGAATATAATGACAAAACAGGAAGGGATTTAGGTTAATCCAGTGTAAAATCTTACATAAATTTTGGTAAGCATTAACTATGAAGAAGTACAACAATGGTGTAAGAAACGCAACAGATTTGTTCCTTCTCATGCAATCTTTGTCTGCTGGGAAATAAAAACAAGACTGTGTTTGTGTTTCCCCCATAATAAGTAGTATTTAGGGCCTATTGAAACTTCTTCACTCTGATGTATGTATTTACCACACATAGTAAATGAGGAAGGTCCAAGCTCCTCCCCTTGCCTCTGCCTCTACAGGATGTACCTCCCCATGAAAGGCCTTACCTTCTTGTAGGAGGGAATGGGGTGTGGGTTGGGAGGGGGAGGCTGGAGAGGCAGGAGGAGGAAAGAGAGGGATCTGTGGTTGGTAAGTAAAATGAATAAAAATTGTCTTAATAAGAATAAAAAGAATGTTATGCTTGGAAAAAGAGAAAATGAGAAAGATAAATTAGGAAAGTGATAACCAACGACATTCTCGATGACATAATTTTTCAAAAAAGAACTTTTAAAAGAAAAGGTATATTTTGTAAAGTTCTTAGTAATCATTTTATTCTCCATGCTCTTGTAGCAAAAGACAGTAGAAACAATCCAACAGTCTTTGGCCAACTATTCAATAGGCATGGGGCCTGGTCTGGAGTGGTGTAAGATGCTGTTGGAAAAAAACTGATTTCCTTTCCAAACAGGTATCAATTACAAATGGCTTCTTGGTTAGGAATAAGACATTGTATCCATTTCCCTTTCTCAGAGCTGGAATCTTGTCTGGCTTGGATGTGTGTGGGACTTGTGCATGCTGTCACAAGCTCTGTAAGTTCATATGTGTATCAGTTGCATTATGTCTGGATAACACTGTTTTATTGGAGTCGTTTACCACCTGTAGCTTTTACAATCTTTCTGCCTCCTCTTCCTCATAAATTCCTGAACCTTGGGAGGCACTGATGAAGACACTCAGCTATACACCCTACAACCTATAGTTATTTTTTAAAGCAGTTTGTCATAGTGACAGAAAGCTGACTAGTAAATTCTGGATTGCAAATAAATAAAGCTTCTGCATTTATCTTTTCATTCTAAATTCCACTTATTAACAATGTTCACATACATCTTGAATACACCAATGTAGCTAAAATGTCCCAATA